>NC_057802.1:35006751-35313258 GCF_018294505.1 Triticum aestivum
TGACCTTCTCGTCGCCGTTGGCTGCTTCGATGCTGAGCTCGTAGAGTTGCAGAAACTCCGCAGGGTCGGGGGTGCCGTCGTAGCGAGGTGGCAGGTCCGGCTTGAACTTGCCGGGATAAACGACGCTACGCAGATCAGGAGAAAAGGCGCGGCAACCGGCCGTGGGGACTGGTGCATGTCGTGGAGGTAGAACTTGGTCCTGGCGCCATTGAGCCGCCACCACGAGCGGTGTGCGGTCCTGGCACGGGGGACGGTCTTGACGTAGTGGTGCCGGGAGCGGAGGAGCGTCTCCCCGCGGCGGAGGGACCTCCCAACAACTTCTTCACGCGTAGGCACGCGGCGCGGGGGGTCGCGACGCGGGGCCACGTGCCTTGGCGCCAGGACGCCGTCTTGGTGCTGAAGCGGCGGGGGCGCTCCGTGGGCCAAGTCGCCCGCTGCTGGTGCTGGGCGAGGCAGCGAGAGGAACGGTGCAGGAGAGCCCCCAGCAGCGCTGAGGAGCTCGGCGATGCGGTCGAGCCAGTCCTCGTAGAGGTCATCGGCAGGGCAGTAGCGCAGGAGCTCGCATGCCATAAGCAGCGCGGCCTGGACGTCCGTGGGCGCGCGGCGAGCGTGAGACGACGAACCGGCCGGAGTCAGCGACGGAGTGGCGGTGCGGCCGTGCCTCCGCACCGAGGGGTGCAGTGACGAGGCCTGCTGCTCGTTGCCCGCCGGGCCGGTGGCGGCGTTGGCGGCTGGTGACGGAGAACGACGGGGAGGCCCGCCGATTGGAGCAGTCTAAGCGACGCGGGCGGCAATGGCGGCCCGACGCCCAGCGCGAGCCTTGGGCATGTCAGACATGGACTTCACGGAGTGGTGGAAATTGATGGGAAGAAAGCTTCAGTGCACCCCTACCTGGCGCGCCAAATGTCGGATCGTGGGTTCTGGCAAAACCCTTGAGGTTCGAACTCTGGGGTGCGCAACAAGATCTCTACCCTCAACCTAACTCGCTCGCACTTGATCCATGCCTAACTACGCAAACTCGCAAGACAAAGGGACGCAAGATTTATACTGGTTCGGGCCACCATTGTGGTGTAATACCCTACTCCAGTGTGGTGGTGGTGGATTGCCTCTTGGGCTATGGATGAACAGTACAAGGGAAGAACAGCCTCCGCGGGAGAGGTGTTCTTGCGCTCGTCGAGCTGGTGATGGTCTAATCTAGTTGAGTGGCTTCTAGGTCTGGATCAGGTTAGCTCCGAATGAGATGCTCTCTACGGTGCTGGCTAGCCCTATTTATAGAGGCCCTGGTCCTCTTCCCAAATATTGAGCGGGAAGGGATGCCACAACGGCCAAATTCGAAGGGGGACAACTAGTACAAGTTATCCTGAGTAAAGGTGGTCTTCGCCTGCCAAAGGCTCTGGTGGTGACGCCCTCTTGGGCTCCACGGTGACCTCCTTCTTGCCGTCCTGCTGGTCTTGGTCTTGTTGTACCGATATGGAAGCCTTTGCCCGTTGCCTCGGTACTCCTCGCCCGCGCTTGCCCCCTTAGCACCAAAGAGGAAACGAGGACACCGTGCGCGCTGGCGCCCGCTTGGCGCCCGCCTGGCCTTGGTCGTCATGGCTTGCGTCACGAGAACCTCACGAGGTACCCTGTGTCTTGATATCTTCGCTCCTCGTGAGCCAGCCTGATGTAGTTGCCCCCAAGGAGGTCTTGTGTCGCCCGCCTCGCGAGGCTTGGCCCCTCGCGGTGGTCTTGGTCGCCCTGCTGGTGAAGATGGGCCGTACCAGGCCGCTGGAGGAGCCACGCTCTGGACCTCAGGCAGGCAAGTCTGGGGACCCCCATTCCCAGAACGCCGACAATATACAACATGTTCTGTGGGCTTGAAGAATAGTTGCGCACACCATCCAATTTGTTACATAGATTTCTGTTTATTTTTGTAGTGTGATGATATAAAGAAGGAATGTACATTTTAGGCGGTTTGCTACATGTTACATATATCTTACTCACTAGCAATTAGTCAGCACATATTCCCACGGTGGCAGAGACGATGGGGTGTGACCCACTCGTGCTAGCTGTTGTCGCTGAGCTAACTTTGTTGTTAGTGTTACATAGTGGCTACTGATTGGGGATGGTTCTGTTGTTGGTAGAAATGAGAGAGGAGGGAGAGATGAGGGTTGCGGCTACTGAGCAGGCTGCTGATTCAGTTGGATTGAGAGTAACATTGAGACTGAGAATGAATAGAGAATGGGAGAGACATGGATAGGGAGAGATTGAGAGAGTGAATTGTGCTCTTGCGCTTCCTGCTTTTGAGAGAGCGAATTGAGAGGGGAGGTACGAAGGAGATATAGCTAAAAAATACCTCCGTCATATCACTGTGTCATCCATCATATCCGTATTGATCCTTACAATTCAGATGATTATTGATTATGATATATAATGATAAAAGCAAACGTATGTATACTCAATTTATCCATTCAAGGACAGGTTTAAGACATGAAGATTGCTTGTTTACAAACATAATAAAATTCAGATGGAGCTGCAGTTCATGTTTAAATTGAATGAGTAAGTGAAGATTAGTGAAATTTTCTTACGAGCACCTGCATTGTTTGCATAAAATGTTTTCTTAGGGCTGGTCGTTTCTTTTGATTGTTGCTACCATAGTGCAGATGTCTATCACCACAAATTGCCATATGTTTTTCAACGGTACATGAGTTGTGAGTTGCCCTATTATTTTAAGAGTTCATAAGATGGGTTGATTGTGAGACTCTAAATACATGATGCATTGTCTTCCAAAATTTATATTACTATCCCTCGAAGTGTTTTTATACGTTAGTATCTTAACATAAATATTTTTGTGATATAAAATTGCAGCTTTTTCCTTTGAATGATCTGAGAAATATATTTGGATCAGGGAAGCATGAAGCACAAACAATCATCTCAGATTACGAATCTCAAGCATACAAAAATAGGCTTGCAAAATTCTTTAGTACTGATTTGGCATTGCTCCTAACAAAGCCTCCAAAATCTCTGTGAAGAGTTACAGTTTGCTCCTGAACTTGCGAGGAAGATGCATAAAGGTACCACCTTGACACCTGTTTTTTATTCCATCATTAGTTTTACAGCATAGTTTTATATTAGCCAGTAATTTGGTCCTGCTCCTGCTAGTAAGATGTGTACCGTATTAGCTACAGTTTGACGGTTATAATCCTTTCGTTTCCAGACTGAAGGTTATACATTCCTCCAGTGTGAAATCTATTATTATCTATCCAAATTTCTTTTATGAAGATGTTTTATACATGGCGCTCAGATCCTAGCACTATGAAATCAACTATTGGCAATGCAAATCAAATGGTGCTACCGCATCCGTCCTACTCTGTTTCAACTTTAGTGGGCGCAAACCTTTGTTTATGTTTTAACTATATATATTTGTGCAGTTTTCATGTTGACTGGAAAGTACTGAAGTACCAATGTTATCTATCCTAGCGGCACCAAACTACAATTTTCTTGTTTCATTAATATGAGATATAAGAAAATGCAGCAGGCATGGCTTGTACTCATGCTTGAGGATATTTTGGTTAGGCTCCCGGACTTCCTCGTGGTCATGGTGAAGATGTGACACTTGTGGTTATATTCATGTGGCATTGGTGGTCAGAGAAACGAAACAATGCTGGAGTGAATGGTAATAGCCAGCGACATGTACGCGACTGTGATGTCACCTTGGCCATGCCCTTCTTTGTGAACTATTATGTATAAAATATCCAGAAAAAGCTTATCGAGACTATTGATAGTGCTTCTCTAATGCTTGAGTAAGGTAGTAAACGGTGAGATGAACGCCACCAATGTTGTCGTCTCAGCCATGTACGCCACTCTTAACTGAATATCTAGTCTGAAAGATCCAAAAATCTTATTGAGGTATTGATATTGCTTCTCTACTAATCGAAGATGGACATAATCTAAGGATGGGATCCACTCGCCTCAAGAAGGACGATGACCACAACGAGGTATATATACCATCTGTGCTCATACTATTTTATTACATCTACACCTTCTTATCCATGTGTAATTATCATAAAAGTAGCTGGAGCAATTTAGTCGTGTTTTGACAGGATGAATGATAACAGGAGTACCTTAGGACCAGTCATTTTTATACATAGCTTTTTCAGTTACAGAAGCGCATTAGCTAAGAATTACAGCCTTTCTTATGCTATGGATGAAGGTTCGACAAAAAAGCACAAAGCCAAACAAAGATCAGCATAAACTCAATCTTAATGCAAGTATTTTCATGAAAACAGTACTACCATTGAACCGAATGAGCCAGGTTCAGGCGTTCCTCGAGATATTTCCAGTAGCCCCACAGCCGAAGAAGCCGATGTGGGTGGTGCGGAACGGGTGCTGCAAGCTAGACAAGGGGCCCAAATATGTTTCCACTATAGGCACATGTTGGTAACAGACAAAGTGTGAAAAAAATGCACTCGAAGGCCATTACCTTCAAGTTCAGTAAGAGGGAAACAATTGTGTAGAATGCCCTCTTGTTTGATCTGATATATGCCCAAGAGATTAGCAATCCTTGATTTGAATATGTGCCAATTATTAAAGCAAACAAGGAGTGAGGTATTATGAGAACTTCACCTTTTGAGCACCAATGATGTGTCATTGATTATAATGTTGATCAGTTGCTTAGAAGAGATATGAGCAGAAGTATTATCATTTGTGAATACTCTTTTCGAGTGAGATGAGCAGCAGTAGCAAGATAGATAACAATGTTAAAGTATCTTATTATTTGTTATTTTGAATTTTTTTGATAGAGCCGGAATTTATTTGGATATGATTTAACTGTTAATAATATTTTGTGACTTCAAACTTTTTGGTAAAATTTACTCATTTTATATGTAATTTAATAACTATGGATCATGCCTGTAATTTATGATCAATATTTCCTCAATTATGATGAAGGTGTGACATACATCTGATTGGCGCTTATGAAGTGTGCAACACATGTACCATGAAGGGGGTACTAAGTTTGATTTGCGTGGATATATTGTACTCCCCCCATTTTCGAAATACAAGTTGTACTTTGATTTTCTAAATTTATACTTTGCCTATATTTTTTCTTAAAAAGTTTAGTCGGTGGTTACAAAACATAATCATATGAAAGCCAGCTTGAATAGAAATATACTTCCTCCGTTCCTAAATATAAGTCTTTTTAGAGATTCCAATGCGGACTACATACGGAGCAAAATGAGTGAATGTATACTTCAAAATATATCTCTATACATCCGTACGTAGTGCTTATTAAAATCTCTAAAACGACTTATATTTAGGAACGGAGGAAGTAGCTATGTCTATATTATGTAATATAAACTACTCGTAAACATTATTTGATTAATTATATGGCAAATTACACCTCGTAGTTTTGAATGGAGGCATTATTCATTTTTCAATACTCTTTTCTTGTTAGAGAAATGTTACCTTTGTCGCAGTCTAATAACACAAATATTGACAGTGTGCTACGTGCCTCATTCATTTGTAATAAGATATATAATACGTGTCATCGCTTACCATTGGTGAGAACTGGTTCATTTGTGAACCAACCATAGAATGTCATTTCTCGTAGTACACGAGTACCATTTAAGAGATTTGCTAAAGTTTAAAAAAAAGGGTCCGCGATGGTAGGGTGAGATGACGGACTTTTGAAAGGTGAGACGACGGACTTTGAACTGACGATAACGCTAGAGCAAGGGTTGCTGATGAGAGCGACTACTAAATTAAACAATTAAATAAGAAAAGAGGGAATGCTCAACTGACTAAACACCAAAAAAGAGATCAAAAGAAATCGTTAAAAGTTTATAATTTGTGGAAGTACAAGATTTTGAAAATAGTGATTGGGCACGGGAAAATACCCTTTGTAACATGGTGGTGCCTGATACCTGATTTTATTTTTAAACAATTCAAAAAAGTCAAACATTTCAAAAAAATCCCAACAAACTTGAGCTGTCATTTCCGTCGTACAAAAATATTCTGTGATGAAACACTCGTTGGCAAAAATGACAAATATTCTCTGACAATAGCATGAACAGTACCTCATGTATGGTGACAAATTTGTTTTTTCATCCACAACAACATGGAAGTAATTTCTTCGCGAAAGATTTTATATGAGTGCAACAAATCTACTTTGTTCGCACAAAAGTTTCTGATATTTTTGATTTTCTTACAAACTACTTTTTTTTAATTCAGGTGTAATTACATCCGAGAGTCAAACGTTCCCGTCCTTGGTCACGGTGGCAAGAGTGAAGGTTGAGGGCAGGGAGGGGGTAAAGAGACATATGTCACTTTGTATTCCTGCAATGAAAAGGCAGCTAAGTAGGCACCATGATTACCAAGTTGAAAATGAATCATGAATGGGAGAGAAAATCAATTGACACTAGGTGAATGAAAAAAATATGTTGCATATTCAATGCACATTCGAAATTATTTTGTCACTTTGTTATTCCACTATTCCATGGCAATACACAGGTGGGTGAGAAGCCATGGTGGGGAGAGATGGCGGCGGCTAGGCCATGGCCGGGAGAGTAGGCCGGAGGAATGAGATGTGAGTGTGAGCAATGTGTTATGGGGTGAGAGAGTGAATAGCTATATTAATCAAGAAAAAATGGAGATGTTGTTTGCTTTTTTAGGTAAAGGCGATTGTTTGCTACGAGAGAAATATGACATACTTATTTATAGTGAATAATATTACATACACTAACAAGTCATTTCTTGATAATAATTACCAACAAATGATTTACAGGTGAGCCTACAGTTTCTTGAAACTTAGATGTGAACTACTCTACTAAAAAGTGTGATCCCTATCACTCTGGATATATATTATATATGTGTTTTCCATTTATTATATGTTTATATTTTCACTTTTGTGGAGCATAGACAAAAACTGAAGTCTTCGGAAGATACTTTGAAATGTTGACTAACAAAGCCACTGACGTAACTATGATCAACTGAACTAAAACCTCATCAATTTTTACACAACCAGAAGAGATGCATACAAATAATTGTTTTTATGTGTATATTTGTTGCACACAATAATACAAAAGGTGGACAAAAATTCACCGAGTCTTATATAGAAAATGCCCGTGGCAACGCACGGGCTTTCTACTACTACTAGTAGTAGAATAGGAGACGGATTGGGAAGGGAAGGGACTAGAGCAACAGTACTGTCCTCCCGGCAATAATAATAATAATATTGTCCTTGTTTATAAGGCTCTAATTCTAGGTCCGTCCTAATCCTTTACTCAATTGTTCCAGAAGAAATGCCAGAAGAAAGATGGGACATGAACTTGGTTCTTGAGCTCAAATAATATCAATAAAATTTAAACAAATCTTAATGTTTGAGAAACAAACATGTACAACTATTCTAGCTATGTGCAACATTTCATTGAAAGAATAACATTAATGGTGGACGAGGAAAAATAAACGTATCGTTGAAAAACTATTTTTAAAGCTTTATTTGAGCTTCTCTTTTTGTTGCAAAGCAACACAAGTGTTATTTCTTCATGAAGTTTTGCATGCAGCTTGAACACTCAAACCTGTTTGTTTGCAAGAATAGGTTTGTTATGTTTGCTATTCTGTCTGCATTTACTCTTGAACCAGATGCTTGTGAGCTCAAGATCATAATGAATATATCCAAAGAGACGTATCGATATTTCTTACACATGAGATGACCACCACATACTTTGTTGTGAAATAAACTACTCTAGGTCAATGTATTTTGGTTATCCGTGCAAAGCGCGGGCCTCTTACTAGTAAAAAATAAATCAACAATAAATAGTTTAATTTTATTACAACTCAAACAAATAGTTTATCTTCCAATACAACAAATAGTTCAACAATACAACAACAAACATACAACATCAAACATACAAATCATCATGCGTTTTGTCGGCCATTCCATGCCACCACTCCTTGATTAGATCCTTCTGAAGATCATGATGCATTTCGGCACGTCGAATGGCATGGTAGGAGGCAACAAATCGGGCCACCCTCACAGCCTCCGCCGCATTCGCACGGGATGTCCCAACAACTCATACTGAGAGTAGTCTAAATCTTGGCCACGCTCATTCTCGATGATCATATTATGCGTGATCACACAAGCGTGCATAATGTACCAAAGGATCTTTTGATCCCAAAATCTAGCCGGTTGTGACGCCCCCGATTCAACCGTACACTAATCATACACGCAAATGTGTACGATCAAGATCAGGGACTCACGGGAAGATATCACAACACAACTTTAGACACAAAATAAAATAATACAAGCTTTATATTACAAGCCAGGGGCCTCGAGGGCTCGAATACATAGCTTGATACACAAGAGTCAGCGGAAGCAACAATATATGAGTACAGACATAAGGTAAACAAGGATGCCTTAAGGAGGCTAACACAAACATCAACGATCGAAGAGGCAAGGCCTCCTGCCTGGGACCTCCTAACTATTCCTGGTCTTCGGCGGCCTCCATGTAGTAGTATCCATCAGCGGTGGCATCTGGCTCCAGGGATCCACCAACTGGTTGCAACAACCGAAAAGAAGGAAGAAGGGGAAAAAGGGGTAGCAAAGCAACCGTGAGTACTCATCCAAAGTACTCGCAAGCATCAGATCTATACTAAGTATGCATTGGTATCAAATGGAAGGGCTGTATCTGTGGACTGAACTGCAGAATGCCAGAATCGGGAGGAAGGCCTAGCCTATCGAAGACTAGCATCTTCAAGCAGCTCCAAGCATCCTGCAGCATGTAGAAGAGTAAAGAATAGCAGTTTATATTTAACAAACATGTTGTAGCAATAATGCCCAGAGATCCTTCCTCGACTCCCTGCGAGAATGCAATCCGGAGTCAGATATCTCAAGTGTCCATTTCTAGTTGTAAAAGATCAGGATATAAGTCTGAACGTCCATTACTGTGGACACGATATTCGAATATATATCTTCCCTGCACGGGTGCACCACGTTTTCCACCATGCTTGATTACTCTGGATGGACAAACTTTCCTGGGTCATGCCCGGCCTCGGAAGATCAACACGTCATAGCCCTACCTAGGCTCAGTAGAGAGGTCCTCGCCGGTCTACATCCTAAGCACTCCGGGGTCTGGGCCCATCGCCCGTTGCACTTCGGGTCGTTGCGTGCAGGGAGGGTCCAGGATCCACCACTACAGGATGGTGTCGGCCCAGCCGTGCCGCAAGGCTGAACTGGACGTCTGACAAAGCTTCAGCTGATACTGCGACGTCGAGGCCCATGACTATTCTCGCGTGGTGGTTAGTGCGTAAAGGCCAAAGGCCAACTCAGAACAAATACCCAAACCATAGTGTATTATTAGCTTGCGGAGACGAGCAGAGACTCATGATAATGTGACCACGTCGCCTCGTCTCGAGGAAATCCGGCAAGGGCTAGCCTAGCCCACTCGGGGCGGCCTACCTGCCCGGCCATGCCTCGTAACCATCTTGCGGGTGCTCTCCGGGCCGACCCGACTTTCCCAAGGGTCTCAAGTAATGTCAAGGGAACCGTGTGTCCAAACATCAAGGGGAAAACCCAAGGAATCACCCTCGAAGGGTTCCACTCGATGTAATCATCAAGGTGAACATAAGAGGGACCACCCTCGAGGTTCACACTTGAGGGGTTGCACGACTGAGCCGTATCGGGAATGGTGAAGGAGGAACCACCCTCGATGACCACGACTGAATAGCTACACTACAGAGATCTCATTAGGAGTGCGTTATGAGGTACCACCCTCGGCAATCGATAGTAGCTCTGCAGAGTCGAGCAACAAAAGGGGCGTGGTGTGACGTGAGGTGTCGGGCTCTGGTCGTCGGTAACGTTGATCGAGTCGTCGATGATGAAGCAGGGGCAACAAGGACAAGGTGGGGGTCACTGATGGATCACTAACCAACGTATACTAAGCAGTTTAGGATAAGCAGGTAAGGTACAACTGCAGGTTACAAAAGTAGGCTATGCATCAGAATAGGAGCAATCAAATACAGTAGCAAAATCTAATGCAAGCATGAGAGAATGGAATGGGCGATATCGGGATGATCAAAAGGGGGGGGGGGTTTGCCTGGAAGCTCCGCTGAAAGGGAAGAAATGTCGTCGGTGACGTAGTCGATCACAGGGGCATCATCAGTCTTGGGGTCTACCGGAAAGAAGAGGGGGAAGAAACATTAAATACAGAGCAAACATAGGTGTAGCAAGACAACAAACAGAGCTAGGGGTGTTCTAACGCGGTGCTACACGATACCGGCGAATGGGGGAAACATCCGGGAATGTTTCCCCAGTGTTAGGCATTTTCGGACAGACGAACCGGAGGGGGACGGTTGCAGGTTCGCTATGCTAGGGACGTGTGGCAGACGAACGGACTGCATGTTCGGATTCGTCTCGCCTTTCTGAGCAACTTTCATGTACAAAGTATTTTCATCCGAGCTACGGATTATTTTCTATGCTTTTCAAAGTTTTAGTAATATTCTACAATTACCTTTAATTCAAAAAACAGATTAAAAGCTAGATGCACCCAGCACAGGGTACACAAAAGTGCACCCAGTGGCTGACAGGTGGGCCAGGGGGTCCCAGTTGACCAGTCAATGTTTGACTGGTCAACAGGGGGTGGGGCTCCGCTGTCATACACTGTTTTACTAATTATCAGTTTTAAATAGCTAATCTACAATTAAGTTAATTAACTAACTAACCATAATTAATTAAGTTAATTAATCATTAAATTAACTAATTAATTTAACTATTTATTTATAGATTCTTTTTTTAATTCGTTTTCAGGGCGTGGGGCCCATTCGTCAGTGGCACAGGGGCCTTAACGGGGCGGGTGCACCGGGTGTGGGCACCAGGCGCCTGGGCACCCGGCGCGGGGCCGCGACCGCAGCGAGGCCGGGGCAGGGAGGAGGGCGAGGCGCTGGCCGGCGACAGGAGGCGTGGCTAGCGTCGCTGGTACGCGGCCACAGAGCGACGCAGGGTGGCCGGAGCGACCGCGAGAGGCGGCGAGGCGGCACCGGATAGGGGCCGCTCGGACGGGCGCCGGATCCGGGCTGCACCGGACGGCAGCGGAGCAGCAAAGGTGGGCGCAGGTGGTGGGTGGCCGCGGGCGAGCGGCAGCCACCAGGGCCACGGTGGGGCCGCGAGCACGCAGTAGGGCGAGCCACGCCGTGGGTAGAGCGGAGCTGCACGGGACGCAACACGTGGAAGCAGCGGGGCACGCACGCTGCAACGGCAGAAGCGGCAAGTGGCACCGGGATCGGTTGGGCTCCAGTACACGCGGGCGCGATTGGTCGAGCGCGTCCAGAGGTGGCCAATGCAAGGCAAGGGTGCAGGCATGGACGGTGCGGGAACGCACGGGAGTGTGGATCGGGTGGCATCGGTGACGGAGAGGGAAACGGGAAGGGGAAGAGGGCTCACAGGGCCCTGTAGTGGTGCTAAAGTATGCTCGGGGAGGGGCCGGAGTTGCGGTTCCGGTGACAGGGCGTCGGGGCGGCGGGTGGCGCCGTCGGAGGCCCTTGCAGATCCAGGAACGGGGAGGAGGACGGGGCCGCGAGGAGGTGGTCGAGGAGGACGGCGGCGGTTCGGTGACGGGGTCCGGCATGTTGAGGCAGGGATGTCGACGGTGGTCAGGGTCACCGCCGGGGTCATTGCCCCGATCCAGAAGGGGATCGGGGAAGTGGGGTGCATGGGGAGTGGGGGGGTAGCGGTTTGGGTCACGGGAGTGGGAGGAGATAAGGAGGCGGCGGGTGGTCCTGGTGGGCCGGCCAGCTCGGCGACTAGCTGGGCCGAGGCCCCACGGGGGGGGGGGGGGCTTTTTTTTGTTAAATATTTTTATCCTCAGTTTTTGCATTTCCGTTTTGTAACAAACGAGTTTTCTTTTGAACAAAACTTGACACATAAATCTAACACAATATATTGAGATGGAACAAAAACTATGGAGTCAAAAGGAGTTGTCTAGCCATTTATAGTAATGGAAAATGCCAATTTTAAATGCCGCTGGACCACCAAGTAATTTCCAGGGGCACTTTCGGAATCCAAAAGAGGTTGGTTCCAACATGATAAATACCCAGGGATTATTTGCCACACTTTGAACATTTTAGTTTTCAGGTTTGGCAAATTTGAATTTTGACTTTAAATTTGAGTTTGAATATGAATAGTGATTTGGATCAAGTGAGGATTACCAACAGTAATGTGATGACGTGGCAACATTAGTAGAGAGTTATTGTAGCTTAAGTATCCGGACGTCACACCGGTCCTCTCACATTAGGAAATAAGGCTTGCAAAATCCCAAAAGGTCTCTCTACATCTTTCCTAGCCGCCGTCTGAGCATTATGGGAATCATGATTTTCCTTATCTTTCGGTTTTTTCAAGGGCTTCACAAATGTTTGCCACTTTGGGTTGATGCCATCTACAAGATAGTAGCCATAGTTGTATGTATGGCCATTTGCTACAAACTGTACCAGTGACAGTTTACCGTTTGCAATCTTATTCATGAGTGGTGACCGATTAACAATGTTGATGTCATTCAAAGATCCAGGCTTTCCCAAAAAAGCGTGCCAAATCCAAGTCTCTTTGGTCGGCCACCGCTTCAAGGATTATAGTAGAACTCTTTTTCCAGCCGTGGAATTGTCCATCCATGCCTTAGGACAGTTCTTCCAACTCCAATGCATGAGATCTATTGAGCCAAGCATACCTGGGAACCCGCGAGCTTTGTTCACTAGTGCAGAACCGGGCATTATCACCAGTTCGTAAGGCCCTTTAGTGTTGGTTCTGTAATCGGCACTAAAGCGTGGGGACTAAAGGTCCCCCCTTTAGTACCAGTTCAACATGAACCGCCACTAAAGGGTCACCACGTGGCACGAGCCAGCGTCGGGGGCGGGGAGACCTTTAGTACCAGTTTGTAACACCAACCGGTACTAAAAGGTTTGGGTTTTTTGGTTATTTATTTAATTTTCCTTTAATTTTGTGTTTACCATTTAATTTAGAGATTGTTTTTACATTATAATGAGTTATTAAATCACTTGGTGAAAGAACCGCAGATTAGTTTTAAGTGGATGGATCCTAAGTGATCAGGTAATATGGATTATTGATAATATCCATATTACTTGATCACTGAGCTAGGATCCATCCAGTTGAAACTAATCCGCGGTTCCTTCGTAAATGATATAATAACTCATCATCATCATCATCATCATATTAATATAAAAACTCTTGCATCATATCATCACCAACAACACTAGCTAATAATCATCATAGTCATTACCACTATTTAATCATCATAGTCATTACCGCTATCTAATCTCACCACGAACACTAGCTTAAATAAGAAAAATTCACTTGTACTAGAAGCAAAGATATCATCGAGTTCAACATGGTCATGAGATTATAAGCATTCATAAGACCACAAAAGCAAATCACTTTGAGATTAAGTTCAGGACGAAGAACACGGACATGAGAGGACAAGTACTAAGAGCAGGAACTTGCTAATCACTCCAGCTGCTCTCTCTCTCAGGTAAGATAGCATAGAACATGTGTAGATCTCCTGATTCATCATATTGAAGGAAATATGCCCTAGAGGAAATAATAAAGTTGTTATATATATTTCCTTATATCATGATAAATGTTTATTATTCATGTTAGAATTGTATTATGTGTGGATACATAGACAAAACACAGTGTCCCTAGTGAGCCTCTACTAGACTAGCTCGTTGATTAAAGATGGTTAAGTTTCCTAACCATAGACATGAGTTGTCATTAGATGAACAGGATCACATCATTAGGAGAATGATGTGATGGACAAGACCCATCCATTAGCTTAGCATAATGATCGTTAAGTTTTATTGCTATTGCTTTCTTCACGGCATATACATATTCCTCTGACTATGAGATTATGCAACTCCCGAATACCGGAGGAACAACTTGTGTGCTATCAAACGTCACAACGTAACTAGGTGATTATAAAGATGCTCTACAGGTGTCTCCGAAGGTGTTTGTTGGGTTGGCATAGATCAACATTAGGATTTGTCACTCCGTGTATCAGAGAGGTATCACTGGCCTCTCGGTAATGCACATCACTATAAGCCTTGCAAGCAATGTGACTAATGAGTTAGTTGCGGGATGATGCATTACGGAACGAGTAAAGAGACTTGCCGGTAACGAGAATGAATTAGGTATGATGATACCGACGATCGAATCTCGGGGAAGTAACATACCGATGGCGAAGGGAATGACGTATGTTGTTGTGCGGTTTCACCGATAAAGATCTTCGTAGAATATGTAGGAGCCAATATGAGCATCCATGTTCCGCTATTGGTTATTGACCGGAGATGTGTATCGGTCATGTCTACATAGTTCTCGAACCCGTAGGGTCCGCACGCTTAACGTTCGATGTTGATTTATATTATGAGTTATGTGTTTTGGTGACCGAAGTTTGTTCGGAGCCCGGATGAGATCACGGACATGACGAGGAGTCTCGAAATGGTCGAGAGGTAAAGATTCATATATAGGACGATGATATTTGGACACCGGAAGTTTTCCGGGTGATATCGGGTCACCGGAAGGGGTTCTGAGCACCCCCCGGCATAGTTATGGGCCTATTGGGCCAAGTGAGGGATATACCAGCCCCTGGTGGGCTGGTGCGCCCCTCCTAGGCCGAATAGGAGTAGGAGGATTGGAAGGGGAAGAAGAAAGGAAGGAGGAGGGTTCGGCCTGCACCCTTTCCTTCTCTTCCCCATTCTCTTTCCTTCCCATATGCTGAAATAAGGAAGGGGAGGGGGCCGAATTGGGCTTGCACCCCAAGTAGTATTCGGCCTACTTTGGGGCACCCTAGGCTGCCTCTTCCCCCCCTCCAACCAATATATATGTGGGGAGAGGGGGCAACTAGAACACACAAGTTTCTCTTAACCGTGTGCGGTGCCCCCCTCCACAGATTACACCTCAGATTATATAGTCGTGGTGCTTAGGCGAAGCCCTGCGTGGATCACATCACCAACACCTTCACCATGCTGTCGTGCTAACGAAACTCTCCCTCGTCCTCAACTGGATCAAGAGCTCGAGGGATGTCATCGAGCTGAACGTGTGCTGAACGCGGAGGTGCCTTACGTTCGGTAGTTGGATCAGTTGGATCACGGAGATGTTCGACTACATCAACCGCGTTACTAAACGCTTCCACTTTTAGTCTACGAGGGTACGTGGACACACTCTCCCCACTCGTTGCTATGCATCTCCTAGATAGATCTTGTGTGATCGTAGAATTTTTTTGAAATACTGCGTTCCCCAACAGTGGCATCCGAGCCAGGTCTATGCGTAGATGTTATATGCACGAGTAGAACACAAAGAGTTGTGGGTGATAATAGTGATACTGCATACCAGCAACGTCTTACTTTGATTCGGCGGTATTGTTGGATGAAGCGGCCCAGACCGACATTACATGACCGCGTTCATGACACTGGTTCTACCGACGTGCTTCGCACACAGGTGGCTAGCGGGTGTCAGTTTCTCCAACTTTAGTTGAATCGAGTTTGACTACGCCCGGTCCTTGTTGAAGGTCAAAACAGCACACTTGATGAAAAACCGTTGTGGTTTTGATGCGTAGGTAAGAACGGTCCTTGGTAGAAGCCCGTAGCAGCCACGTAAAACTTGCAACAACAAAGTAGAGGACGTCTAACTTGTTTTTGAGGGCTTGCTGTGATGTGATATGGTCAAGACGTGATGATATATAAATTGTTGTATGAGATGATCATGTTTTGTAAAAGTTATCGGCAACTGGCAAGAGCCTTATGGTTGTCGCTTTATTGTATGAAATGCAATCGCCATGTAATTGCTTTACTTTATCACTAAGCGGTAGCGATAGTCGTAGAACAAATGGTTGGCAAGACGACAACGATGCTACGATGGAGATCAAGGTGTCAAGCCGGTGACGATGGTGATCATGACGGTGCTTTGGAGATGGAGATCAAAGGCACAAGATGATGATGGCCATATGATACGTCTCCAACATATCTATAATTTTTGATTGCTCCATGCTATATTATCTACTGTTTTGGACTATATTGGGCTTTATTTTCCACTTTTATATTACTTTTGGTACTAACCTATTAACCGGAGGCCCAGTCCCGAATTGCTATTTTTGCCTATTTCAGAGTTTCGCAGAAAAGGAATATCAAACGGAGTCCAAACGGAATGAAATCTTCGGAACGTGATTTTCTCACCGAATATGATCCAAGAGACTTGGACCCCACGTGAAGAAAGGAGGGAGGCGGCCACGAGGGTGGAGGGCGCACCCCCCCTAGGGCGCGCCCCCATGCCTCGTGGGCCCCCCTTTGCTCCACCGACGTACTCCTTCCTCCTATATATACCTACGTACCCCCAAACAATCAGATACGGAGCCAAAAACCTAATTCCACCGCCGCAACCTTCTGTAACCACGAGATCCCATCTTGGGGGCCTGTTCCGGAGCTCCGCCGGAAGGGGAATCCACCACGGAGGGCTTATACATCATCACCATAGCCTCTTCGATGAAGTGTGAGTAGTTTACCTCAGACCTTCGGGGCCATAGTTATTAGCTAGATGGCTTCTTCTCTCTTTTTGGATCTCAATACAATGTTCTCCCCCTCTCTCGTGGAGATCTATTCGATGTAATCTTCTTTTCGCGGTGTGTTTGTTGAGACAAATGAATTGTGGGTTTATGATCAAGATTATCTATGAGCAATATTTGAATCTTCTCTGAATTCTTTTATGTATGATTGGTTATCTTTGCAAGTCTCTTCGAATTATCGGTTTGGTTTGGCCTACTAGATTGGTTGTTCTTGTAATGGGAGAAGTGCTTAGCTTTGGGTTCAATCTTACGGTGTCCTTTCCTAGTGACAGAAGGGGCAACAAGGCACGTCTTGTATTGTTGCCATCGAGGATAACAAGATGGGGGTTTTATCATATTGCATGAATTTATCCCTCTACATCATGTCATCTTGCTTAAGGCGTTAATCTGTTTTCATTAACTTAATACTCTAGATGCATGCTGGATAGCGGTCGATGAGTGGAGTAATAGTAGTAGATGCAGGCAGGAGTCGGTCTACTTGTCTCGGACGTGATGCCTATATACATGATCATACCTAGATACTCTCATAACTATGCTCAATTCTGTCAATTGCTCAACAGTAATTCGTTCACCCACCGTAAAATTAATTATGCTCTTGAGAGAAGCCACTAGTGAAACCTATGGCCCCGGGTCTATTCTCATCATATTAATCTTCCTTACTTTATTATTGCTTTGCTTTTACTTTGCTTTTTATTTTACTTTGCATCTTTATACCAAAAATACCAAAAATATTATCTATCATATCTATCAGATCTCACTCTCGTAAGTGACCGTGAAGGGATTGACAACCCTTATTCGCGTTGGTTGCGAGGAGCTATTTGTTTTGTGCAGGTACTAGGGACTAAGCGTGGAGCCTCCTACTGGATTGATACCTTGGTTCTCAAAAACTAAGGGAAATACTTACGCTACTCTGCTGCATCATCCTCTCCTCTTCGGGGAAATCCAACGCAGTGCTCAAGAGGTAGCACCATATCATATCACTTATTTTGATTGCATGTGATGTTTATGTTTTATGCATCTTATTTTGCTTAGTACGGCGGTAGCTTTATAAGATGATCCCTTACTAAAATTTCAAGGTATAAGTGTTCTCCCTAAGTATGCAACGTTGCGACAGTTCTTCGTGCTGAGACACCACGTGATGATCGGGTGTAATAAGCTCTATGTTCACATACAACGGGTGCAAGCCAGTTTTGCACGTGCAGAATACTCGGGTTAAACTTGATGAGCCTAGCATATGCAGATATGGCCTCGGAACACTAAGACCGAAAGGTCGAACATGAATCATATAGTAGATATGATCAACATAGAGATGTTCACCATTGAAAAGTACTCCATCTCACGTGATGATCGGACATGGTTTAGTTGATATGGATCACGTGATCATTTAGATGACTAGAGGGATGTCTATCTAAGTGGGAGTTCTTAAGTAATATGATTAATTGAACTTTAATTTATCATGAACTTAGCCTTGATAGTATTTGCAAATTATGTTGTAGATAAATAGCTCACGATGTTGCTCCCCATTTATTTTTTGATATGTTCCTAGAGAAAATAAGTTGAAAGATGATAGTAGCAATGATGCGGACTTGGTCCGTGATCTGAGGATTATCCTCATTGCTGCACAGAAGAGTTATGTCCTTGATGCACCGCTAGGTGACAGACCTATTGCAGGAGCAGATGCAGACGTTATTAACCTTTGACAAGCTCGGCATGATGACTACTTGGTAGTTTAGTGCTCCATGCTTTACGGCTTAGAACCGGGACTTCAAAGCGTTTTGAAACACTACGGAGCATATGAGATGTTCCAAGAGATGAAATTGGTATTTCAGTCTCATGCCTGTGTCGAGAGGTATGAGACCTCTAACAAGAACTTTGCCTGCAAGATGGAGGAGTATAGCTCAACCAGTGAGCATGTGCTCAGAATGTCTGAGTACTACACTCGCTTGAATCAAGTGGGAGTTAATCTTCCAGATAAGATAGTGATTGAGAGAATTATCTAGTCACTATCACCAAGTTACTGGAACTTCGTGATGAACTATAATATGCAAGGAATGACGAAAACGATTCCCGAACTCTTCGCGATGTTGAAATCAGTGAACGTAGAAATCAAGAAAGAGCATCAAGTGTTGATAGTTGACAAGACCACTAGTTTCAAGAAAAAGACCAAGGGAAAAAAAGGGAACATCAAGAAGAATGGAAAACAAATTTCCACTCCCGTGAAAAAGCCCAAAGCTGAAACAAAGCCTGGAACTGAGTGCTTCTACTGCAAGGGAAATGGTCACCGGAAGCGGAACCACCCCAAATACTTGGCAGATAAGAAGGATGGCAAAGTGAACAAAGGTATATGTGATATACATGTTATTGATGTGTACTTTACTAGTGTTCATAGTAACTCCTGGGTATTTGATACCGATTGAGTTGCTATAATTAGTAACTCGAAACAGGAGTTACAAAATGAACAAAGCCTAGTTGAGGGAGAGGTAACGATGTGTGTTGGAAGTGATTCCAAGGTTGATAAGATCACCATCGCATAATCCCTCTGCCTTCGGGATTAGTGTTGAACCTAAATAAATGTTATTTGGTGTTTGCGTTGAGCATGAATATGATTGGATCATGTTTATTGCAATACGGTTATTCATTTAAGTCAGAGAATAATTGTTGTTCTGTTTACATGAATAAAACCTTCAATGGTCATACACCCAATGTGAATGGTTTGTTGAATGTCAATCGTGGTTATACACATATTCGTAATATTGATGTCAAAAGATGCAAAGTTGATAATGATAGTGCAACATATTTGTGGCCCTGCCGTTTAGGTCATATTGGTGTAAAGCACATGAAGAAACTCCATGCAGATGGACTTTTGGAATCACTTGATGCTTGCAAACCATGCCTCATGGGCAAGATGACTAAGACTCTGTTCTCCGGAACAATGGAGCGAGAAACTGACTTATTGGAAATAATACATACTGATGTATGCAGTCCGATGGGTGTTGAGGCTCACAACGAGTATCGTTATTTTCTGACATTCATGGATGATTTGAGCAGATATGGGTATATCTACTTAATGAAACACAAGTCTGAAACATTTGAAAAGTTCAAAGAATTTCAGAGTGAAGTGGATAATCATCGTAACAAGAAAATAAAGTTTTTACGATCTGATCGCGGAGGCGAATATTTGATTTACAAGTTTGGCCTTCATTTAAAACAATGTGGAAAAGTTTCACAACTCACGCCACCTTGAACACCATAGCGTAATGGTGTGTCCGAACGTCGTAACCGTACTTTATTAGATATAGTGCAATCTATGTTGTCTCTTACCGATTTACCACTATCATTTTGGGGTTATGCATTAGAGACAGCTGCATTCACTTTAAATAGGGAACAATCTAAATCCGTTGAGATGACACCGTATGAACTATGGTTTGGCAAGAAACCTAAGCTGTCGTTTCTTAAAGTTTGGGGTAGCGATGCTTATGTGAAAAAGCTTCAACCTGATAAACTCGAACCCAAAATCGGAGAAGTGCGTATTCATAGGATACCCCAAAGAAACTGTTGGGTACACCTTCTATCATAGATCCGAAGGGAAGATATTCGTAGCTAAAAATGGATCCTTTCTAGAGAAGGAGTTTCTCTCGAAAGAAGTGAGTGGAGGAAAGTAGAACTTGATGAGCTAATTGTACCTTCTCTCAAATTGAAAAATGGTTCATCACATAAATCATATCCAGTGATGCCTACACCAATTAGTGAGCAAGCTAATGATGATGATCATGAATCTTGAGATCAAGTGACTACCGAACCTCGTAGGTCAACCAGAGCACGTTCCGCACGAGAGTGGTACGGTAATCCTGTCCTGGAAGTCATGTTACTAGACCATGACGAACCTACGAACTATTACGAAGCGATGATGAGCCCAGATTCTGCAAAATGGCCTGAGGCCATGAAATATGAGATGGGATCCATGTATGAGAACAAAGTATGGACTTTGGTTGACTTGCCCGGTGATCTGCAAGCCATAGAGAATAAATGGATCTTCCAGAGGAAGACAGACGCTCATGGTAGTTTTACCATCGACAAAGCTCGACTTGTCACAAAAAGGTTTTCGACAAGTTCAAAGTATTGACTACGATGAGATTTTCTCACTCGCAGCGATGCTTAAGTCTGTCCGAATCATGTTAGCAATTGCCACATTTTATGAAATCTGGCAAATGGATGTCAAAACTGCCTTCCTTAACGGATTTATTAAAGAAGAGTTGTATATGATGCAAGCAGAAGGTTTTGTTGATCCTAAAAGTGCTAACAAAGTGTGCAAGCTCCAGGGATCCATGTATGGACTGGTGCAAGCATCTCGGAGTTGGAATATACGCTTTGATGAGTTGTCAAATCATATAGTTTTATACAGACTTGTAGTGAAGCCTGTATTTACAAGAATGTGAGTGGGAGCACTACAACCTTTTTGATAAGTGTATGTGAATGACATCGGAAATGATGTAGAATTTTCTGGAAAGCATAAAGGAGCGTTTGAAAGGATTTTTTCAAAGAAAGACCTCGGTGAAGCTGCTTACATATTGGGCATCAAGATCTATAGAGATAGATCAAGACGCTTGATAAGACTTTTATGAGTACATACCTTGATAACATTTTCAAGGAGTTCAAAATGGATCGGTCAAAGAAAGGGTTCTTGCCTGTGTTGCAAGGTGTGAAGTTGAGTAAGACTCAAAGCACGACAACGGCAGAAGATATAGAGAGAATGAAAGTCATTCCCTATGCCTCAGCCATAGGTTCTATAAAGTATGCCATGCTCTATACCAGACCTATTGTGTACCTTGCCATGAGTTTGGCAAGGAGGTACAATAGTGATCTAGGGGTAGATCATTAGACAGCGGTCAAAATTATACTTAGGTACCTAAGAGGACTAAGGAAATGTTTCTCGATTATGGAGGTGATAAAGAGTTACGTCGATGCAAGCTTTGACACCGACCTAGATGACTCTGAGTCTCGATCTAGATACATATTGAAAGTGGGAGCAATTAGCTAGAGTAGCTCCATGCACAACATTGTAGACACAGAAATTTGCAAAATACATACGGATCTGAATGTGACAGACCCGTTGACTAAACTTATCTCACAAGCAAAACATGATCACACCTTAGTACTCGTTGGTTATTAATCACATGGCGATGTGAACTAGATTATTGTCTCTAGTAAACCCTTTGGGTGTTCGTCACATGGCGATGTGAACTATGGGTGTTAATCACATGACGATGTGAACTATGGGTGTTAATCAAATGGCTTGCACCCCAAGTAGGATTCGGCCTACTTGGGGGCGCCCTAGGCTGCCTCTTCCCCCCTCCAACCTATATATATGTGGGGAGAGGTGGCACCTACACTAGTATAGGATGCTGCTAAAGAGACACTACGATCAAAGACCCTTCGAGAAACTGTGTGTGATGCAATAATCGCAAACGGTGTTGTACGAAAACCATCAGAAATGTATAAAACATTTGCGATGACGGATGCATCAAACACGGTTCAGGTTTTAGTTGCGTGTGCGATGATGGGCATACAATTCAGTTCAATTAACTGTTTGCGATGAGGAGGAACAAAAGAAACGGGCAGCCAGATAAAAGCGTGTGCGATTCGCAGCATACGGCTCACTCGGATGAACCTTGTGATTAGGCAACACAAAAGAAACGGTGAGCCAGATCAAGGTGTGTGCGATATACGGCATGCAGTTCAATCGGATGAACTGTTTGCGTTGAGACAAGAGAACAGAAACGGTTCAACTTACCAAGATGTGTGTGATACGCGGCAAACAGGTGTGTAATCAGAAATGTGTATGAAGACCGATAATAACACAGACGGTTGTTGCTAATAAGACGTGTGTGTTGTGCGATGGGATTGCATACAGAACCACAACATATATATATACACACTTATAAGGACATGGTTGGATAACCTAATTAAACATCCACTTACATAGGTGGCTACTAGAACCATGGCATTTGTACACACCAAAGTAAACTATTACATGCATAATTACATAGGTGTCTACGACACACATGACATTTCCACACACCAATAAAGTAAACTATATATTACATGCATGATTATCTAGCATAAAGATCACCTGATCATCATCTACTTCTTGTGACGCTTGCTCTGCTTGTGGCTCGATCCGGGCTCGTCGATTTGGGTAACGATGCACTTCCTCATGTCAACGATCCACCTGTGCATCTCGTAGCATGTGTACACGCTCTTAGCTGCAAACCTGAGGTGATGTTCATCCAGTTGCCGCATCCAGGCCCCATGCCAGTGTAACATCCCAAAATTCATAATTTTGGAATGTTATATTAAATAGATAGTTTTGATTGATTGTATGATTGCTTGTGCGAAACTGAGTGGAATTTGAAACCTTTGAAAGTTAAACGAGAGGGAATAAAATGACTTTCCCAAAACTTTCAACTTTGCTTTCTGACCTCCGTGAATTCAAATTCTTTTCAAACACAAAACCCTAGAGAGAAGATGATATGACTTCTTCCATTTAATTAAATGAAAAGTTCTTTTTAATATTTGAATTTCATTTGGAAATATTTCCAATTCATAAACTTTATGTAACTCAATGATTTTCATGAGAGAAGATAAAATGACTTCTTCAAAACATATGAAATATGAGTTGGGAGTTTCAAAGAATCAAATTTAAAATCCCTTTGAAATTATTTTCAATTTGGAGTTATTTGGTTTTTATTCAAATTATTTTTCTCCAAAACTAAAATATATGGACTTAGGGTAACATGATTCCCTACAATAGAAAATCGGAGAGAAATAAATTTGGAATCATTTTGGTATTTTTAAAATGATTTTTATTGGGTTTTATTGCAACAGTAGCACTCATTGTTTTATTTAATTCTTTGTTGATTTTATTTGACGCTAGTAAAATGTTCATGTTTTAGAAAATCTTTTTCTGAAAATTTTGATATATTATATGCCTATAGTATTGTTTATTTATTTATTTGGTTTTTTCTGTCAATATTGTTTTATTAAAAAAGATAACCCGCGGACCGAACTGGGCCGAAGGCCCAATCGGCCCACGACGCCGCCGCCTACCTCGCGTACGCGCGCCGGACGCCTCCGCCGTCCCCGACGCGGACTCCACCCACCGCCGCCTCTCCTTTTCCCCTCCTCCAAGGCCGCCTCCGCCTCCGCCCCTCCCCTCCTATAAAGTCACCGCCGCCGTCGCCCCTCCTCCACGCCTCCCGGGGCCCCTGACCCCCCCTTTATAAGAGCTGCCGCCGATCCCCCTCTCCACACCTCCCAGCTTCGCGCCGCCGCCGCTCGCTTCGCGCCGCCGCCGCACAGAGCCGCTGCCGCTTTGCCTCGCCGCCGCGCATCCGCGCCTCGTCCCGTGTAGCCGCCCCGCGCCGGAGCCGCCGCCGCTGATGCCGCAGTCGCCAGAGCAGCCGCCGCCGTCCAACGACTCGCCGGAATACGGCGACCTCGCCGAAGTATCGATAAACCCTAGCCCCGATCCCGTCCATCGGATCGAGATCCGACGACGTTTACGTGTTCGTTGTTTTTCCTAATCTAATGAACGTCCGTTTGTTAGTTCTTTTTTAGTGAACTGTTCATTCGTTAGGGTTCCGTAGCGAGCATTCGCTCGTTAGACTTTTCGTTTTTATTTTAATTTCGGGAAGGGACCCATCCGTGAATATTTTATTTATAGATTAGTTCCTGTTATTCAGACGGTCACAACTTTTCAACCGTTTGTCCAAATCCAACGAAACCAACGCCCACATCTTTGTTATGATCCCCTCTATCCAGTAATCCAACTCAAACATATTTTTGAAAATTTAAAATTTGTTTTCGAACAGATTTGAATTCAAACCTCTTTTGTTCATAACTTGTGTTTTATAACCCCGTTTGAGTTGATTCTTTTTGCAAACTAAAGCTCTTGACCTAAACTTTCTGATAAGGCCAATTAATTTAATTTTGGTACTGTTAGAAATTGTTTTCTGTTGCAAGAGTTATTTGCTTGGTTTTGAAGTTTTTCGACTTGTTTTCTTCGTTCTTTCCGATGTTTTGAGTGTGTGCTTATGTATGTAATTGCTTGCTCACGCTAGATTGACTGGAGTGTGATGAGTAGAACTATCATGAGTTATGAGTGCGAATCATCTTCATCAACAGTACAGGCAAGTTCACAGTTTGATCATATCCCATTATTACCCAGTTTTTATGCATAGCTTCAATCCTCAAACACTGCATGGTTAGGATCTGATTAACATGTGGGTATTGGGAAGTAGTTGATGAGGTAGAACCTATTGCCCTTTTATTATCAAACCCTGGGAGTTACTTCTATGTTATGCTTATATTGCTATGCTATGCTCGTAGACGTGGTTTGGTTTGAGTGAATCCATGACTGATGTGAGGTTTTTAATTAATGGTTAACTTAAGGTGGCTACTTTAATACACATCTGGGTGGATTGTTAGAGGCACCCTGGAGCACCCAGTGGTTGTCTGGGCACCTGGAGAATCCAGTGTTGTCCTAGGATATCCCGGAGTACCCGTGTGATCATCCTATGGTTCGCCACCCAGGCTCAAAGGGATCATAAGATTATTCATGCTAGAAACTTCCGTGGGCAGCCACAAGCAATTATGGGCTCTAACATAGTTGAGTATGTTGCGTGACCTCTTCTAGTGGTAGGCTAGCAGATGTAGGGGATGTAGGTGGTACTGTCGACCCAGGGTTAGAGTTAATGCTTCTGAAAGACTATGTCTCGGTCATCCGTTTCTCAAACACCAAGTAGTGCGAGAAATCCAACGGAGGAGATCGAGTCCTGTAGGGAAAAGTGCGCAAACCTCTGCAGAGTGTACAAACTAATCATGATTAGCCGTGTCCCCGGTTATGGACATCTTGAGTATCTGGTTCTTGGATTATCATATGGATCTCATCACTCTGAATTAATATTGTTGTGGTGTTAATTACTTTCATTTTGGGATTGAGTTGGAGGTACCTTCTCAATGTTTTCAACAAACTTTGTAGTTAAATAAAATATATTCCTTTGTTGTAGGGAAAAATTGTCTTTTCGCAAAAACATGTTAACCATAGAGCCTCCACCATCCAAATATGCATGTAGTGATAGCTATTATTCATCATTATCCTATGGTGAGAATTTGCCAGTACATTCAATGTACTGACCTACATGGCTGCAACGTCTCATGTTGCAGGAATCTTACGACGAGTAAGTGGTACGTTAGGGTTAAGATTTCTACACTCAACTTTGCCATTGGTGTTGATGGGAATCCACAACCTTGTTGTTAGTTCCGCTATTTGGATTGAGGTAATGGTATTTACGTTATTTATACATGTGATTTACCTCTGTTATAAATCCTCGAGTACTGTGTGTGTCAGCATACCGATCCAGGGATGACACTTAAGCCTAGAGACTTGACCGTCTGAGGTCGGGTCGCTATAAGATGGTATCAGAGCACATGTTGACTACAGTACGTGACCCCTAGAAAATGGCAAGCCCATAGGAAAGATTTCTCTAAAACTTTTTTTCAAAAAGATCTGTTACCTCTCTTCTCTTCTAAGCTTATTCAAAAAATTCTCTTTTAGTGAGACTATACCCCTTTCCCCTTTTGACCTCGAAGATTCGACTACTGAGACCACTCCAAGAAGTACAAGATATCGGATAACTAAGACCACTTCGGAAGGAAGGGGATTTTACCGTGCATTATAATAATGGAAACTACAACGTTTGAAGACTCTGAAGACTAGGAGAATTTGAAGGCTCTGAAGAATTTCCAGATTGGTATGACCTAGGAAGGCTATCCTGATGGAACTTGTCAGACTACTGAAGCTGACAATACCCGAGATCAAGGTGTGTTGGAGAAAGGCCGGAACATGGAGCGTTATAACTCAAAGTTTTGTCAGGAAAACCCTAAGGCAGGAGATATCAGCTATTGAATGATTGCTCATGGCAAAGACACGGGCATAAACACGGTTATCCATGATGTTATCGCCCACTTATACTATTGTCACCATGCTGAGTTAAGTATGCATTTCTTTGGAAGGATTGGATGGTGGAAGGCTGATGGAGCACCTATCAGCAAAAGACGAAGTTTTAACCTTAGCTGGTGTATCACTAGGGTCTGGAATGTTACATCAAGAAGTTTAGGATGGACCTTCAAGAAGTCGTATTTGACAAGGAAGTATTTTGTGAAGAACTCAGGACCCAAAAGCTGAAAGTAGCCAAGTTGGAGGAGCAAAACCTCGAGATACCGGAGATTCGTCAGGAACTGAAGGAAAGTAGGATGATGGTTCATTCCAAGGATGTTGAAACCCAGAAGTTTGGAACGCAACTCCAGAAATATTGAAGGACATCAGGAGAGACTTCGCGTCACCAGGGATGATCTGGCAAAAGAACTTGAGAAGGACAAGGGTGTTCGGAAGTAGCCATCGGAGACATGAACAAGACTTGAAGAGTTTGGTGACGTTGAAGATTTATTGACCTTTAGAAGACCAAACCCCTGTTATATACCTACGTTAGATGCGAGGATTGTGAGCTGCCATTTGTTTGATGTTTTTTTGATAGCCACAAGAAAAATTTGTCTTTTCAAAAATTTTGTTTGTATTGTGTGTATCCCTCTCTATCTCTCTCTTATCTCACCCCAAAACCCCTGGACCCAATAGAGGATGAATGGAGATGAGCTTTTATTTTCTGGACCGATGAGTCAATTGGAGACAGACCGATGGATTCAGAACATGGAGGATCATATGGAGAATAACACTATAGCCGGAAAGGGTATGGCCCAGCATGCTCTTCGGTTCTTTGAAAGAGGTGCTGCTACTTGGTGGAGGATGTACCAAACCATCAATGGATGGCAAGGAGTAACCACTTGGAAAGAATTTAAGCTGACTTTGCCAAAGTCTCGGTTTGTGTCCCAGAAATTGAAGTCCAATGGAAAGGATATGAAGAAACCTTATGCATGCAAGCTCTGTGGAGAAATAGGACACACCCATAAAGAACACAAGAGTGAATGCCCTCATTATGAAGAAAGTCATCCAGCTGAAGAATGCCCAACTAGGCAGATTACTTGTTTCTTGTGTGAAGGGACTACCCACTACCCTGCTCCGTGTCACATTTACCCCATGGTAAAAAGAACCATCCAGCAGAAGAAGGAAGCAATGAGAGGAGCCCTCATGGATATTTTGGAGGAACCTGCGGTGAAGGAAGAGGTGGAGGACACACCCGAAGAAGACCCAATTAAACCCTGCACCAAGTCATGCTATTCATGTGGAGAAGAAGGACACATCTCCCAGAATTGTCTTAATGGGGACCAAGTAGAATTTCTGACAGAGGAAGTAGAGTATGACCCACAGGAAATAGAAGCCCTGATTGGCACGGAAAATTCCAGGAAGAGAAGTAGATTGGATTCTAGGAAGGACGTGAGTCATATCACCTGTTTCAGGTGCAAGGAATCGGGGCACTACTTCCGCAGTTGCCCAAAAAGGAAACCTCGAGACTTGTCAGAAGTAATATGCTTTCGTTGTAATGAAGCAGGGCACTTTGTCAGAGATTGTCCCAAAGAGAAGGAGGCATGTGCTAAATAGTTGAGTTGGAAGAAAAGAAATATAGTAGTAGTAGTGGGGAACATTTCTTTTATATTGAGGTGTTGAGTTGAGGCCTGTAATGGAAATGCAGGAGAATCCATAAAGTTATCATCGTTGGTACTGATTTGGATTTTTATGAGTTGTTACTCTATGAAGAAAGAGTTTGACCATTTTTTAGGATATGAGAAATATGGTCTATGGATGAGTTTGTGCATTTCAAGGGTGGAAGTTACTGTGAGGACCCTTGACCCCTGGAAAAGATAATGATATTCCACGGAGTGGACTTCAGACAAAATAAGTATGAGTTTTATCTCGATATGTGGGATACCCCAAGAGTATGAAGGAATGAAGTACTATTGGATATAAAGGAGGTATAATGTTGGTAACATGGAGCAAATGTAACTCCATGATAAGTCTGAGGAATCACGGCTTAGCTTGGTACCAATAGAAGGAAGGAGACTGTACAATTGGATGGATTTAAGAATGCTAGGAAGCTGGATGTTGGATTAATGATCAGTTGCCCCAATGATGAGTGCAAGGTTTACAAGTGATGAGATGGGCCATAACCCACAGGCTCCAGGACTTGCCAAGAAGCAAGCACACTCTTGCCGAAGGAAAAACCCTCGAAGAGATTACGACCTTACCCACTGACGATCTTATAGGATGACGCAAAACCTGGGAGCTATGAAAGAATGATAGATTGTTTGTCTGGCTTGCAGAATCAATGGATTATCCAAACTTGGTTCGTGGACAAGAGAAATTCTGCAATGCTTGTGAGGATGACCAAGTGTTAGATTCGCTAAACGATATACAAGGTAATGATTCGGGTGCGGGATGGATTGATCACCATACCGACTTACTCTTATTATTCGCCTTGCTATGTGGGATGGTAAATCTGAGTGACTTACCTATAGTAGAGAGACGATGAGCAAAACCTTGTTTAAACCTTAGAATGGTATGACAATTTTCCCTTGTACAAGGCAGCTATTGCCAATCATAGGTCATACGGTGAGAATGAAGCCCATACCCGTTTCCTGCAGGGACCCAGTTAAGTTGTTGGGTGACCACCATGAGATATCGATAGTTGTTTAGTATTGGCGCCAGACCTGTCAGCCAAGAAGACCCAGTCACAGAAGAACCGTACCAAGATGAAAGGACACGGGAATTGAGGAAAAGGTATGCCACTACCGGAAGAGCCGAGAGAAGGAACTATCCTGAAAATCTAAGAATATCGACCCTGTGTACAATAAGGATGGAGTATATGAGTTTTGATGGAATCGTAACGATGTTTCTAAGGGTGGTAGCACCCCAGACCCCTGTGACAATCGATGGATTTTGAGAAGACCCCCAAAACCTAACCTATTTCTTGCTAGCCTCTCCGAATCTCGAGGACGAGATTCATTTTAAGGGTGGTAGGTTTGTAACATCCTAAAATTCTAAATTTTGGACTGTTATATTAAATAGATAGTTTTGATTGATTGATTGCTTGTGTGAAACTGTGTGGAATTTGAAACCTTTGAAAGTTAAATGAGAGGGAATAAAATGACTTTCCCAAAACTTTCAACTTTGCTTTCTGACCTCCGTGAATTCAAATTCTTTTCAGACGCAAAACCCTAGAGAGAAGATGATATGACTTCTTCCATTTAATTAAATGAAAAGGGTTTTTGAAAATGTTTCAATTTCATTTGGAAATATTTCCAATTCAGAAACTTTATGCAACTCAATGATTTTCATGAGAGAAGATAAAATGACTTCTTCAAAACATATAAATTATGAGTTGGGAGTTTCAAAGAATCAAATTTAAAATCCCTTTGAAATTATTTTCTATTTGGAGTTATTTGGTTTTTATTCAAAATATTTTTCTCCAAAAATAAAATATATGGAATTTAGGGTAACATGATTCCCTACAATAGAAAATTGGAGAGAAATAAATTTGGAATCAGTTTGGTATTTTTAAAATGATTTTTATTGGGTTTCATTGCAACAGTAGCACTCATTGTTTTATTTAATTATTTGTAGATTTTATTTGATGCTAGAAAAATGTACATGTTTTAGAAAATCTTTTTCTGAAAATTTTGATATATTATATGCCTATAGTATTTTATTTATTTATTTGGTTTATATTTTTTTCTGTCAACATTGTTTTATTAAAAAAAATCCCCGCGGACCGAACTGGGCCGAAGGCCCAGCCGGCCCACGACGCCGCCGCCTACCTCGCATACGCGTGCCGGATGCCTCCGCCGTCCCCGACGCGGAATCCACCCGCCGCCGCCTCTCCTTTTCCCCTCCTCCAAGGCCGCCTCCGCCCCTCCCCTCCTATAAAGTCGTCGCCGCCGTCGCCCCTTCTCCATGCCTCCCGAGGCCCCTGACCCCCCCTTTATAAGAGCTGCCACCGACCCCTCCTCTCCTCACCTCCCCCCTTCCCGCCGCTGCCGCTCGCTTCGCGCCGCCGCCGCTGCCGCTTTGCCTCGCCACCGCGCATCCGCGCCTCGTACCGTGTAGCCGCCCCGCGCCGGATCCACCGCCGATCCTGCAGTCGCCAGAGCCGCCGCCGCCCTCCGCCGACTTGCTAGAATATGCTGACCTCACCGGAGTATCGGTAAACCCTAGCCCCGATCCCGCCCGTCGGATCGAGATCCGACGATGTTTACGCGTTCGCTATTTTTCCTAATCTAACAAACATTCGTTTGTTAGTTCTTTTTTTAGCGAAATGTTTGTTCGTTAGGGTTCCGTAGCAAGCGTTTGCTCGTTAGACTTTTCGTTTTTATTTTAATTTCGACCAGGGACCCATCCGTGAATATTTTATTTACAGATTAGTCCATGTTCTTCACACGGTCACAACTTTTGAACCGTTTGTCCAAATCCAACGAAACCAACACCCACATCTTCGTTATGATCCCATCTATCTAGTAATCCAACTCAAACATATTTTTGAAAATTTAATATTTGTTTTCAAACAGATTTGATTTCAAACTTTTTTTGTTCATAACTTGAGTTTTATAACTCCGTTTGAGTTGATTCTTTTTGCAAATTAAAGCTCTTGACCTAAACTTTCTGGTAAGGCCAAATTAATTTAATTTTGGTACTGTTAGAATTTGTTTTCTGTTGCAAGAGTTATTTGCTTGGTTTTGAAGTTTTCCGAATTGTTTTCTTCGTTCTTTCCGATCTTTTGAGTGTGTGCTTATGTATGTAATTGTTTGCTCACGCTAGATTGACCGGAGTGTGACGCGTAGAACTATCAGGAGTTATGCGTGCGAATCATCTTCATCAACAGTACATGCAAGTTCATAGTTTGATCATATCCCATTATTACCCAGTTTTTATGCATTAGCTTCTATCCTCAAACACTGCATGTTTAGGATCTGACTAACTGGTGGGTATTAGGAAGTAGTTGATGAGGTAGAACCTATTGCCCTTTTATTATCAAACCCTAGGAGTTACTTCTACGTTATGCTTATATTGTTATGCTATGCTCGTTGACGTGGTTTGGTTTGAGTGAATCCATGACAGAGGTGAGATTGTTAATTAATGGTTAACTTAAGGTGACTACTTTAATACACATCTGGGTGGATTGGTAGAGGCACCAGATACAGGTGCGCCATTAGTGTCCTCATTACTAATGGCGCACCACACACACGGTGCGCCATTACTAACTATCTTTTTTCCAAAACTATTAATGGCGCACCTAGGCAAAGTGCGCCATTACTAGTTTTAACTAGTAATGGCGCACCACGCACCCTGTGCGCCACTACTAACAATTTTTTTTACTTTTTTTTTTCAAAACTCGTAATGGCGCACCACAACCACGGTGCGCCACTACTAACAATATTTTTTTTGCAAAACTAGTAATGGCGCACCATGTAACAGGTGCTCCATTAGTAACCAGGGTTACTAATGACGCATTGTTATGTGGTGCGCCATTACTAACTTTCTGAGTCTTACAAAAACTTCACCAAATGCACCCCCCCCCCCCCCCCGTGGACCGCCTTTTCAGTTTCAAAAAAAATAAAAGAAAATGATAGAAATGTCAAAAAAATAAAAGAAAATAAGATTCCCATGTGATATGTGGTCTAGTTGTTAGCAAAATTCACAAACATGAATTTTTGACTTTTTTGCAAAATCTCTCGAGAATTTGTAAAATGGGCATAACTTTTGCATACGAACTCCGATGAAAAAGTTTTTTATATGAAAAAGCATCTACTCAAAAAGTTACATCCGAATTCAACGGGGCAAACAACGTTGAACATTTTCAGAATCCCCAAAAACCTAACAGAATAAAAGATACGGGGCTTTTAAGATCTAGAGGACGAAAAAATGGAAAAAAATTCAAACTTACTAGTGGCGCACCATTTGCTAGGTGCGCCACTAGTAACAGAAAAAAAATTGGTGTCGAATTTTTTTTTGGATTTTTTTTCAAAATATGATACGTAATATGACCGGGAAGTTTGAAATATTTTTTCAAAATTTCATCACACTCATGAACATGAACAAAGTCCTAGACATCAACAAGGTTTAATAGGATTGATATGATAGATGTATCAACAAGTGCTTGTTAAGTGTGGTGGTGCTGGGGTTGGATAGAACTGCGAAGTTAAGCATGCTCAGGCTGGAGTAGTGTGAGGATGGGTGACCGTCCGGGAAGTTTGACCACTTAGTGCGATTTGACTTGAGATTAAGCATATTGACCCGAGATTAAGCCATAGTGACCCGAGCTTAAGAAAAAAACGAAAATTTTTGAAAAAAAGAATTGAAAAAAAATTGAAAAAAATTGTTAGTAATGGCGCACCACATAGAAGTGCGCCATTACTAAGTCAGATAGTAATGGCGCGCTTCTAGGCATAGTAATGACGCACTATAGGTGCGCCATTACATTTGTGATACTGATGGCGCACCAGAGGTGCGCCATTAGTATTTGTTACTAGTGGCGTGGTAATAGGGGCGCACCTATAGTGCGCCATTAATGGCAAAAATAGGTGCGCCACTAATTAGCCTTTTCCTAGTAGTGCACCCTGGAGCACCCAGTGGTTGTCTGGGCACCTGGAGAATACAGTGTTGTCCTAGGATATCCCGGAGTACCCGTGTGATCATCCTATGGTTCGCCACCCAGGCTCAAAGGGATCATAAGATTATTCATGCTAGAATCTTCCGTGTGCAGCCACAAGCCATTATGGGCTCTGGCATAGTTGAGTATGTTGCGTGACCTCTTCCAATGGTAGGCTAGCAGATGTAGGGGATGTAGGTGGTACTGTCTACCCAGGGTTAGAATTTATGCTTCTGAAAGACTGTGTCTCGGTCATCCGTTTCTCAAACACCATGTAGTGCGAGAAATCCAATGGAGGAGATCGAGTCTTGTGGGGAAAAGTGCGCAAACCTCTGCAGAGTGTAGAAACTAATCATGGTTAGACGTGTCCCTGGTTATGGACATCTTGAGTATCTAGTTCTTGGATTATCATATGGATTTCATCACTCTAAATTAATACTTTTGGGGTGTTAATTACTTACATTTTGGGATTGAGTTGGAGGTACCTTCTCAATGTTTTCAACAAACTTTGTAGTTAAATAAAATATATTCCTTTGTTGTAGGGAAAAATTGGCTTTTCGCAAAAACATGTTAACCATAGAGCCTCCACGAGCCAAATATGCATGTAGTGATAGCTATTATTCATCATTATCCTATGGTGTGAATTTGCCAGTACATTCAATGTACTGACCTGCATGGCTGCAACGTCTCATGTTGCAGGAATCTTACGAGGAGTAAGTGGTACTTTAGGGTTACGATTTCGACACTCAACTTTGCCGTTGGTGTTGATTGGAATCCACAACCTTGTTGTTACTTTCGCTATTTGGATTGAGGTAGTGGTATTTACGTTACTTATAAATGTGATTTACCTCTGTTATAAATCTTCGAGTACTGTGTGTGTCAGCATACCGATCCAGGGATGACACTTAAGCACAGAGACTTGACAGTCTGAGGTCGGGTCGCTACAGCTAGGATACGGGACATGTTGGCCTCCTGCTTCATCTTTTCGTAGTAGGGGTCGATGATGGCCGAGGCGACTTCGACCAGGGAGTCCTGCTTCGTGCTGCCCCAAACCCTGTAGTGGTCACGGATTTCGACAAGGTTCTTGTAGGCCAAGCCCGTAACACTGAGCGCTTTTCAATCGTCTTTGGTTTCCACCGCGGAGAACTTGTAGTCGGTGCTGTTGACAAACCTGTTGAAACGGTCGCAAGGCTCTATGGCCATGCAGTAGTGGTAGATGAGGACATGATGGCGCACGCACAACTGGGCAACAACAACCTTCTGATCTATGCCGGGACGACCCACTGTGTACTGGAGGTCGATGCCGACCACCTTGTACTTGTCTCGAGCAAGCAACTGCTCAATGCTGTTGATGTAGTCGTCCACCACGGCCGGGTCGATGGTGTACACCATCGAGAGATCCGTCTCCCTCGCATGGGTCTCCACTGTATGCTCATGGAACTCCATTGGAGCGCCGCTGGACATCCCGTCTCTATGTGTTGTCGTGGGTGTGCTTGTTTTGTTGTGGGGCACAATCGAAAGGTTGAAGAGACTAAGGTTATAATGGCCGCGGGAATTAAAGGGGAAGCCGAATGGCCAGGAATATCGGCAGGCCCTGATGGCAGTTCTAATTTGCAGCGCGTAACTCCATCGTGCCGCACGTAACTGCATCGCGTCGCAACGCGCGCGGCGCAACCGCATGCATATGGGGGCCCCGACGTGCTCGTGCGCACGCCCAACCGCTGGCAGAGCGCGCGTGGAGGGACGCGAGCAGAGCGCTCCGCGGTCGCCTCAAGGAAAAGTTGTCCACAAGCCGAGCGTGCTGACCGAAGCGAGCAGAGCGCACCAACGGATGCGACAGAGCGCGCCACGACGCCTAACAGCCAGCACAGTGCGCTGCGGTGCCTAACGGCGAGCAGAGCTTGCCGAGGGACGCGAGCATAGGACGACACAGTGATACGTGGCAAATAAGACCAACTGTGTGAGCGATGTCGGAGACATCAAGCACGAATCAGATTAGTGTTGCGTGTGCAATACGTGGCAGACAGTTGATCCATCAGAGCTGTTTGTGATGGAATAAGCCATGTGTGTTGCGGGCAAACGCTTGCTGGTGCATAACCTTAAATTTAACCAAAAAAGTGTTAATGCATGTTACAAAAATTGTATAGCTGGAAACTATGTTCAAATACGACTCCAATGATATAATCTATGGCGACATGCATTCGTATTTTATTAGTTAAATCCTACTTATAAACCAGGGCGGGGGTATAGTAGGTAATTAAATCGCAAACGTTTTTTTAACTGTATGTGTACGGGTCCTCTCGTCCTCCTCTCGCACGTCTTGTCACCCCGCAAACGCAGACGGCTTACAGCGCAAGCTTGCGCAGCGCGCGGGGGCGTTCTTTTGGCCAAACGGTGGCGCCAATGAATCATCCGTGAGCCCGTTCCCACGTAACCTCACAGGTACCCGCGCAAGCTTCCCGCCCGACTCGGTGAAATCCCCCAGAATTCCAATGCTTACTGGCCTGCTAACCATCATGGCCGGCGAGTCCTACGTCGCATTTTCCCCTCCCTCCCTGTAGCTTATCTCGTTTGCTTCTCCCACAATCGCTAATGGCACCGGTCCATCGTCGTCGCTCAGCCACTCCGCCGTCATCAGAGGACAGCTCCAGCTGGGAGGCTACACCACGGCGGTGGCGCAGTCCCCGGCTTAGTGTAGTGCGCGTGGCGTCCCTGTTGGGTGTGCGTGGAACAACCACCACACGCTCCGCCGCCGCTGCCCGTCAGCAGCTGTTGCCGGCCGCCGTTGCCGCCACACCACCGTCGAAAGCCAGGGCCATCTCCCGCTCCACCGCCGAGGCCCGAAGGCGGGAGGTGGCCGTCGTGGCCGCCACCCCACTGCCGGCCACCGTGGTGATCACCCGCTCTGCCACCGCGGCCCGAAGGCGGGAGGTGGTGGTCGTGGCCACCACCCCATCGTCGGCCGCCGTGGCCGCCAGCCCATCGTCGACCGCCGGGATCATCACCCGCTCCGCCACCGCCGCCCGAAGGAGGGAGGCGGAGGTGGAGGCCCGGACGAGCGTCAGCGACCTTGCGTGCTACATCGAGTTCCTACTGGAGGGGGAGGAGCGCCTCGTCGAGCATGCAAAGAGACTTACCGTAGCTGTGGCCGCAGCACACGCCGACATAGAGGCGAGGAATCAGGAGATCTACGAGCAGTCCGACCGCTTCGAGAGGGATCGCCTGGAGCGACAGTGGGCATTCGAGCTGGCTAGCGTCGCTGAACGTGCAGCAGCGGTAGGCACCGTATTGCATTTGTCCAGCTCGTCGGTAGGCTCCTCCTCCTCCTCTGCCTCTTACTGAGCGTGCTCGGCAGAGGAGAGGCTGCCGGAAGTAGCACAAAGCCCCTCAGTGGTAGTACTAGTATTTAGGGGCTATTTTGTTCAGTTCATCTGACTATAGATGTTTCGTCAAACTATACTACATACTTAAAATTAGCTAGTATATATAGTTGAACAAGCTATTTCAGTACATGGTTGGCAACAATTGGGGAGAAGTCTGGTCGGTTCAGCTGTCGAGTTGAACTCTTTGTATAAAGTAAGAACGACTGCTTAATCTATGAATGAAAATGCTTAATTACTGAATTTTAGTTGCAAAAATTACATAGTGCTAATGATTTCTAGCTGCATATTTTGACAAATCGCAGCGTTACAAGGATTGACAAACGGCAACGTTACTAGATCAACAAATGTAAATCTTTCCAGTTTCACAAATGGCAACATAACCAATATGACAGATGCAAATCTTACCAAATTATTTGTACGTGGTTGCACATGGGTCATCCAGAACAACTGTTTGCGTTGAAGGGATGCACAAATCCTGCGCTGCTCTCACTTTGCATACGGGGGTTATATTTAAATCGTTTGCGATCGAGAGCTGCAGAAATCCTGCTCGGCACATTTTCTCTTGGCTTTCTGGGAAGCTGTTTGCATACGGGTGTTCTAACTAAAATGTTTGCGATGGCCTTGGAAGTCAAAGGGCTCGTTTCCCAGTGAGCATGCGCAGCGTATAGCTCACACGCTTCCCGGTGAGCATGTGCACTCGAGGACAGCTTGCACACCTCTCGGTCAGCCTATGCACCGGACGGCGCTCGCACGCATATCGTTCAGTCAAGGTCAAGTAGCTGTCCACACGACACCTCCTACAGCCATTAAAATCAAGACACGTGGCGTCACGTCAATGGTTACCAGAATTTTGGATTTACTAGAATTTAAAAACCAGGCATCTCAATGTTTTGCCGGCAATCAACGGTGCCCTGGTGTTTAAAATTCATGCCCATTTCTTGCATGGGACTTAATCATGCACCCAAGGACACATATTTGATTTTTCAACCAATTTATATGCACTGGAGCATGTGCATGTAGTTCAAATTTGAATTATGCACATAAATGCATTGAAAACTCAGTTAATGCATAAAAATGTCCAAACGAACCCCGAAAAATCACAAAAATTCACACAACACTACTGTTGTTCTATGTTGACACGAGAAAAAATATTTGAAAGCAATAAGAGGCAATGGATATCATTTTGTCCCCAAAGGTTGGACATTCCCTACCGAAAACCATCATGCTTGTTGTGAGAGGCTCCGGTTTGTGAGAAGCATATACCCAAACCTGCCCCAAATGGGACAAAATTTGTACCACGGCATGTTGATGCCGCTCCATGATAGCATGTCAAGTTTCATGAATTTCTGACGAGTTTTGGATTTACTAGAATTTAAAAACCAGGCATCTCAATGTATTGCCCGCAATAAACGGTGCCCTCGTGTTCGAAATTCATTCCCATTTCTTGCATGGGATCTAAGCATGCACCCAAGGACACATATTTGATTTTTCAACCAATTTATATGCACTGGAGCATGTGCATGTAGTTCAGATTTGAATTATGCACATAAATGCATTGAAAACTTAGTTAATGCATAAAAATGTCCAAACGAACCCCGAAAAGTCACAAAAATTCACACAACACTCATGTTGTTCTATGTTGACACGAGAAAAAAAATTGAAAGCAATAAGAGGTAATGGATATCGTTTCGTCCCGAAAGGTGTGATGTTCCCTACCGAAAACCATCTTGCTTGTTGTGAGAAGCTCTGGTTTGTGAGAAGCATATACCCAAACCTTCCCCAAATGGGACAAAATTTGTACCACGGCATGTTGATGCGACTCCATGATAGCATGCCAAGTTTCATGAATTTCAGACGAGTTTTGGATTTACTAAAATTTAAAAACCAGGCACCTCAATGTTTTGCCGGCAATCAACGGTGCCCTGGGGTTTGAAACTCATGCCCATTTCTTGCATGGGACCTAAGCATGCACCCAAGGACACAAATTTGATTTTTCTACCAATTTATAAGCACTGGAGCATGTGCATGTAGTTCAAATTTGAATTATGCACATAAATACATTGAAAACTCAGCTAATGCACAAAAATGTCCAAACGAACCTTGAAAAATCACAAAAATTCACATAACACTCTTGTTGTTCTATGTTGACACGAGAAAAACAATTGAAAGCAATAAGAGGCAATGGATATCGTTTCATCCCCAAAGGTAGGACGTTCCCTACCGAAAACCATCAAGCTTGTTGTGAGAAGCTCCGGTTTGTGAGAAGCATATACCAAAACCTGCCCCAAATGGGACAAAATTTGTACCACGGCATGTTGATGCCGCTCCATGATAGCATGCCAAGTTTCATGAATTTCAGACGATATTTGGATTTGCTAGAATTTAAAAACCAGGCATCTCAATGTTTTGCCGACAATGAACGGTGCCCTGGTGTTCGAAATTCATTCCCATTTCTTGCATCGGACCTAAGCATGCACCCAAGGACACATATTTGATTTTTCAACCAATTTATATGCACTGGAGCATGTGCATGTAGTTCAGATTTGAATTATGCACATAAATGCATTGAAAACTCAGTTAATGCATAAAAATGTCCAAACGAACCCCGAAAAATCACAAAAATTCACACAACACTCCTGTTGTTCTATGTTGACACGAGAAAAAAAATTGAAAGCAATAAGAGGCAATGGATATTGTTTCATCCCCAAAGGTGGGACGTTCCCTACCGAAAACCATCATGCTTGTTGTGAGAAGCTGCTGTTTGTGAGAAGCATATACCCAAACTTGCCCCAAATGGGACAAAATTTGTACCACGGCATGTTGATGCCGCTCCATGATAGCATGCCAAGTTTCATGAATTTCAGACGAGTTTTAGATTTACTAGAATTTAAAAACCAAGCATCTCAATGTTTTGCCGGCAATCAATGGTGCCCTTGTGTTCGAAATTCATTCGCATTTCTTGCATGGGACCTAAGCATGTACCCAAGCACACAGATTTGATTTTTCAGCCAATTTATATGCACTGGAGCGTGTGCATGTAGTTCAGATTTGAATTATGCACATAAATAAATTGAAAACTCTGTTAATGCATAAAAATGTCATAACGAACCCCGAAAAATCACAAAAATTAACACAACACTCCTATTGTTCTATGTTGACACGAGAAAAAAAATTGACAGCAATAAGAGGCAATGGATATCGTTTCGTCCCCAAAGGAGGGACGTTCCCTACCGAAAACCGTCATGCTTGTTGTGAGAAGCTCCGGTTTGTGAGAAGCATATACCCAAACCTGCCCAAATGGAACAAAATTTGTACCAAGACATGTTGATGCCGCTCCATGATAGCATGCCAAGTTTCATGCATTTAAGACGATTTTATGATTTACTAGAATTTGAAAACAAGGCATCTCAATGTTTTGCAGGCAATCAATGGTGCCCTGGTGTTCGAAATTCATTCGCGTTTCTTGCATGGGACCTAAGCATGCACCCAAGCGCACTGATTTGATTTTTCAACCAATTTATATGCACTGGAGCATGTGCATGTAGTTCAGATTTTAATTATGCACATAAATGGATTAAAAACCCAGTTAATGCATAAAAATGACCAAACGAACCCCCAAAAAATCACAAAAATTCACACAACACTCCTGTTGTTCTATGTTGACACGAGAAAAAAAATTGAAAGCAATAAGAGGCAATGGATATCGTTTCGTCCCTAAAGGTGGGACGTTCCCTGCCAAAAATCATCATGCTTGTTGTGAGAAGCATATACCCAAACCTGCCCCAAATGGGACAGAATTTGTACCACGACATGTTGATGCCGCTCCATGATAGCATGCCAAGTTTCATGAATTTCAGACGAGTTTTGGATTTACTATGATTTACTAGAATTTAAAAACCAGGCATCTCTGTTTTGCCGGCAATCAATGGTGCCCTTGTGTTTGAAATTCATTCCCGTTTCTTGCATGGGACCTAAGCATGCAACCAAGGACACATATTTGATTTTTCAATAAGTTTATATGCACTGGAGCATGCACATGTAGTTCAAATTTGAATTTTGCGCATAATATGCCTGGAAAACCCAGTTAACGTATAAAAAATGTACAAACGAACCCTGAATATTTCCAATTTTTTTGACGACACACCTATAGTTACATGCTCACTTCAGATAAAAGTTCTAACAATTCAAACACCATCCTTTGCAGCTGTGACCCCATCACGTAATTCAAATGATCATGACGATAAATCAAGTAGATCGCACATAGTTTATTATCACCAATCATGTGAGATGCTGCACAAAATATCTTGAAGCACCGTCGGTGTATAGTACACCCATGCCTTACGAGAGAAGGTGCATCGGCTACAGTCCACAGCCGGCATGTCAAACAAACTAGCTCAATCCCCGGATATCATTTCACTGTTCATTCATCGCCGATGAAAGATGGGGACGTGGACCCACATCGTGAGGGCAACTTCGGCGGCCCACTCCGGCGAGAGCACTGCCGCAGCCGCCAGGCGCGTGCTAACAAGCTTTGTGAGGGCGACCGCAATCTGCGTCCGGGCGGCCAAGGCAGCCCAAACGGCCGATGTTGCTTCTCTGGTGGCGGACACTGCACAAATCGAATGAAGCTTCTCCGACAACGGTCGGCAACCGACGGCGGAAGAGCTGGCAAACGCCAAGAGAGTTCGAGCAGCCATCCTTCTTGTGCGGCATACCTTGCCAGGATGGAGCCCGCTAGAGCCAAGATCGCGGCCGCCCACGCCCAGCTCGTGGCGGCCTATTCCAAAGATATGGCGGACGTGGATGGCGAGATGCTTGCCGAGTATGGTGCAATTGATGCCATGGAGCCCCTTCCCCAGGAGACCGACGGGCGCGAGCTGGACATGGAGGCGGCGGCGGAGATCGACGAGCACCAGCCGTAGTAGTACTCTTTGTTTTGTTTAATTAAGAGCGCCGGTCTTTAATTTGTTAGAGTAATGTTTAGGTCAGCTAGCTCTATTTAATTGCTAAACTTTCTCGATTAAGAAGTTAGTCTCCTTTGTGTACCCAAATTATTAAATGACGTGGATGACCACTGCAGCCTGGGAAATTCAAACCAAAATTTTTGACATTCAAACTCAACACACACGGGCTAAGCTATCTAAATTGTTTGTGATGTTCACATATCGTACAATGTTTTGAATAAGGGACCGTGTCTGATAACACTTTGCGCGCCAGTTTTTTGGCTGAAGCGATTCCAAATTTTCGATTTCCGCAGAAATATCTACCTCCCCGCCCTCTCCCCCTTACCAGAAGCCACATTTCCGCTCTTTTCGCCTTCCTTTCCAAGTTGAAACCTTCACTCCTTGCTTGCAGCGCCGCCGCCTCCTCGCCGGTGACCCTCGTTCACGCTCCTTGGCCTCGCCTATCCAGGCCGGTAATCCACACCCGAGCCCCATCCTCCTCCTCCTTCCACATCCCACATGCCCCTACCGCCGGCGCGAGCGCGACACCTTCCACCCAAATCACCGACCCCTCCACCAAATAAGCGCCGGCCTAAGCCATGGTGCAGGCAGTATAGCCAGGATCTCAAGGAGTATTTGGCTGCGGAGAAGCAAATCGCGGCCGCACGCGCGGATGAGGTCGCGATGGCTGCCATTCGTGCCGACCCCCACATCTTGAAGTAGCACCTTGCCAATTGCTAGCTATGCCGCTTAAGCATGCTAGGTTTACCCATTGCGTGTGCTGCTCCTGCCTTTCTTCACAAATTCTAGTGAATTATGCTATCTAATTTAACCATGCAATCTGTTGATTTAGTGTGGTGCTCACTTATTAACTGTTTTGTTAATTAGTTGTCGTCTTCAGTTAACTATTTGATTCAATTCTGCAAATGTGATTTTCAATTCTTCAGGCTGCAATTTTGTGTTGTCTTCCGTGTGAGAAATAAATCAAATTTATCTTTACAAAATTGTGGGTGCATTCTGTTATTGTATACCATGTGAGGAATAAATTGAATTTGGCTGTAGTATATACATGAGAAACAAATACAATTACTACAATTGGCTGTAGTTAACTGTTTGGTTAACTGTCTAATCTTCTATTAGGAGTATATTATATTATGCAAAGTGGTGCTCAGTTAATGTTTGGTTCATTTGTTGTGGTGTTTAGTTAACTGCTTGGTTCAATGTTATATTGTGCAATGTGGTGCTCAGTTAATGTTTGGTTCACTTGTTGTGGTGTTTACTTAACTGCTTGGTTCAATTTTGTAATGCGATGTGCAATTGTCGTGGGTAGAACTTTGTATTGTTGTGCATGTGAGGAATAAATCGAATTTGGCTGCACTTAATACATGAGAAACATATACAAGTGCTATATTTCCTAGTTCTTAATCATGCTTGGTTTGGATAAATGGGTTTTCCCTGTGACTTGAATTAATTTGATGAATCTGCAATGTGATTATTTTTCATCAACATATTTTACTGATAGCATGCGAACCATTACTTAACCTGATGACTAACTACCTTATTTGTGTTGGAGGGAAACACTGGGAAGCACTGAGGTTTACAATCGAGGTTAGCACGTGCGTGGTCCGTTGTCTAATAGAACATTATTGTGCAATTGCAGGAACCATTCTAATATATAGGTTCTTAACAATTTGGTCTTGCACATGTAGGTCCTGCTGTCAGAGGTTTTGACCCACTGTTCGGCCCTTTTTGCGTATGGAGAAATGAGTTGTCCATGAATATCAGTCAAGTCAAGAAACTCAGAAAGATTGTTAGGATAAAGAAATTAGCGACAAACAACAACAAGATCTTTGTGTGCACAATGAAGAAGACATCAGTTCACTACAGGATGGTACTAACTATTATACCTTGCCTTTTTAATTCCTTTGCCCCATTTCCAATATAGAGAAGATATTTATCCACATCCTTGTTTTCAGGCCTTTCCAAAGCAGTTCACTGATGATTACCTCTCAAACCACCTGTATGGTCAAGAGGCGAGGAAAGTATTCATACAACACCCATGGTTCAATATTGAAGTGCTCCTGAAGAGGACGAAGGATGGACGGTCAATCATCCACAGGGACTGGCCTAAAGTTACAAAGACCTTCAACATCAATGACGGCTCAATATTCGCCTTCTGCTTAAGCAGTTTTCCAGATGAGATACATCTCTCTATGTACAGTCTATGATGCTAATTTCGAAAGGTTATAGATGTTGCATGTGAAACTTGGTCCTGGTGTAGTTGTGTAATGGGTAGCTGAGTGCTGAAGCTATATGATGTTGTACTCTGATTTATTTCAATTATGAAAATGAAATATATTGTGTGCTTAATATGAACTGACAATTAGATTAATAAATGGATTATGAATAATCAGATAATTAGCCTGCTAGTGTCGAATTAGCCTGCTAATTGGGTTTTGCTACTGCAAACGGTTGTTGAAAAAATACCATGGGCGATGACCTCAGGCAACGCACAGAGTTTCTAGGAATAAACCGTGTTGGATCAATGAACAATCACACACGACTTTCTCTTGAAAACTGTTTGCGTTAGGCCACCTTGCGCAAACGTTTACGACATGAAAACTGTGTGTGATGGACAACCTTTGCCACACAGTTTCTTTCATGGACCGTGTGTGATATATTCAATAACGCAAGCGATTTAACGGGAAAAATTGTGTGTGATGTACCTGTGAACGAAAACGTTTTCCTTCGGGCGGCCGTGTGGGATGTACATACGAATGGAAATGTTTAGCGGGGACTGACTGTGTGGGATGTACTTGCGACCGGAAACAATTTCACCATATAATTGTATTTTTTTAGCACTACTCTACGTATTTCCGTATTTGAGGGCTCGCCGGTCGCACACGACCTTATTTTGCCGAGCGTGGGTGCCAGGAAGGCATATCCCCGATGGTTTCTGGGTCGTGTGGGAAGGACCCCCCTATCGCCCACACTCACTTAGGGACGGTTTCAAATGCCGTCGCGGAAAGGGGTTAAAAACTGTTTGTTCACAATTTTGCTCCAGTCTTTCACTATTAAGCATTCCTCGGTTTTAGAAATCCTGAATGCACTCATGTGCGATGTAGGATGTCTTGGCCGTAAGCTAACCATTGACATGCGACCTTTAGTCTCGATCCACTGAGGCACAACTATCATCGGGAGTCCCTGTTGAAGAACATCGTATAGCAACATACTTAGCAATGAAGTTTAGCTTTAAAACAATGTATGCAAAAGATGCACTGAGGACAAATAGCAAAAATCTTACCATCTTTCCAAAATAGATGTGACCGTAGTTCAATACGAACACTATTGGTCGCATGTTTTGAGTACTAAGATTTTCAAGTCCAGGAAAATAATTTCTCTTGACAGCATCAAGATCCTCAAGCCATGAAACATAATGAGTTATCAACTTGAAGTTTAGTTCAGACCGGGACAGTGGACGGTCCTATCTACCATGCGCCGGACATGTTTGCGTGAATGGAAATAAGCTGTCAATAGAAATTAGCTGTCAATTATTTTTGAATAAACAATATCATAGACATAAATATGGTTGAGAAACTCACATAATGGTAGAACTGGAGGCGTCTGCACATCGACCCAGATGTCGATATTACCTTAAATATCATCTTTCGGATGAATACCAAAGGTGATAACCATATCAGGCTCAAATGCATAAGCCTTTCATAGTGCTTGCCAATTTTGCATTCAAAATAGTTGAAGGTGTCTGCATTGTATAATTTTGCATCGAAAGTATAACCATACTCGGTCTTCAAGTAAAATCTCTTTACCTCCATAGTTTTCATAGGACTGAAACCTATCTTATCTAAGACAAAAATTCTTGCATGGCAGGGGATACGCTAGTAGAATAGTAAAAAATTAAAATTATAAGTTGAAGCAGTCATGCTTAATTACAAAAAAAGACTTGCGTTCTGACTTACTGTATCCACTTCGAAGGTCTCATCCAGCTTGATGCTGAAGCGCCTACTATCAACTAGGAAATTTCTGTCGCACAGGCCGCGCTCGTCTTCGCAGTATTCGCACATACCGAAGTCCTTTTCATCGTCAGACATTTCCTATGTTCATAGTTGAAACATTAATTGATAAACACTTACTAGTTCTATTAATTCAACTAATTCAACTAGTTCTATTTATTCAACTAGTTCTATTAATTCAACTAAGCACTTACTAAAAATAAACTAGTTCTATTAATTTTCTTACTAAAAATAAAGTAGCTAGTTCTATATAGTAATATTTTAATTAGATAATCAAATCTCATATACCTAAATTTTCTTACTAAAAATAAACTAGTTCTATTAATTCAACTAGTTCAACTAAGCACTTAATATAAATAACAATAATTATTTTTCTGACTAATTCAACTAAGCATTTACTAATTCATCTAACATTAATATATCTAATTCATCTATAACTAAAAGCATAAAAAACTAACTCATCTAACATTAATATCTAGCTAATTCATCTAGTTCATATCTAACATTTGACATTAATATGTAACATTTCTATCAAATTCATCTAACATTTGACATTAATATCTAACATTTCTGTATATATAATCATCTAACAATTGCCATTAATCTAACATCTATATAAACTAAAAGTATAAAAAACTAAAAACATAAAACATAAAATAATTAAGAAAATTTTGTCTCTCTCTGTGTGTACTGTGTGTGTGTGTGAGGGCCGCCATGGCGCGGCAGGGGGCGGTCTTACAGCGGGGAGATGGCCGGCGATGCGAGGTGGCGGGGGCGGCAACGGGCTGGTGCGGCGACGTACGGGGACTTGCCGGGGGCGGCGCGCGCGGCGACGGGGCAGCGATCGACGGGCCGGGACGGGCGCGCGTGTGGCACCCCGGCTCAGAGAAACCGGAACACACCGTTGGAATACGACACTGCTAAGCATGGAACAAATCAGCTCTTCATTACAATATATACATGGGTACAAGGGATTACATCGGCACGGCGACACTACGCCTGCCACGGTTGCTCTATGCAAGCAGCAGAACAACTCGAAGCAGCGGAATAATTCTAGCAGTAGAGCAACGACGACGGTGATGAACTCCCCTTTGCAGGGACTCTGGCTGGAACGCTTATCCTAGCTCGCAAACAAGGAATCCACGACAAACAAGCAATCATATCCGGCATGACCTGTAAACTGGCATGACACGCCAGGTCAGTACATTGAATGTACTTGCAAGCTCACAGTAACCAAGAGCAATCAACACAGACAACAACATGGCAATTATAGATTATTAAGCAATGATGAACACGATACTATCAGAAGAACATGGCATGTATAACCTGATACAGCTAGAACAACACGAGCATGGCATAAACATGTGAACATGATGAGACTAGCATGCAACAGGATGACACTATCATGCACGAACTTACTCTTCTCGGGTTAACTCGTAACCATCACATGCATCACTTACCATCACAGACATAACACGATCATCTCAGGATCCAATCAAGCTTGGTATTAACAATACCGTAGTAATTATTCATGAACATAGGGAACTTGACTTTTACCCTTGACTCTCGCATAACACCACAAATATCCACAACGTGGTATCCTCGATACCACGGTGATCCTCTCATGATCAAATAAATATCAACCAACTTCTTTCATCATCGAACCGGGGTTGTTATTAATCAAGTTATCATTCTTACTGTTGACCCATAGTGTAACCTACTACGAGCTGGGCCCATATCTGCGGGAGCGACTATCGATAGATTTACTAAACACTCTGCAGAGGTTAGTACACTGTACCCACACCACGGAACCCATGGCCTCGCACTCCCATTCGGGTGGACCAACGGTGTTCCGAAAAAACCGATCTACTGCCATGACACTCTCCCCGCCACTCCGACCAACTCCTCTTTGGGCTAAGTCATGGGTGGCCCCGTGCCTACCAAAGGCACCAACGGCCACCATCGTGGGAAAATATAAACGGTCCCAAACGGGGACAAGGATCCATACTCAACAACGGGCACACAGGGCTTATGCCGTCCTACCTGATCAGGGTAGCGCCCGCGCATAACCTTCCCTCGTTGGAGGCACCGGCGAGAGGCATGACAATAGACCCAGTTAGGACGTTCCCATAAAAGCAAGTGTGGTTGCACTGGTCAGCTTGATTCGGTGGCACCATGACTCAACCAACAGTTGTTCAAGTTCAATTTAATCCGGTTAAACTTGAATGCAATATGCTTAGTCATGAGAAAATAACATGATGCAATTACAATGCATGAGCATGATATCAACATAAACATGGGGTGCAACCTAACTATCAACCATGTCAACAATGAACCATATCCAACTGAGCATGGCTTAATGACGAGCATGAATATACCAAGTATAACACTACTCATAGCATAACATGACCACTAGCATCAACAATAAATACCATGCAAAAACACATCAATAACATTACCGAGCGAACACTTAATCAACTAACAGCAAAGGAACAATGGATAACAACGGTACTGGGTAACCGACGACAGTCATGCACCAAAGAACATGACCAAACCAACATGTACTACTATCTAGCATGACTAATATGAAAGTAATACTAGCAGGTAGAACATGATAACAGAGTGCAAGAAAACATAGCATGACGGTAACCACTGATCGAAAAGCATAACCGAAATAACGACAGTAGTAGCAAACGAACAAACAGTTACTAACGGATCAAGTTGAAAACCAATGCTACTGCATGGCTCTCATGCAAATGGTGGTTGTGGCTTTCCTGGGGGTGAAGAAGGCTCCGGGAAGATGTGACACCCGGATAATTAAGCTACAGTAACTCCACGCTAACGATGCCTCGTCACCTCGGTTACTGTTGTTAATCTCGCGATGGTTCAAAAAAATGATTCAAATTCAAATTTAAAATAAAGACAAACATCAAAAGTTTTCAAACATTTAAAACTAAAATGTTCAAGCTGGGACAAGTAAATCCTAAGTAATAATGGTGGAGAAACCACACTGGTATAAAAAGTGTAAATACTCAAAAATGAATAAAATAGTAGCAAAAAGAATTAGTTAAATGATTAAAAAAATAATAAACAATTACAAACTATTTTATATTAGTTACCAAGTTAATTGTGGTAGTGGCATAAGTATTAATAATATTTTAGGTGCAACTTGGGTATTTCATAAAAACAAAAATTTAATAAAACAAAAAAGAAGAAATAAAAGAAAATATAAAATAGAAAATAGTAACCACAACAAAAAAAGTGGCAAACCCACCCTGGGCCGCCTTGGCCTAGCTGGCCGGCCCACCCCGTCGCCAGCCTACCTACTCCCCTGGCCAAACCCTAACCCCCTCCCCCACGATCCCCACTCCCCCCGCTCGGTCCACTCCTCCCTCTCCCCCCCCCGATCTGGATCGGGGGTAACCTGCCTCGACACCGCCACCCATCTCCCCCATCGCTACGCCGCCGCCCGCCGCCATGCTCCGCGCGCCCGCCTGCGCTTCCGTCTCACACGGCCACCACCTCCACCCCGAGCGCCCGCAGGTGGCCCGCACCCCGTGATCCCCGCGCTGGACATCGCCGCATCGTTGTCGTCACCCGTGCATCGCCGGCCTCCCGACGCTGCCCGTCTCCGACTAGTCGCCCGCCACCTCGACTGGCTCCTCGTCGGACCTCGCGCCCTCGTCCTCCTCCCCGAGCCCGCGTACGCACAACTATAGGGCCCGGTGAGGCCTCGTTCGCCCTCGCTCCGTTCGCCTCTGTTCCGGTCACCGTAGGCCACCCCCACCGCCCGTGCCGCGCTCACCCCTCCGTAGCCGCGTCCCTGCCCACGCAACGGCCACCCGCGCGTGCCCCAGGGGTCCCCAGCCCGTGCTCCCCGCGCCGTCGCCCGCTACCGCCCCTGCTCCGCCGTGGTCGTCCCTCCCGCGCTGGCCGCCGCTGCTGCTCTCCAGCGCCTCGCGCCGCGCGGCCCCGCTCTGCCCTGCCGCCCGCCTCCCCCACTGCTGCCCACCTCGCTCGCCTCTGCCTGCCGCCGGAGCTCCACGCCGGCCGCCGCCGCTGCCGCTCCCGGTGCTCGCCCGCGCCTACCTGCTCCTCTGCCCGCGCTCGTCACCGTCGCCGCGGCCGTGCCCCGCCGGCGGCCTCGCCACACCCGTGGCTGGCGCCCCCCCTTCCTGTCGATCTGGGCGCTCGCCCAGTCGGGCGCCGACGCCCGCGCCCGCTAACCGCTCCGCCCCATTAGTCCAATGGCCCTATGGCAAACGGGGCCCAGCCCACAACGTTTTATAATAATAAAAAGAATTAATTAATTAATTAATATTAATTAATTAACTTAATTAATCATGTTTAATTAACCTAAATAGCTAATTAACCTAATTAACTATTGTTAATTAACTAAGCAGTCAATGACATGCGGGACCCACGCGTTAGTTTGACCAAGTCAACTGACTGTTGACTGCTGACATCACCCTGATGTCATGCTGACATCATAATGTCATTTCCAAATTAATTTAATTATGTTAATTCCAAAAATGTTTAAAAACTTTGAAAATTAATATCAATTTAACCGTCACTCGGATCGAAATACTTTCTACATGAAAGTTGCTCAGAACGATGAGACGAATCCGGCTACGCAGCCCGTTCGGCCGCCACACATCCCTAACATAGCAAACACGCAACTTTCCCCCTCCGGTTCATTTGTCCGAAAACGCAAAACACCGTGGATACTTCCCCGGATGTTTCCCCCCTTCACCCGTATCACCTCATACGGCGTTAGAACACGTGTAGTTCTCCCTGTTGTCCTTTTATGCACTTGCTTGCTATGTATTTACTGTTTCTCCCCCTCTTCTCTCTGGTAGACCCCGTGACGATGCTGATGCCCCTGTGGTCGACTACGTCACCGACGACCCCTCCTTCTTGTCTGAGCAGCCAGGCAAGCCCCCCCCTTGATCACCAGATATCGCCTATTCTTCTCTATGCTGCTTGCATTAGAGTAGAGTAGCATGCTACTGCTTTCCGTTAATCCTATTCTGATGCATAGCCTGACCTTGCTACTACTATTGTTACCTTTACCTGCAATCCTACCTGCTTAGTATAGGATGCTAGTATTCCATCAGTGACCCTACATTCTTGTCTGTCTGCCATGCTATACTATCGGGCCGTGATGACTCGGGAGGTGATCACGGGTATATGCTATATACTTATACATGATACATGTGGTGACTAAAGTCGGGTCTGCTCGAAGAGTACCCGCGAGTGATTCACGGAATGGGGGCTGAAAGGACCTTTGTCCCAACGGCCCTCTATGTGGATCTTTGTGGCGGAGCGACAGGGCAGGTTGAGACCACCTAGGAGAGAGGTGGGCCTGGCCCTGGTCGGCGTTCGCGGTTACTTCAAATAACACGCTTAACGAGTTCTGGGTATTTGATCTGAGTCTGGCCATTTGGTCTATACGCACTAACCAGCTACGCGGGAACAGTTATGGGCACTCGGCGTCGTGGTAACGGCCGAAGCCTTCGTGACGTCAGCAACTGGGCGGCGCCCGCTGGATTGGACCGTAAGCCTGCTCTTGTATTAAGGGGGCTAGGTCTGCTTCCGGCCGCCCACGCAACGTGCAGGTGTGCTATGGGCGATGGGCCCAGACCCATGTGCGCTTAGGATTAGACCGGCGTGCTGACCTCTCTGTTGTGTCTAGGTGGGGCTGCGACATGTTGATCTTGCGAGGCCGGGCATGACCCAGGAAAGTGTGTCCGGCCAAATGGGATCAAGCGTGTTGGGTTATGTGGTGCACCCCTGCAGGGAAGTTTAATCTATTCGAATAGCTGTGATCTTCGGTAACAGGACGACCCGGAGTTGTACCTTGACCTTATGACAACCAGAACCGGATACTTAATAAAACACACCCTTCCAAGTGCCAGATACAACCCGGTGATCGCTCTCTAACAGGGCGACGAGGAGGGGATCGCCGGGTAGGTTTATGCTATGCGATGCTACTTGGAGAACTTCAATCTACTCTCTTCTACTTGCTGCAAGATGGAGGTGGCCAGAAGCGTAGTCTTCGACAGGATTACCTATCCCCCTCTTATTCTGGCTTTCTGCAGTTCAGTCCACTGATACGGCCCTTTACACATATTCCCATGCATATGTATTGTAGATCCATGCTTGCAAGTACTTTGGATGAGTACTCATGGTTGCATTCCCCCCTCTTTTCCCCTTTTCCCTTCTACCTTGTTTTCGCAACCAGATGCTGGATCCCAGGAGCCAGACGCCACCGTCGACGACGACTCCTACTACACTGGAGGTGCCTACTACTACGTCCAGGCCGCTGACGACGACCAGGAGTAGTTTAGGAGGATCCCAGGCAGGAGGCCCGCGCCTCTTCCGATTGTATCCCAGTTTGTGCTAGCCTTCTTAAGGCAAACTTGTTTAACTTATGTCTGTACTCAGATTTTGTTGCTTCCGCTGACTCGTCTATGATCGAGCACTTGTATTCGAGCCCTCGAGGCCCCTGGCTTGTATTATGATGCTTGTATGACTTATTTTTATTTTTAGAGTTGTGTTGTGATATCTTCCCGTGAGTCCCTGATCTTGATCGTACATGTTTGCGTGTATGATTAGTGTACCGATTGAATCGGGGGCGTCACAGAAGAGGTGCTGAAAGATTCACCGGAAAGGGTTCTCTCTCAGAGGGGGCTGATTAGCGGCAAGGGCAAAATGGTCATTTCCTGTAAGTCAAACCATATGGAAAATGGTATCAAATGTTCGGGCTCGAAGAGACAAAGATGTGGGCGTTGGATTCACCTCAATTGGAGTCTCGAGCAAAAGTTATAGCCCGACGATGTCCAGGGACTAATCTGTAAAAAGAATACCTACAAACAGGCCCCTGAGCTGAAAAATAGAAAGCGCATTTAGAGGAATACGCCTTCAGATCGGGGAAAACGCATTTTCAACCGTAGTACAAAGGAAATACGTTTTCCCGAGAGGAAAACATATTCCGACCTAAAGAAGAGACGAAAGGCGATTTCGAGAAGGGAAAGCGTACTACTGCCGTCTCCACTAATATGACGTGGCGGAGCGGGCCAGCCTTGAGACACCGACAGATGGGGTCCGGGGGAGGGGGGCCCTGCTGGCAGGTCTCCTTCTTCCTCCTCCCGCTCACCCGCGATGCAGAGATGAGGCCGGCAGCCCGACGCGGATTCCCGGTGACTCCGGCCACCTCTCGTGGCGCTCGACCTACCGGCGTGCTCAGGGGAAGGAGCCGCACCCGTCTATGGGCAGAACGGTCGCCGGGGAGCACGGGGAAGGGCGGAGCACGGGACACAACAGAGGAGGGCTTCGGTTGGAGATGAGCACGACGCTCCGGTGGGGCTCAGGAGGGGTGTTGGAGGGCTCTGGTGGTGGCTACATGAGTCAAGGCACGCCGCAGAGCTCGAATTTGAGCTGAGGCCCGCGGCGGCCATGGTGGGCGACCGAGGCGAGGAGGGCTTCCCGAGCTCGGGCTAGTGGCTAGGCAGGACCAAAGGAGGGTGGGAAGGCTGGTGGTGTGCTCGGGCGAGGTCGGGAGGGGCTATAAATAGGCGGGGCAAGGCGGTTCGAGCCAAGTGCCGCCATGCACATCCGGCCAAGCTCTGACGACGGCCAGCAAGCACGGGGTGGCACGGGAAGGCGATGAGGGAGGGAACGGATGAGTGGCAGAGCTCACGGGGACGAGCAATGCTCGAGGACACGTGAAGGAAGAGGACACGGCCGAGGAAGACGACGCGGTCACGGGTCGGAACTGTGCGGCGATGGGGACGGCTCACCGAAAAAGAAGACGGAGGGGTAAGGGCTCCATAGCGACAATGCGGAAAACATGCTAGACATGAACGGGTGAGAGAACGCGACGACCATGAGTCGTGCCCGAGCAAAACGACGCTCTGGACACGCTCAGAGCATGCCAAAACGGTGGTCACCACGCAGGCTAGCATCACTGAGGCTGCCATGAGATGTCTAGTGATAACTCCTTGCATCACTGAGGCTGAGGGAGGTGATGGATCAAGCAGATGTGCTCGGGATCGATGGGATTACTCCACTGAAGTTTGCTGTATCAAACTGAATCAGGTTACAGCGATCAACAGCGAAGAGCTTGGAGCCAAATGGGTTGTGTGGGGTTTTTAGGATAGGAACGACAAGAATCCTGTGAAGTTTGGTGGGATTAGGACCAATATTTAATAGAGTTGCTTAACAACTGCTAAATTGGCCCAGAATCAAGATGATGAAGTGGCACTCACTGGGAGTAACCACTTTAGCTGAAAATGAACATGGCAAGATGATTTTGGCATATGACTGTGCCATAAAAATTTCATACCATTTGGCCAAACTAAAATGGTACTTCCTTCATACAACACCTCTCTGGACAGAAACTTAGGAAAATTCCTAAGAATAAAATGGCTAAATGAAATGAGCCCAAATCTTGTGGAGCTAAGTTATATGGATAGGAGAAGGTCCTGGAAAATTTTCAGCACCATTGAAGCAATAAAAAATGTATTTGCTTCATAAACTGAAAAACTAACCAGAAACAAAGATTTGTAGGTGTGCTCACATGGATGGAAGGAATGAGCTCAAATCTTGAGGAGAGTCATGATTTGATGATATTGAGGTCGTGAAAAAATTTCAACTCATTTTGATATGCCTAGCTTGTACCTCCTTCACAAAGTTTCTTCCCGGGCAGAAACTTTGGAAATTAGATGAAAAATAATTACTAGGCAAATGAGCATGAAAATTTGCAGAGGCAGTTTTATGGACATGAAAATGTGTCCAAAAAGTTTGGAGACAATTGGGCAAATATAAATAGCACTTGCTGCACAAAGTGCCATTTAGGGCAGAATAGAAAAAGAATTATTGGTGGAATATTTTTGAACATGGCAATGAAAAGTTTTGCCATATTTGAGGAAGATATGACCCAAACAATTTATGAGAATTATTTGGGAATTTTAGGAGTGATGGAAATATAGGTTGCTTCACAACCTAGGGCAGACAGGGTTATGCCTTTGATAGGAAAAGGAATATTCCCTAGCAAAAGAATATTGGGGTTGGGCTATGATGAAAACGGCAAGGTCTTGGGATGGATAATAGGATGACAAGCCACTCTGGAAAGAAAGAAGAGGTCATCTTCTTCAATTTCCAGACCACATAGCCACGGAAAAATAAATCTCAAGCAAAAATCTTAGAAAAACAAAAGAAAAAGAAAGGGCCAAAAAATCAGGCTGTGACAACTCTTCCCCCCCTTAAAGAAATCTCGTCCTCGAGATTTGGTTGCTCAGGGAACAAGTATGAACATATTGCCTTAAGGAAACAGTTTCCAACTCGGGTATCCTTTTTTCCTTTATTGATAGTTCCCATTAAATTCTTCATCTGACTTACCGGACTGGTTCTTGGGGGGGGGGGTTGCTTCACTATATCCATATCCCGACAGATCTTACCTCACATTTTCCTTCTTATACTGGCTCCAATTCTTTTCATATCTACTGACTTAGCTGAGTGTGATTTGTTATCAAGACTGAAATATATGCCCGTCTCACAAATCTGAGAGTGATTTCCAATTGCTAAGTCTGTACTGACAACCTTCCCTGAATTAGTGATCAGATTTTTCCGGATGAACACCCAAGCTCTTCCGCCTTACATTTTTTTTTGAATATTTACTGTGAGGCAAACTTCCGCCTTACATTGGATTCCTCCACTAAATGCTGGTCCTTTGGGTTCCAAACAGTGACTTGAGGCATAACCGTTTTTCCTAACAGATTCTGGCTTATTGTAGGAATTTTTGAACAATCCTGACTGGCTCCGTTGTCTTGAGTCTCAGATTCATACCAAATATTTGATTGTCGCCTATCGTGGCCAGCATATGGAGTGTGACCTTATATGATAATATCCTTATCCTTGACTTACAGTGGCTCTGGCAGAAATTTTTTCTCCAGACAGGCTATCCTTTGGTGATTCACAAAAGTGAGGGCACATGCTTTTCGAGACGGTTATTTCTCATACTGATCATTCATTCTGTCGGTGTATCCATGGGGATAGTATGCTATGCGATGCTTTACCATAGTTGCTGGAATCAGACTGCTGAATTGACCTTTGGTCTGACTTCACAACCCAGATATTTGATACTAACAAACTTGAGCATATGCGGTTAACTGAGCGGGTTGTCAGGATATGGGTTCCTTACCAAAATTGGGCAGACCATTTCGGTGAATATTCATGGTGATTGATGTTGACTCAGACTGTCCGGGGTCCAGACACCATATGGTTCATGCAACAATTATCATACCTGTATTGCCGGTCTTTGCTCCTTCATTCTTGTTTTTCTTGGTTTGGATCTTTTGTTGAAAGATCTTGGTCATATTGCTGTTTCATGTGACCATAGATACTGTTGGGTGCAATATTCTGACAGGCATACCCTTATTCTCATCTCCTGACATGGTAATATTGTTTAAATGGCAGGTTCATCACCTCTCAAGTTCTGACCATAGAGAAATGATCATCTGAACCCTTGCAAGAAATCAGCAAATAAATCATTTACAACTCAGATCTGGGACATCACTGAAATAGCTCAACCACGGCTCAAGACGGCCGAAAAGTAGCTCAGAGCATGAGACCGTGTTGATAAGAAGAAAGTGGCAGTTCCCTAAGATGGCCGAAAAGCAGCTCAGAGCACTATCACAAAAAGAAACTCAACAGCTGTACGAGACGGCCGGAAATAAGCTCAAAACTCGTGACAGTTGTTGAATAGAGAATTATAAAGTCGGCATCCACCCCGGTCGGCCAAAAACAGCTCTGAACACAGGCATGGTGCCGTTAACAGAGAAAAGTCGACAAGGGCTCATCAGGATCATATTCCAGGTTCACAGGTACTTGTACAGAGCTCAGTGTTGTTGTCAATCTTCATAGTCCTTTGTCACACTGAGGTGTATATCTGGCCTCCTTCACATATATCTGAGAATCTGATTCCCGAGGCAGACATGTGTTCTGACTGATTCTTTCTTCTGACCAAACTGTTGCGGATCTGATTCTTGGAATGCACTGCCAAATGCTGTCAATTCACAATGTACTATCTTCCACCAGTGTCGTACGGAGGACGATTGGATGGCTTATGCTGGAAACCATCGAGAGTATCTTGTTGAGGAAGACTGGGTTGCTTATGTCAGGAGCTTCTCATTGTGATATGCGGATCGATTACCACCTCAATACCTCTGTTATTGATTACTTATATGCAACGGGGCTTGGATGGAATATCCTCCTTTCTGAGTATATGGCACATCCTTGCTTTCTTCCAGGCATATCATGTTTCAAATCATCCTCAACGAAGAATCAAACCTTGAGTTTGAGCCATACCTTTGACTGAGACTGCACTGCTGGTCTTGTACATAGCTTATCTTCTTGCTGATTGGATCATTTCTATCATTAAGAGTGCACCCTGAGGTAAACTTGATTATCCATACTATTGTAAGGAGTGCACGTTAATGCAAACATGACACTAACTGTCCATCCAGGATTTCTTTTGCATTCAAACAAGATATTCCAAATTTCACTTCAGTCTGCTAATAACTTCATCCCGTTTATCTGAGCTTCCAAGTATTTGAATTCCTTACTGATTCTGCGGGTCCGATGTCGGTTGACGAGCAACTTTAATAAGGGAAAAATAATGCCAGACTGAAGGCCCAAAGAAAGAAGCAAAAGAAACGGCTAAAACAAAAGCACACAAGCATACAAAATAATAAAAATAATAAAGCAACATCACATATTACTGCTACTCACGCAATAATATGCATACATATCTAAGCACACAAATCTCACAGAAACTCCGATAGTGCGGTCTATTATGCTGTGACGGTGTGCACAAAAGTGAATCTGCGTGTGGAAGGACTTAGTGTAACCGAGGCTACACCAAGCGTTGGCTGAACTCCGGTTGGATCTGGATAGATACGGAGGGGAGGACGGCTTGGTGATCAAGTAGCGAGACACAAGGTCACGACCACATCATCATCAAGCATACGAAAGGGAATCGTCCATGTCGAAAGAATGGGATGACAGGGCAATATAGGGGAGGAAAATTAAGGATTGATGGTATTCCCTTTTCTGATAACAATTATCAGTAAGGGTTGCCGAAGGGATGAGATGTATGGCACGATTCGGGATAGAGACAAGTCTATCACTGAAATACTACGGGTGGGTGGCGGAAAGATATCCACGCGATACCTGAGCATAACTCCTGCAAATGGTGTCTGGAACACATGGCACCAGGGCATCACTCTGCTGGGACAGAGATGACGCCAAACACCGAAGAGCAAGTATGCAAAGAAGGAGGGTGCAGGTAGTGGATCGAAACCGATGCCACCTACACTCATGAGATTAACCGTCACTTACAAGATAAAAATCTATATGCATGCTATGCAACAAACAAATGCAGCAATCAAGTGCAACAAACCAACGTGGCTCTATACTACCTCATTCTAACGTTCGCGCGGGCTAGGGCATCCTACAGCCAGACCTGCTCTGATACCAAGCCTATTGCACCCCGGCTCAGAGAAACCGAAACACCCCGTATTCCAGCCCAGAGATCGAGGAGAAGTCTTCTGGAATACAACACTTCTTAGCATAGAACAAATCAGTTCTTCATTACAATATATATGGGTACAAGGGGATTAGATCGGCACGGCGACACTACGCCTGCCACGGTTGCTCTATGCAAGCAGCAGAACAACTCGAAGCAGCGGAATAACTCTAGCAGTGGAGCAACGACGACAGTGATGAACTCCACTCCGTAGGGACTCTGGCTGGAATGCTTATCCTAGCTCGCAAACAAGGAATCCACGGCAAAAAAGCAATCATATCCGGCATGACCTGCAAACTGGCATGACATGCCAGGTTAGTACATTGAATGTACTTGCAAGCTCACAACAACCAGTTTTTGCCGTAACCCTCTCTACTTTTTTGCACATGCTATGTGGGTGAAATGATGATACCATGCCAACTTACATCCTTTTTAGAAGTCATTTGTAGTGCTTTTTAATTTCAGGGTCATTTAGCTCAAAACAAATTAGTAAATGCATGAAAAATAAAAAATGAAGGCAGAAAGGGTTGAAAGTTGATGACGTGGCTTTGAATGGTGCATAATGAACGCCCAAAAATTCTGGATTTGTAATAAGTTTAGAAAAATGAAGTGCCTTTCTAATAGCTGATTTTTCGTCCGAAACGTTGATACTTCGAAGGAGATTGTCCAGTTTGTACACGAAGTGCATCCCGTTTTTGCCGTAACCCTCTCAACTTTTTTGCACATCCTATGTGGGTGAATTGATGATACCATGTCAGGTTTCAACCTTCTCAGAGTTCATTTGTAGTGCTTTTCAATTTCAGGGTCATTTAGCTTAAAACAAATCAGTAAACGCATGAAAAATAGCAAATGAAGGCAGAAAGGGTTGAAAGTTGATAACGTGACTTTGAATGGTGCATACTGAACGCACAATAAGTCTGGAGTTGTAATAAGTTTTAAAAAATGAAGTGCCTTTGTAACAGATGAGTTTTCGTCCGAACCCTACTTCAAAAGAGATTGTCCAGTTTGTACATGAAGTGCATCCAGTTTTTGTCGTAACCCTCTCAACTTTTGTGCACATGCTATGTGGGTGAAATGATTATACCATGGCAAGTTTCAACCTTTTCAGAGTTCATTTGTAGTGCTTTTCAATTTCAGGGTCATTTAGCTCAAAACAAATCAGTAAATGCATAATGAACCCTCTCAACTTTTGTGCACATGCTATGTGGGTGAAATGATGATACCATGCGAAGTTTCAACCTTTTCAGAGTTCATTTGTAGTGCTTTTTGATTTCATGGTCATTTATCTCAAAACAAATTAGTAAATGCATGAAAAAATAGAAAATGAAGGTAGAAAGGGTTGAAAGTTGATGACGTGGTTTTGAATGGTGCATAATGAACCCACAAAAAGTGTGGAGTTGTAATAAGTTTTAAAAAATGAAATGCCTTTGTAATAGATGAGTTTTCATCTGAAACCCTGATACTTCGAAAGAGATTGTCCAGTTTGTACACGAAGTGCATCCAGTTTTTGCCGTAACCCCCACAACTTCTTTGGACATGATATGTGGGTGAAATGATGATACCATGACAAATTTCAATTTTTTCAGAGTTCATTTGTAGTGCTTTTCAATTTCAGGGTCATTTAGCTCAAAACAAATCAGTCACTACTATAGGATGGTCCAAACGCGACACTACGATCAGAGACCCTTCGACAAAACTGTGTGTGATGCAATAATCGCAAACGGTGGAGTAAAAAAACCGTCAAAAAAGGTGCAAAACGTTTGCAATGACAGATGCATCAAACACGGTTCAGAATTTCGTTACGTGTGCGATGCAGGGCATACAGTTCAGCTCAATTAACTGTTTGGGATGAGGAGGCACAAAAGAAACGGGCAGCCAGATGAAGGCGTGTTCGATATACATCATACAGTTGACCGAGATGAATTGTGTGTGATTAGGCAACACAATGGAAACAGTTCAACTGAACAGGATGTGTGTGATACGCGGCAAACAGGTCCGTAATCTGAAATGTGTGCGAAGACCAATAATAACACAGACGATTGCTGCTAATAAGCCGTGTGAATTGCTCTGTCTATAGTAGAATAACATGTGTATATATATAAAATTGAAATAAACATCAAATTACAGAAGTGACTATATAGATCATTCGCACACACCTCAATAAACAATTGCATGCATTCTAAAGTAGGAGAAACCATCGTCTAGTCATCTACTTCTTGTGACGCTCCCGCCACTGCTATGTGGCTTGATCCCTCGTCTGGGTCAGGAAGAAGACAGTTCCTCATGTCAATGATCCGCCTGTACATCTCGTAGCTTGTGTACGCGTCCATGGTCGCGTACTTGACATGTTCTTCATCCAGTGTCTCATGCCACACACCGTGCCAGGTTTTCCTGTCCTTATTGCTCTCTTCCTTCATCTTCGCATAGTAGGGATCGATGATGGCCAAGGCGAGGTCAACTAGGGAGTTCATTTTCTTATTGTCGCTGCTCCAGACCTTGTAGTGGTGCTGGATGTTGACAAGATTCAGGCATTTCAAGTCCGAAACCTTGAGCGCTTTTACATCGTTGACGGTGTCCACCGCAGCGAAACTGTAGCCGGAGGTGCTAATAAACCTGGAGAAACGCTCGCAAGGCCTTGTGGCAATGTGGTAGTGGTAGACGAGGACGTCATGTCGCACGCACAACTGGGCGACGGCAACCTTCTGCTCGTGCTCGAGGTCGAAGCCGACCACTCGGTACTCGTCCTCGGCAAGGAACTACTCCATAGTTTGGATGGAGCTCTCCACCGAGCCCGGATCGTTCGTGTACACCACCGAGAGGGCCTTGCCCCTCACATGGGTGTCCACTACGTGATGCGTGGTGAACTGCTCGCCGTTGTCGTCGTCGGCCGCTGGGAGCGCCATTTGGAGCCACGGGGAGCGCCATTGGAACCGTTGGATGTCCTCTCTGTATGTGTCCTCGTGGGTGTGCTTATTGTGTCGTGTGAGACGAGAGATGAAGGTAAATGGCCGCAGGAATAAAAGGGGGTCGGGCGACGTGGATTGTCGGCGCGTCCGCATGGCAGTTTTTGCAGCGGGTAACTGCATCGTCGCGCCGCGCCCGGCCAACCGCTTGCACACGAACGTGCGTGATCGTGCACCGACCCCAAACACTGGCAGCGCGCGTGGAGGGACGCGAGCAGAGCGCACCACGGCCGCCTGAACCGCAAGCAACCACACGCATAGAGTAGTTAAACACGCAGGAAATGGTCGCCTACAAACCGGCCGACAGTTGCGTCGCTGCGTAGAGAGCGGCCATGTGGAACCACATCCGTCTAGTCTATAGTCTCCTATATATTCCGTGCCTTACTTTGCCCTCAAATTGAACCAACAAATGTTAATACATGTTTTAAAAATTATATAATTGGAAACTATGTTCAAATACAAATCCAACTATATAATCTTTGGCGACATGCATTCGTATCTTATTAGTTAAATCATACTTATAACTAGGACGGTGGTATAGTAGGTAATTAAATTGCAAACGTTTTTTTCTTAACCGTATGTGTACGTGGACTTTCGTCCTCCTCTCGCACGTCTTGTCACCCCGCTTCCGCAGACGGCTTACAGCGCAAGCTTGCACAGCGCGCGGGGGCGTTCTTTTTGCCAAACGGTGGCGCCAATGAATTGTCGGTGAGCCCGTTCCCGCGCAACCTCGCAGGTTCCCACGCAAGCTTCCCGCCCGACTCGGTGGAATACCCCAAAATCCCAATGCGTATCGTCCTGCTTTAAAAACCCTCAGGGCCGGCGAGTCCTGTGTCACATTTTCCCATGCATCCCTATAGCTTATCTTGTCTGCTTCTCCCACAATCGCCAATGGCACCGGTCCGTCATCGTCGCTCAGCCACTCCGCCGTCATCAGAGGACAACGCCAGCTGGGAGGCTACACCGCGGCGGTGGCGCAGTCCCCGGCGTAGTGTAGTGCGCGTGGCGTCCCTGTTTGGTGTGCGCGGAACACCCACCACACGCTCCGCTGTGCCCGTAGGCAGCTGTTGCCGGCCGCCGTTGCCGCCACACCACCGTCGAAAGCTAGGGCCATCGCCTGCTCCGCCGCCGTGGCCTAAAGGTGGGAGGTGGCCGTCATGGACGCCACCCCACTGCCGGCCACTGTGGCCATCACCCGCTCCGCCACCGCGGCCCGAAGGCAGGAGGTGGTGGTCGTGGCTGCCACCCCGTCGTCGTCCGCCATGGCCGCCAGCCCACCGTCGACCGCCGGGGTCATCACCCGCTCCGCCACCGCCACCCGAAGGCGGGAGGCAGAGGTGGATGCCCGCACGTGCGTCAGCGACCTTGCGCGCTACACTGAGTTCCTGCAGGAGAAGGAGGAGCGCCTCGTCGAGCACACAAAGAGCCTTACCGCCGCCGTGGCCGTGGCACACGCCGCCTCAGAGGTGAGGAATCAGGAGATCTACGAGGAGAACCAGCGCTTCGAGAGGGGTCATCTGGAGCGGCTGAGGGCGTTTGAGGCGAGCGTCGCTGAAGCTACATTAGCGGCAGGCACCGCATTGTGGGTGCCCATCTTGTCAGTAGGCTCCTCCTCCTCCGCCTCTTATTGAGCGCGCTCGGCAGAGGAGAGGCAGCCGGAAGTAGCACAAAGCCCCTCCGCAGTAGTAGTAGTATTTAGGGGCTATTTTATCCAGTTCATCTGACTATAGATGTGGTGGAACTCTACAACGTACTTAATATTATATAGTATATATAGTTCAACTAGCTATTTCAGTACGTGGTTGGTAACAATTGGGGAAAATTTTGGTCGGTTCAGCTGTCGAGTTGAACTGTTTGTATAAATTAAGAATGACTGCTTAATCAATGAATGAAATATATGCTTAATTACTGAATTTTAGTTGCAAAAATTAGATACTGCTAGTGATTTTTAGCTTCATATTTTGACAAATCGCAGTGTCACAAGGATTGACAAATATTACCAAATTGTTTGTACGTGGTTGCACACGGGTCATCCAAAACAACCGTTTGAGTTGAAGGGATGCACAAATCCTGCGCTGCTCTCACTTTGCATACGGGTGTTCTATCTAAAACGTTTGCGATCAAGAGCGGCAGAAATCCTGCTCGGCACATTTTCTCTTGGCTTCCTGGGGAAGCTGTCGGTTTGCATACGGGTGTTCTAACTAAAACGTTTGCGATGAGTGTTTTATATTTGAAAAGTGAATTAAACTGCGGCTTGGGCGCCATTAATGGAGAGGATGCGAGCAAGGCGGGCGGCCATGGAAGTCAAAGGGTTCGCTTCCCAGTGAGCCGGCACAGCGTACAGCTCGCACGCTTCCTGATGAGCCTGCGCACTCGAGGACCGCTTGCACGCCTCTCGGTCAGCCTGCGCACCGGACGGCGCTCGCACGCCTCCCGTTCAGTCAAGGTCAAGTAGCTGTCCGCACGGCACCTCCTACATCCATTAAAACCAAGACACGTGGCGTCACGTGAATGGTTAACAAAATTTTGGATTTACTAGAATTTAAAAACCAGGCATCTCAATGTTTTGCGGGCAATCAATGGTGCCTTGGTGTTTGAAATTCATTCCCATTTGTTGCATGGGACCTAAGCATGCACCCAAGGACACTGATACTTCTCCATCGTATCTATAATTTTTTATTGTTCCATGCCAATATTCTACAACTTTCATATACTTTTGGCACCTTTTTATACTATTTTTGGGACAAACATATTGATCCAGTGCCTACTGCCAGTTCCTGTTTGTTGCATGTTTTTTGTTTCACAGAAAATCCATATCAAACGGAGTCCACACGGAATAAAAACTGACGGAGATTTTTTTGGAATATATGTGATTTCTGGGAAGAAGAATCAACGCGAAACGATGCCCGAGGGGGCCACGAGGCAGGGGGCGCGCCCTGGGCCCTCGTGGCCACCCCGTAAGGCGGTTGGTGCCCTTCTTTCGCCGCAATAAAGCTAATATCCGGATAAAAATTGTGTCCAAATTTCAGCCCAATCGGAGTTACGGATCTCCGGGAATTTAAGAAACGGTGAAGGGCCAGAATCTGGAACGCAGAAACAGACAGAGACAGAGAGACAGATCCAATCTCGGAGGGGCTCTCGCCCCTCCCACGCCATGGAGACCACGTACCAGAGGATAAACACTTCTCCCACCTAGGGAGAAGGTCAAGAAAGATGAATAAGGAGGGGGGCTCTCTCCTCCTCTCTCCCGGTGGCGCCGGAACGCCGCCGGGGCCATCATCGTCACCGCAATCTACACCAACAACTTCACCGCCGTTATCACCAACTTTTCCCCCCCTATGCAGTGGTGTAACCCCTCTTTTACCCGTTGTAATCTCTACTTAAACATGGTGCTCAACGCTATATATTATTTCACAATGATGTATGGCTATCCTATGATGTTTGAGTAGATCTATTTTGTCCTATGGGTTCATTGATGATCGTGATTGGTTTGAGTTGCATGTTTTATTATTGGTGTTGTCCTATAGTGCTCTCCGTGTCGCGCAAGCATGAGGGATCCCTGCTGTAGGGTTTGCAATATATTCACGATTTCCTTATGGTGGGTGGCGTGAGTGACAGAAGCACAGACCCGAGTAAGTAGGTTGTTTGCGTATGGGAATAAAGAGGACTTGATACTTTAATGCTATGGTTGGGTTTTACCTTAATGATCTTTAGTAGTTGAGGATGCTTGCTAGAGTTCCAATCATAAGTGCATATGATCCAAGAAGATAAAGTATGTTAGCTTATGCCTCTCCCTCATACAAAATTGCAATAACGATTATCGGAAGAGTTATCGATTGGCTAGGGACAAATAACTTTCTCGTGACAAAAAGCTCTCTACTAAAACTAATTTAGTTGTGTCTTTATCTAAACAGCCCCTACTTTTTATTTACTTGCTCTTTATATTCTTTCAAACCTATCCAAAAACACCTACAAAGTGCTTCTAGTTTCATACTCGTTCTAGGTAAAGCGAACGTTAAGCGTGCATAGAGTTGTATCGGTGGTCGATAGAACTTGAGGGAATATTTTTTCTACCTTTAGCTCCTCGTTGGGTTCGACACTCCTACTTATCGAAAGAGGCTAAAATTGATCCCCTATACTTGTGGGTTATCAAGACCTTTTTCTGGCGCCGTTGCCGGGGGAGCAATAGCGTGGGGTGAATATTATCGTGTGTGCTTGTTTGCTTTATCACTAAGTAATTTTTATTTGCTGTTCTAAGTTGTTCCCTATCTTTAGTTATGGATATGGAAAACGAAATACCAAAAAAAAATAGGTTTACTTGCTACTCATGGAGATGGGGAACCTCCTAAAACCCTCGATGCATGCTCATTATGTGAAAGATATTATGTACTACTTTGATAATCCAGAGAAAACCCCATTCAATTTTGTAATGGGAGATCACGTTGGATCAACGTGAATACTTTAGTGATTATCGTTTGACTCAACAAGGGAAACTATTATGGGATCAAATTTATATGTTGTATTGGTATGCTAGGCAACTATGCTTGAGATATGATTATACTTGTTGCTCTAGGATGAAGGTTCCACACCTTCCCTTTTCATGCAAATTTAATGATAATGAAACCTTGGCTTCTTATGCTAGAGGTATATATGATTACTATGATGTGGAACAAATACAAGAATTTGTTGCTTTTAAGGGTGCTTGTGAAATTGAATCTTTGTTTAAAGAATTTGAAGATTTTGATGATTCAGTTTATAGACCAGAAAATTTAGCTATCCTTAAATATTGCTATGAGAATTATGAATTCAATTCCGATATTGATGATTTTATTGAGAGAGTCTCCGCTGTCCAAGAAGAGACTAATATTTTGCAGGAGTCTATGGAAGAAGGAATTGATGAAACTGTGAGCTCATTGGATGAAAAAGATGATGAGGAGAGCGATGAACAAAAGGAGGAAGTGCGGATTAGCTACCCGTTCCCACCTTCTAATGAGAGTAACTCTTCAACTCATACATTGTTTAATTTCTCTTCGTACTTACCGAAGGAGGATTGCTATGATGATTGTTATGATCTCGTTGATTCTTTTGAAATACCCCTTTTTGATGAACTTGATGCTTGCTATGCTTGTGGACATGATGCCAATATGAATGATGCTTATGGAGATGAACTTGCTATAGTTCCCTATGTTAAACATGAAATTGTTGCTATTCCACCCACACATAATAGTCCTATTATCTTTCTGAATTCTCCAAACTACACTATATCGGAGAAGTTTGCTCTTATTAAGGATTATGTTGATGGGTTGCATTTTACTGTTGCACATGATGATTTTTATGAATGTAATATGCATGTTCTTGCTGCTCCTACTTGCAATTATTATGAGAGAGGAACTACATCTCCACCTCTTTATGTTTCCAACACGATAAAATTGCAAGAAACTGTTTATACTATGCATTGGCCTTTACTTTGTGTGCATGAATTGTTCTTTTATGACATGCCGTTGCATAGGAAGAGAGTTAGACTTCGTTGTTGCATGATATATGTTACTTTGTGCTCACTACTAAATCACAAATCATTGTTAATTAAAATTGGCTTTGATATACCTTGGGATCCGGGTGGATCCATTACTTGAGCACTATAAGCCTAGCCTAATGGCTTTAAAAAAGCGCTTACAGGGAGACAACCCCGAAGTTTTAGAGAGTCATTTATTTCTGTTGTGTGCTTTTTTAAAGTTTAAAAACAAAAAAAATAAAGAGGGGAACCTAAACTTTTTCAAAAAGGAAAGTGAAAGTGAGAAAGACGAGCATTGTTGAAGTGGGAGCTAGCCTTGAACTTTATTCATGCTCATGGAAACTTTGTGACCCTTGATTACAGAAACTTTTCAACAAAAATAATTATCCCCTTGTACAATTCCATTGTATTATAAAAATAATGTGCCAAGATTTGCCTTTAGGATATTTACATTGCTTGTTGGTTTCTTCGGTGCAGAACAGAAACTATGGCTGTAGTGCGCAATTTTATATTTTTTACTAGAACATCAAACGGTTCTGAAACTTTTTGCAGTGTCTTTATATAATATTTTTTTTATTTTTCCTAATTTTGGCAGAATTTTGGAGTACCATATGTATGGCGAATGTTCAGATTACTACAGACTGTCCTGTTTAAAACAGATTCTGTTTTTGATGCATTGTTTGCTTGTTTTGATGAAACTATCGATTTCTATTAGTGGATTAAGCCATGAAAAAGTTATATTACAGTAGCTACAGGGCAAAAACAAAATGCGGAAGTGTTTCCAGCAGTATTATAGTAGTGATTTGCTTTATTATACTAACGGATCTTACCGAGCTTTTTGTTGAGTTTTGTGTGGATGAAGTGTTCGAAGATCGAGGAGGTCTCGATATGAGGAGAAGGAGGAGAGGCAAGGGCTCAATCTTGGGGATGCCCAAGGCACCCCAAGTAAATATTCAAGGAGACTGAAGCGTCTAAGCTTGGGGATGCCCCAGAAGGCATCCCATCTTTCTTCAACAAGTATCAGTATGTTTTCGGATTCGTTTCGTTCACATGATATGTGCAAATCTTGGAGCGCCTTTTGCATTTAGTTTTCATTTTTCTTTAATGCACCATGCTGGTATGAGATAGTCCTTGGTTGATTTATAGAATGCCTCATGTGCTTCACTTATATCATTTGAAGTTTGAATTGCCTATTTCTCTTCACATAGAAAACCGCCATTTGTAGAATGCTCTTTCGCTTCACTTATACTTGTCAGAGCATGGGCATATCTTTTGTAGAAAGAATTAAACTCTCTTGCTTCACTTATATCTATTTAGAGAGATGACAGGAATTGGTCATTCACATGGTTAGTCATAAAATCCTACATAAAACTGGTAGATCACTGAATATGATATGTTTGATTCCTTGCAATAGTTTTGCGATATAAAGATTGTGATATTAGAGTCATGCTAGTGGGTAGTTGTGGATTGTAGAAATACTTGTGTTGAAGTTTGTGATTCCCGTAGCATGCACGTATGGTGAACCGTTATGTAAGGAAGTTGGAGCATGAGGTATTTATTGATTGTCTTCCTTATGAGTGGCGGTCGGGGACGAGCGATGGTCTTTTCCTACCAATCTATCCCCCTAGGATTATGCACATAGTACTTTGTTTCGATGACTAATAGATTTTTGCAATAAGTATGTGAGTTCTTTATGACTAATGTTGAGTCCATGGATTATACGCACTCTCACCTCGAGAGTTGGTGCAAACTTCGCTGGTGCATCCAAACCCTGTGATACGATACGCTCTATCACACATAAGCCTCCTTATATCTTCCTCAAAAAAGCCACCATACCTACCTATCATGGCATTTCCATAGCCATTCCGAGAGATATTGCCATGCAACTTCCATCATCATCATATACATGACTTGAGCATTTATTGTCATATTGCTTTGCATGATCGTAAGATAGCTAGCATGACGTTTTCATGGCTTGTCCGTTTTTTGATGTCATTGCTACGCTAGATCATTGCACATCCTGGTACACCGCCAGAGGCATTCATATAGAGTCATATCTTTGTTCTAGTATCGAGTTGTAATATTGAGTTGTAAGTAAATAAAAGTGTGATGATCATCATTATTAGAGCATTGCCCCAAAAAAAGAGAGGCCAAAGAAGCCTAAATAAAAAAGGGGGCCAAAGAAGCCGGCCAAAAAAAAGAAGGGGGCAATGTTACTATCCTTTTACCACACTCGTGCTTCAAAGTAGCACCATGTTCTTCATATACAGAGTCTCCTGGGTTATCACTTTCATATACTAGTGGGAATTTTCATTATAGAACTTGGCTTGTATATTCCAACGATGGGCTTCCTCAAATGACCTAGGTCTTCATGAGCAAGCAAGTTGGATGCACACCCACTTAGTTTCAGTTTGAGCTTTCATATACTTATAGCTCTAGTGCATCCGTTGCATGGCAATCCCTACTCCTCGCATTGACATCAATTCATGGGCATCTCCATAGCCCGTTGATTATCCACGTCGATGTGAGACTTTCTTTTTTTGTCTTCTCCACACAACCTCCACCATCAAACCCTATTCCACCTATAGTGCTATGTCCATGGCTCACGCTCATGTATTGCGTGAAAGTTGAAAAGGTTTGAGAACGTCAAAAGTATGAAACAATTGCTTGACTTGTCATCGGGGTTGTGCATGATTTGAATATTTTGTGTGGTGAAGATGGAGCATAGCCAGACCATATGATTTTGTAGGGATAACTTTCTTTGGCCATGTTATTTTGAAAAGACATGATTGCTTTATTTGTATGCTTGAAGTATTATCGTCTTAATGTCAAATGATAGACTATTGCTTTGAATCACTCGTGTCTTAATATTCATGCCATGATTAGATTATGTGATCAAGATTATGCTAGGTAGCATTCCACATAAAAAATTATCTTTTTTATTAGTTATCTACTCGAGGATGAGCAGGAATTAAGCTTGGGGATGCTGATACGTCTCCGTCGTATCTATAGTTTTTGATTGTTCCATGCCAATGTTCTACAACTTCCATATACTTTTGGCAACTTTTTATACTATTTTTGGGACTAACATATTGATCAGTGCCCAGTGCCAGTTCCTGTTTGTTGCAACTTTTTTGTTTCACAAGAAATCCATATCAAACGGAGTCCAAACAGGATAAAAACTGATGGAGCTTTTTTCTGGAATATATGTGAGTTTTGGGAAGAAGAATCAACGCGAAACGATGCCCGAGGGGGCCACGAGGCTGGGGGCGCGCCCTGGGCCCTCGTGGCCACCCCGTAAGGCGGTTAGTGCCCTTCTTTCGCCGCAATAAAGCTAATATCCGGATAAAAATCATGTCCAAATTTCAGCCCAATCGGAGTTACGGATCTCCGGGAATTTAAGAAACGGTGAAGGGCCAAAATCTGGAACGCAGAAACAGAGAGAGACAGAGAGACAGATCCCATCTCGGAGGGGCTCTCGCCCCTCCCACGCCATGGAGACCATGGACCAGAGAGGAAACCCTTCTCCCACCTAGGGAGAAGTTCAAGGAAGAAGAAGGAGGAGGGGGGCTCTCTCCCCCTCTCTCCCGGTGGCGCGGGAACACCACTGGGGCCATCATCGTCACCGCAATCTACACCAACAACTTCACCGCCGTCATCACCAACTCTTCCCCCCTCTATGCAGCGGTGTAACCCCTTTTTTACCCGCTATAATCTCTACTTAAACATGGTGCTCAATGCTATATATTATTTCCCAATGATTTATGGCTATCCTATGATGTTTGAGTAGATCCGTTTTGTCCTATGGGTTCATTGATGATCGTGATTGGTTTGAGTTGCATGTTTTATTATTGGTGCTGTCCTATGGTGCTCTCCGTGTCGCACAAGAGTGAGGGATCCCCGCTGTAGGGTTTGCAATATGTTCATGATTTTCTTATGGTGGGTGGCGTGAGTGACAGAAGCACAGACCCGAGTAAGTAGGTTGTTTGCGTATGGGAATAAAGAGGACTTGATACTTTAATGCTATGGTTGGGTTTTACCTTAATGATCTTTAGTAGTTGCGGATGCTTTCTAGAGTTCCAATCATAATTTCATATGATCCAAGAAGAGAAAGTATGTTAGCTTATGCCTCTCCCTCATATAAAATTGCAATAACGATTACCTGTCTACTTATCGATTGGAGAGGGACAAATAACTTTCTCGTGACAAAAAGCTCTCTACTAATTCTAATTTAGTTGTGTCTTTATATAAACAGCCCCTACTTTTTATTTACGTGCTCTTTATATTCTTGCAAACTTATCCAAAAACACCTACAAAGTGTTTCTAGTTTCATACTCGTTCTAGTTAAAGCGAACGTTAAGCGTGCATACAGTTGTATCTGTGGTCGATAGAACTTGAGGGAATATTTGTTCTACCTTTTGCTCCTCGTTGGGTTTGACACTCCTACTTATAGAAAGAGGCTACAATTGATACCCTATACTTGTGGGTTATCAGACACATATTCGATTTTTCAACCAATTTATATGCACTGGAGAATGTGCATGTAGTTCAAATTTGAATTATGCACATAAATGCATTGAAAACTCAGTTAATGCATAAAAATGTCCAAAAAAGACCAAAAATCACAAAAACTCACACAACACTCTTGTTGTTCTATGTCGCCACGAGAAAAAAATGAAAGCAATAACAGGCAATGGATATCATTTCGTCCCCAAAGGTGGGACGTTCCCTACCGAAAACCATCATGCTTGTTGTGAGAAGCTCCGGTTTGTGAGAAGCATATACCCAAACCTGCCCCAAATGGGACAAAATTTGTACCACGGCATGTTGATGCCGCTCCATTATAGCATGCCAAGTTTCATGAATTTCAGACGAGTATTGGATTTACTAGAATTTAAAACCCAGGCATCTCAATGTTTTGCCGGCAATCAACGGTGCCCTGGTGTTTGAAATTCATTCTCATTTCTGGCATGGGACCTAAGCATGCACCACAGGACACATATTTGATTTTTCGACCAATTTATATGCAATGGAGCATGTGCATGTAGTTCAAAATTGAATTATACACATAAATGCATTGAAAACTCAGTTAATGCATAAAAATGTCCAAACGAACCCCGAAAATCACAAAAATTCACACAACACTCCTGTTGTTCTATGTTGACACGAGAAAAAAATTAAAAGCAATAAGAGGCAATGGATATCGTTTCGTCCCCAAAGGTGGGAAGTTCCCTAACGAAAACCATCATGCTTGTTGTGAGAAGCTCCGGTTTTTGAGAAGCATATACCCAAACCTACCCCAAATGGGACAAAATTTGTACCACGACATGTTGATGTTGCTCCATGATAGCATGCCATGTTTCATGAATTTCAGACGAGTTTTTGATTTACTAGAAATTAAAAACCAGGCATCTCTATGTTTTGCCGGCAATCAACGGTGCCATGGTGTTTGAAATTAATTCCCGTTTCTTGCATGGGAGGTAAGCATGCACCCAAGGACATAGATTTGATTTTTCGACAAATTTATATGCACTAGAGCATGTGCATGTAGTTCAAATTTTAATTATGCACATAAATGCATTGAAAACTTAGTTAATGCCTAAAAATGTCCAAACGAACCCCGATATATCACAAAAATTCACACAACACTCCTGTTGTTCTATGTTGACACGAGAAAAAATTTGAAAGCTATCATTTCGTCCCCAAAGGTGGGACGTTCCCTACCAAAAACCATCATGCTTGTTGTGAGAACCTCCGGTTTGTGAGAAGCATATCCCCCAACCAGCCCCAAATGGGACAAAATTTGTACCACGACATGTTGATGCCGCTCCATGATAGCACGCCAAGTTTCATGAATTTCAGACGAGTTCTTTGATTTTCTAGAATTTAAAAACCAAGCATCTCAATGTTTTGCCGGCAATCAACGGTGCCTTGGTGTTTGAACATCATTCCCATTTCTTGCATGGGACCTAAGCATGCACCCAAGGGCACATATTTGATTTTTCGACCAATTTATAAGCAATGGAGCATGTGCATGTAGTTCAAAATTGAATTATGCACATAAATGCATTGAAAACTTAGTTAATGCATAAAATTGTCCAAATGAACCCCGAAAAATGACACAAATTCACACAACACTCCTATTGTTCTATGTTGGCACCAGGAAAAACATTGAAAGAGGCAATGGATATCGCTTCGTCCCCAAAGGTCGGACGTTCCCTACCGAAAACCATCATGCTTGTTGTGAGAAGCTCCGGTTTGTGAGAAGCATATACCCAAACCTACCCAAAATGGGACAAAATTTGTACGACGGCATGGGTAGGCTGCTCCATTATAGCATGCCAAGTTTCATGAATTTCAGACGAGTTTTGGATTTACTAGAATTTAAAAACCAGGCATCTCAATGTTTTGCCGGCAATCAACGGTGCCCTGGTGTTTGAAATTCATTCTCATTTATTGCATGGGACCTAAGCATGCACCCAAGGACACATATTTGATTTTTCGACCAATTTATACACAATGGAGCATGTGCATGTAGTTCAAAATTGAATTATACACATAAATGCATTGAAAACTCAGTTAATGCATAAAAATGTCCAAACGAACCCCGAAAATCACAAAAATTCACACAACACTCCTGTTGTTCTATGTTGACACGAGAAAAAAATTGAAAGCAATAAGAGGCAATGGATATTGTTTCATCCCCAAAGGTGGGGCGTTCCCTACCGAAAACCATCATGCTTGTTGTGAGAAGCTCCGGTTTTTGAGAAGCATATACCCAAACCTGCCCCAAATGGGACAAAATTTGTACCACGGGATGTTGATGCCGCTCCATGATAGCATGCCAAGTTTCATGAATTTTAGACGAGTTTTAGATTTACTAGAATTTAAAAACCAGGCATCTCAATGTTTTGCCGGCAATCAACGGTGCCCTGGTGTTTGAAATTTATTCCCATTTCTGGCATGGGACCTAAGCATGCACCCAAGGACACATATTTGCTTTTTTGACCAATTTCTATGCAATGGAGCATGTGCATGTAGTTCAAATATGAATTATGCATATAAATGCATTGAAAATTCAGTTAATGCATAAAAATGTCCAAACATACCCCGAAAAATCACAAAAATTCACACAACACTCCTGTTGTGCTATGTTGGCATGAAAAAAAAATTGAAAGCAATAAGGGGCAATGGATATCATTTCGTCCCCAAAGGTCGGACGTTCCCTACCGAAAACCATCATGCTTGTTGTGAGAAGCTCCGGTTTGTGAGAAGCATATACCCAAACCTGCCCCAAATGGGACAAAATTTGTACCAGGGCATGTTGATGTTGCTCCATGATTGCATGCCAAGTTTCATGAATTTTAGACGAGTTTTAGATTTACTAGAATTTAAAAACCAGGCGTCTCAATGTTTTGCCGGCAATCAACGGTGCCCTGGTGTTTGAAATTTATTCCCATTTCTTGCATGGGGCCTAAGCATGCACCCAAGGACATATATTTGATTTTTTGACCAATTTCTATGCAATGGAGCATGTGCAAGTAGTTCAAATATGAATTATGCACATAAATGCATTGAAAACTCAGTTAATGCATAAAAATGTCCAAACGTACCCCGAAAAATCACAAAAATTCACACAACACTCCTGTTGTTCTATGTTGGCACGAAAAAAAATTAAAAGTATTAAGAGGCAATGGATATCGTTTAGTCCCCAAAGGTGTGATGTTCCCTACCGAAAACCATCATGCTTGTTGTGAGAAGCTCCAGTTTGTGAGAAGCATATACCCAAACCTGCCCCAAATGGGAGAAAATGTGTACCACGGCATGTTGATGTTGCTCCATGATTGCATGCCAAGTTTCATGAATTTTAGACGAGTTTTAGAATTACTAGAATTTAAAAACCAGGCATCTCAATGTTTTGCCGGCAATCAACGGTGCCCTGGTGTTTGAAATTCATTCTTATTTCTTACATGGGACCTAAGCATGCACCCAAGGACACATATTTGATTTTTCGACCAATTTATATGCAATGGAGCATGTGCATGTAGTTCAAAATTGAATTATACACATAAATGCATTGAAAACTCAGTTAATGCATAAAAATGTCCAAACGAACCCCGAAAATCAGAAAAATTCACACAACACTCCTGTTGTTCTATGTTGACACGAGAAAAAAATTGAAAGCAATAAGAGGCAATGGATATCGTTTCTTCCCCAAAGGTGGGGCGTTCCCTACCGAAAACCATCATGCTTGTTGTGAGAAGCTCCGGTTTTTGAGAAGCATATACCCAAACCTGCCCCAAATGGGAGAAAATTTGTACCACGCACGGGATATTGATGCCACTCCATGATAGCATGCCAAGTTTCATGAATTTTAGACGAGTTTTAGATTTACTAGAATTTAAAAACCAGGCGTCTCAATGTTTTGCCGGCAATCAATGGTGCCCTGATGTTTGAAATTTATTCCCATTTCTTGCATGGGACCTAAGCATGCACCCAAGGACATATATTTGATTTTTTGACCAATTTCTATGCAATGGAGCATGTGCATGCAGTTCAAATATGAATTATGCACATAAATGCAATGAAAAGTCAGTTAATGCATAAAACTGTCGTAACGTACCCCGAAAAATCACAAAAATTCACACAACACTCCTGTTGTTCTATGTTGGCACGAAAAAATTGAAAGCAATAAGAGGCAATGGATATCGCTTCGTCCCCAAAGGTGTGATGTTCCCTACCGAAAACCATCATGCTTGTTCTGAGAAGCTCCGGTTTGTGAGAAGCATATACCCAAACCTGCCCCAAATGGGACAAAATTTGTACCACGGCATGTTGATTCCGCTCCATTATAGCATGCCAAGTTTCATGAATTTCAGACGAGTTTTGGATTTACTAGAATTTAAAAACCAGGCATCTCAATGTTTTGCCGGCAATCAACGGTGCCCTGGTGTTTGAAATTCATTCTCATTTCTTGAATGGGACCTAGGCATGCACCCAAGGACACATATTTGATTTTTCGACTAATTTATACACAATGGAGCATGTGCATGTAGTTCAAAATTGAATTATACACATAAATGCATTGAAAACTCAGTTAATGCATAAAAATGTCCAAACAAACCCCGAAAATCCCAAAAATTCACACAACACTCCTGTTGTTCTATGTTGACACGAGAAAAAAATTGAAAGAAATAAGAGGCAATGGATATCGTTTCATCCCCAAAGGTGGGGCGTTCCCTACCGAAAACCATAATGCTTGTTGTGAGAAGCTCCGGTTTTTGAGAAGCATATACCCAAACCTGCCCCAAATGGGACAAAATTTGTACCACGGGATGTTGATGCCGCTCCATGATAGCATGACAAGTTTCATGAATTTTAGACGAGTTTTAGATTTACTAGATTTTAAAAACGAGGCATCTCAGTGTTTTGCCGGCAATCAACGGTGCCCTGGTGTTTGAAATTTATTCCCATTTCTTGCATGGGGCCTAAGCATGCACCCAAGGACATATATTTGATTTTTTGACCAATTTCTATTTAATGGAGCATGTGCATGTAGTTCAAATATGAATTATGCACATAAATGCATTGAAAACTCAGTTAATGCATAAAAATGTCCAAACGTACCCCGAAAAATCACAAAAATTCACACAACACTCCTGTTGTTCTATGTTGGCACGAAAAAAAATTAAAAGTATTAAGAGGCAATGGATATCGTTTCGTCCCCAAAGGTGTGATGTTCCCTACCGAAAACCATCATGCTTGTTGTGAGAAGCTCCCGTTTGTGAGAAGCATATACCCAAACCTGCCCCAAATGGGAGAAAATGTGTACCACGGCATGTTGATGTTGCTCCATGATTGCATGCCAAGTTTCATGAATTTTAGACGAGTTTTAGAATTACTAGAATTTAAAAACCAAGCATCTCAATATTTTGCCGGCAATCAACGGTGCCCTGGTGTTTGAAATTCATTCTCATTTCTTACATGGGACCTAAGCATGCACCCAAGGACACATATTTGATTTTTCGACCAATTTATATGCAATGGAGCATGTGCATGTAGTTCAAAATTGAATTATACACATAAATGCATTGAAAACTCAGTTAATGCATAAAAATGTCCAAACGAACCCCGAAAATCAGAAAAATTCACACAACACTCCTGTTGTTCTATGTTGACACGAGAAAAAAATTGAAAGCAATAGGAGGCAATGGATATCGTTTCTTCCCCAAAGGTGGGGCGTTCCCTACCGAAAACCATCATGCTTGTTGTGAGAAGCTCCGGTTTTTGAGAAGCATATACCCAAACCTGCCCCAAATGGGAGAAAATTTGTACCACGCACGGGATATTGATGCCACTCCATGATAGCATGCCAAGTTTCATGAATTTTAGACGAGTTTTAGATTTACTAGAATTTAAAAACCAGGCATCTCAATGTTTTGCCGGCAATCAACGGTGCCCTGATGTTTGAAATTTACTCCCATTTCTTGCATGGGACCTAAGCATGCACCCAAGGACATATATTTGATTTTTTGAAAAATTTCTATGCAATGGAGCATGTGCATGTAGTTCAAATATGAATTATGCACATAAATGCATTGAAAAGTCAGTTAATGCATAAAAATGTCATAACGTACCCCGAAAAATCACAAAAATTCACACAACGCTCCTGTTGTTCTATGTTGGCACGAAAAAAATTAAAAGCAATAAGAGGCAATGGATATCGCTTCGTCCCCAAAGGTGTGATGTTCCCTACCGAAAACCATCATGCTTGTTCTGAGAAGCTCCGGTTTGTGAGAAGCATATACCCAAACCTGCCCCAAATGGGACAAAATTTGTACCACGGCATGTTGATTCCGCTCCATTATAGCATGCCAAGTTTCATGAATTTCAGACGAGTTTTGGATTTACAAGAATTAAAAAACCAGGCATCTCAATGTTTTGCCGGCAATCAACGGTGCCCTGGTGTTTGAAATTCATTCTCATTTCTTGCATGGGACCTAGGCATGCACCCAAGGACACATATTTGATTTTTCGACTAATTTATACACAATGGAGCATGTGCATGTAGTTCAAAATTGAATTATACACATAAATGCATTGAAAACTCCGTTAATGCATAAAAATGTCCCAACAAACCCCGAAAATCCCAAAAATTCACACAACACTCCTGTCGTTCTATGTTGACACGAGAAAAAATTGAAAGAAATAAGAGGCAATGGATATCGCTTCTTCCCCAAAGGTGGGGCGTTCCCTACCGAAAACCATCATGCTTGTTGTGAGAAGCTCCGGTTTGTGAGAAGCATATACCCAAACCTACCCAAAATGGGACAAAATTTGTACGACGGCATGGGTAGGCCGCTCCATTATAGCATGCCAACTTTCATGAATTTCAGACGAGTTTTGGATTTACTAGAATTTAAAAACCAGGCATCTCAATGTTTTGCCGGCAATCAACGGTGCCCTGGTGTTTGAAATTCATTCTCATTTCTTGCATGGGACCTAAGCATGCACCCAAGGACACATATTTGATTTTTCGACCAATTTATACACAATGGAGCATGTGCATGTAGTTCAAAATTGAATTATATACATAAATGCATTGAAAACTCAGTTAATGCATAAAAATGTCCAAACGAACCCCGAAAATCACAAAAATTCACACAACACTCCTGTTGTTCTATGTTGACACGAGAAAAAAAATTGAAAGAAATAAGAGGCAATGGATATTTTTTCATCCGCAAAGGTGGGGCGTTCCCTACCGAAAACCATCATGCTTGTTGTGAGAAGCTCCGGTTTTTGAGAAGCATATACCCAAACCTGCCCCAAATGGGACAAAATTTGTACCACGGGATGTTGATGCCGCTCCATGATAGCATGCCAAGTTTCATGAATTTTACACGAGTTTTAGATTTACTAGAATTTAAAAACCAGGCATCTCAATGTTTTGCCGGCAATCAACGGTGCCCTGGTGTTTGAAATTTATTCCCATTTCTTGCATGGGACCTAAGCATGCACCCAAGGACACATATTTGCTTTTTTGACCAATTTCTATGCAATGGAGCATGTGCATGTAGTTCAAATATGAATTATGCACATAAATGCATTGAAAACTCAGTTAATGCATAAAAATGTCCAAACATACCCCGAAAAATCACAAAAATTCACACAACACTCCTGTTGTGCTATGTTGGCATGAAAAAAAATTGAAAGCAATAAGGGGCAATGGATATCATTTCGTCCCCAAAGGTCGGACGTTCCCTACCGAAAACCATCATGCTTGTTGTGAGAAGCTCCGGTTTGTGAGAAGCATATACCCAAACCTGCCCCAAATGGGACAAAATTTGTACCACGGCATGTTGATGTTGCTCCATGATTGCATGCCAAGTTTCATGAATTTTAGACGAGTTTTAGATTTACTAGAATTTAAAAACCAGGCGTCTCAATGTTTTGCCGGCAATCAACGGTGCCCTGGTGTTTGAAATTTATTCCCATTTCTTGCATGGGGCCTAAGCATGCACCCAAGGACATATATTTGATTTTTTGACCAATTTCTATGCAATGGAGCATGTGCATGTAGTTCAAATATGAATTATGCACATAAATGCATTGAAAACTCAGTTAATGCATAAAAATGTCCAAACGTACCCCGAAAAATCACAAAAATTCACACAACACTCCTGTTGTTCTATGTTGGCACGAAAAAAAAATAAAAGTATTAAGAGGCAATGGATATCGTTTCGTCCCCAAAGGTGTGATGTTCCCTACCGAAAACCATCATGCTTGTTGTGAGAAGCTCCAGTTTGTGAGAAGCATATACCCAAACCTGCCCCAAATGGGAGAAAATGTGTACCACGGCATGTTGATGTTGCTCCATGATTGCATGCCAAGTTTCATGAATTTTAGACGAGTTTTAGATTTACAAGAATTTAAAAACCAGGCATCTCAATGTTTTGCCGGCAATCAACGGTGCCCTGGTGTTTGAAATTCATTCTCATTTCTTACATGGGACCTAAGCATGCACCCAAGGACACATATTTGATTTTTCGACCAATTTATATGCAATGGAGCATGTGCATGTAGTTCAAAATTGAATTATACACATAAATGCATTGAAAACTCAGTTAATGCATAAAAATGTCCAAACGAACCCCGAAAATCACAAAAATTCACACAACACTCCTGTTGTTCTATGTTGACACGAGAAAAAAATTGAAAGCAATAAGAGGCAATGGATATCGTTTCTTCCCCAAAGGTGGGGTGTTCCCTACCGAAAACCATCATGCTTGTTGTGAGAAGCTCCGGTTTTTGAGAAGCATATACCCAAACCTGCCCCAAATGGGACAAAATTTGTACCACGGGATGTTGATGCCGCTCCATGATAGCATGCCAAGTTTCATGAATTTTAGACGAGTTTTAGATTTACTAGATTTTAAAAACGAGGCATCTCAGTGTTTTGCCGGCAATCAACGGTGCCCTGGTGTTTGAAATTTATTCCCATTTCTTGCATGGGACGTAAGCATGCACCCAAGGACACATATTTGATTTTTGACCAATTTCTATGCAATGGAGCATGCACATGTAGTTCAAATATGAATTATGCACATAAATGCACTGGAAACTCAGTTAATGCATAAAAATGTCCAAACATACCCCGAAAAATCACAAAAATTCACACAACACTCCTGTTGTGCTATGTTGGCACGAAAAAAAAATTGAAAGCAATAAGAGGCAATGGATATCGTTTCGTCCCCAAAGGTCGGACGTTCCCTACCGAAAACCATCATGCTTGTTGTGAGAAGCTCCGGTTTTTGAGAAGCATAGACCCAAACCTGCCCCAAATGGGACGAAATTTGTACCACGGTATGTTGATGCCGCTCCATGATAGCATGCCAAGTTTCATGAATTTTAGACGAGTATTAGATTTACTAGATTTTAAAAACCTGGCGTCTCAATGTTTTGCCGGCAATCAACGGTGCCCTGGTGTTTGAAATTTATTCCCATTTCTTGCATGGGACCTAAGCATGCACCCAAGGACACATATTTGATATTTTGACCAATTTCTATGCAATGGAGCATGTGCATGTAGTTCAGAATAGAATTATGCACATAAATGCATTGAAAACTCAGTTAATGCATAAAAATGTCCAAACGAACCCCGAAAATCACAAAAATTCACACAACACACCTGTTGTTCTATGTTGACATGAGAAAAAAATTGAAAGCAATAAGAGGCAATGGATATCGTTTCGTCCCTAAAGGTGGGACGTTCCCTACCGAAAACCATCATGCTTGTTGTGAGAAGCTCCGGTTTTTGAGAAGCATATACCCAAACCTGCCCCAAATGGGACAAAATTTGTACCACGTATGTTGATGCCGCTCCATGATAGCATGCCAAGTTTCATGAATTTTAGACGAGTATTAGATTTACTAGAATTTAAAAACCAGGCATCTCAATGTTTTGCCGGCAATCAACGGTGCCCTGGTGTTTGAAATTTATTCCCATTTCTTGCATGGGACCTAAGCATGCACCCAAGGACACATATTTGATTTTTTGACCAATTTCAATGCAATGGAGCATGTGCATGTAGTTCAGAATTGAATTATGCACATAAATGCATTAAAAACTCAGTTAATGCATAAAAATGTCCAAACGTACCACGAAAACTCACAGAAATTCACACAACACTCCTGTTGTTCTATGTTGGCATGAGAAAAAAAATTGAAAGCAATAAGAGGCAATGGATATCGTTTCGTCCCCAAAGGTGTGATGTTCCCTACTGAAAACCATCATGCTTGTTGTGAGAAGCTCCAGTTTGTGCGAAGCATATACCCAAACCTGCCCCAAATGGGACAAAATTTGTACCATGGCATGTTGATGTTGCTCCATGATAGCATGCCAAGTTTCATGAATTTCAGACGAGTTTCTGTTTTACTAGAATTTAAAAACCAGGCATCTCAATGTTTCGCAGGCAATCAACGGTGCCCTGGTGTTTGAAATACATTCCCGTTTCTTGCATGGGACCTAAGCATGCACCCAAGGACACATATTTGATTTTTCGACCAATTTATATGCACTAGAGCATGTGCATGTAGTTCATATTTGAATTATGCACATAAATGCATTGAAGACTTAGTTAATGCATAAAAATGTCCAAACGAACCCCGATAAATCACAAAAATTCACACAACACTCCTGTTGTTCTATGTTGACACGAGAAAACATTTGAAAGCTATCATTTCGTCCCCAAAGGTGGGACGTTCCCTACCAAAAACCATCATGCTTGTTGTGAGAAGCTCCGATTTATGAGAAACATATCCCCAAACCTGCCCCAAATGGGACAAAATTTGTACCACGGCATGTTGATGCCGCTCAATGACAGCACGCCAAGTTTCATGAATTTCAGACGAGTTTTTGATTTTCTAGAATTTAAAAACCAAGCATCTCAATGTTTTGCCGGTAATCAACGGTGCCTTGGTGTTTGAAATTCATTCCCATTTCTTGCATGGGACCTAAGCATGCACCCAAGGGCACATATTTGATTTTTTGACCAATTTATAAGTAATGGAGCATGTGCATGTAGTTCAAAATTGAATTATGCACATAAATGCTTTGAAAACTCAGTTAATGCATAAAAATGTCCAAACGAACCCCGAAAATCACAAAAATTCACACAACACACCTATTGTTCTATGTTGACACGAGAAAAAAATTGAAAGCAATAAGAGGCAATGGATATCGTTTCGTCCCCAAAGGTGGCACGTTCCCTACCGAAAACCATCATGCTTGTTGTGAGAAGCTCCGGTTTTTGAGAAGCATATACCCAAACCTGCCCCAAATGGGACGAAATTTGTACCACGGTATGTTGATGCCGCTCCATGATAGCATGCCAAGTTTCATGAATTTTAGACGAGTATTAGATTTACTAGAATTTAAAAACCAGGCATCTCAATGTTTTGCCGGCAATCAACGGTGCCCTGGTGTTTGAAATTTATTCCCATTTCTTGCACGGAACCTAAGCATGCACCCAAGGACACATATTTGAATTTTTGACCAATTTCTATGCAATGGAGCATGTGCATGTAGTTCAGAATAGAATTATGCACATAAATGCATTGAAAACTCAGTTAATGCATAAAAATGTCCAAACATACCACGAAAACTCACAGAAATTCACACAACACTCCTGTTGTTCTATGTTGGCACGAGAAAAAAAATTGAAAGCAATAAGAGGCAATGGATATCGTTTCGTCCCCAAAGGTGTGATGTTCCCTACTGAAAACCATCATGCTTGTTGTGAGAAGCTCCAGTTTGTGCGAAGCATATACCCAAACCTGCCCCAAATGGGACAAAATTTGTACCATGGCATGTTGATGTTGCTCCATGATAGCATGCCAAGTTTCATGAATTTCAGACGAGTTTTTGTTTTACTAGAATTTAAAAACCAGGCATCTCAATGTTTCGCAGGCAATCAACGGTGCCCTGGTGTTTGAAATACATTCCCGTTTCTTGCATGGGACCTAAGCATGCACCCAAGGACACATATTTGATTTTTCGACCAATTTATAAGCACTAGAGCATGTGCATGTAGTTCAAATTTGAATTATGCACATAAATGCATTGAAGACTTAGTTAATGCATAAAAATGTCCAAACGAACCCCGATAAATCACAAAAATTCACACAACACTCCTGTTGTTCTATGTTGACACGAGAAAACATTTGAAAGCTATCATTTCGTCCCCAAAGGTGGGACGTTCCCTACCAAAAACCATCATGCTTGTTGTGAGAAGCTCCGATTTATGAGAAGCATATCCCCAAACCTGCCCCAAATGGGACAAAATTTGTACCACGGCATGTTGATGCTGCTCAATGATAGCACGCCAAGTTTCATGAATTTCAGACGAGTTTTTGATTTTCTAGAATTTAAAAACCAAGCATCTCAATGTTTTGCCGGTAATCAACGGTGCCTTGGTGTTTGAAATTCATTCCCATTTCTTGCATGGGACCTAAGCATGCACCCAAGGGCACATATTTGATTTTTCGACCAATTTATAAGCAATGGAGCATGTGCATGTAGTTCAAAATTGAATTATGCACATAAATGCTTTGAAAACTCAGTTAATGCATAAAAATGTCCAAATGAACCCCGATAAATGACAAAAATTCATACAACACTCCTGTTGTTCTATGTTGGCACGAGAAAAAACATTGAAAGAGGCAATGGATATCGCTTCATCCCCAAAGGTCGGACGTTCCCTACCGAAAACCATGATGCTGCTTGTGAGAGGCTCCGGTTTGTGAGAAGCATATACCCAAACCTGCCCCAAATGGGACAAAATTTGTACCACGGGATGTTGATGCCACTCCATTATAGCATGCCAAGTTTCATGAATTTCAGACAAGTTTTGGATTTACTAGAATTTAAAAACCAGGCATCTCAATGTTTTGCTGGCAATCAACGGTGCCCTGGTGTTTGAAATTCATTCTCATTTCTTGCATGGGACCTAAGCATGCACCCAAGGACACATATTTGATTTTTCGACAAATTTATACGAAATGGAGCATGTGCATGTAGTTCAAAATTTAATTATACACATAAATGCATTGAAAACTCAGTTAATGCATAAAAATTTCCAAACGAACCCCGAAAATCACAAAAATTCACACAACACACCTGTTGTTCTATGTTGACATGAGAAAAAAATTGAAAGCAATAAGAGGCAATGGATATCGTTTCGTCCCTAAAGGTGGGACGTTCCCTACCGAAAACCATCATGCTTGTTGTGAGAAGCTCCGGTTTTTGAGAAGCATATACCCAAACCTGCCCCAAATGGGACAAAATTTGTACCACGGTATGTTGATGCCACTCCATGATAGCATGCCAAGTTTCATGAATTTTAGACGAGTATTAGATTTACTAGAATTTAAAAACCAGGCATCTCAATGTTTTGCCGGCAATCAACGGTGCCCTCGTGTTTGAAATTTATTCCCATTTCTTGCATGGGACCTAAGCATGCACCCAACGACACATATTTGATTTTTTGACCAATTTCTATGCAATGGAGCATGTGCATGTAGTTCAGAATTGAATTATGCACATAAATGCATTGAAAACTCAGTTAATGCATAAAAATGTCCAAACGAACCACGAAAACTCACAGAAATTCACACAACACTCCTGTTGTTCTATGTTGGCACGAGAAAAAAAATTGAAAGCAATAAGAGGCAATGGATATCGTTTCGTCCCCAAAGGTGTGATGTTCCCTACTGAAAACCATCATGCTTGTTGTGAGAAGCTCCAGTTTGTGCGAAGCATATACCCAAACCTGCCCCAAATGGGACAAAATTTGTACCATGGCATGTTGATGTTGCTCCATGATAGCATGCCAAGTTTCATGAATTTCAGACGAGTTTTTGTTTTACTAGAATTTAAAAACCAGGCATCTCAATGTTTCGCAGGCAATCAACGGTGCCCTGGTGTTTGAAATACATTCCCGTTTCTTGCATGGGACCTAAGCATGCACCCAAGGACACATATTTGATTTTTCGACCAATTTATATGCACTAGAGCGTGTGCATGTAGTTCAAATTTGAATTATGCACATAAATGCATTGAAGACTTAGTTAATGCATAAAAATGTCCAAACGAACCCCGATAAATCACAAAAATTCACACAACACTCCTGTTGTTCTATGTTGACACGAGAAAACATTTGAAAGCTATCATTTCGTCCCCAAAGGTGGGACGTTCCCTACCAAAAACCATCATGCTTGTTGTGAGAAGCTCCGATTTATGAGAAGCATATCCCCAAACCTGCCCCAAATGGGACAAAATTTGTACCACGGCATGTTGATGCCGCTCAATGATAGCACGCCAAGTTTCATGAATTTCAGACGAGTTTTTGATTTTCTAGAATTTAAAAACCAAGCATCTCAATGTTTTGCCGGTAACCAACGGTGCCTTGGTGTTTTAAATTCATTCCCATTTCTTGCATGGGACCTAAGCATGCACCCAAGGGCACATATTTGATTTTTTGACCAATTTATAAGTAATGGAGCATGTGCATGTAGTTCAAAATTGAATTATGCACATAAATGCTTTGAAAACTCAGTTAATGCATAAAAATTTCCAAACGAACCCCGAAAATCACAAAAATTCACACAACACACCTGTTGTTCTATGTTGACACGAGAAAAAAATTGAAAGCAATAAGAGGCAATGGATATCGTTTCGTCCCCAAAGGTGGCACGTTCCCTACCGAAAACCATCATGCTTGTTGTGAGAAGCTCCGGTTTTTGAGAAGCATATACCCAAACCTGCCCCAAATGGGACGAAATTTGTACCACGGTATGTTGATGCCGCTCCATGATAGCATGCCAAGTTTCATGAATTTTAGACGAGTATTAGATTTACTAGAATTTAAAAACCAGGCATCTCAATGTTTTGCCGGCAATCAACGGTGCCCTGGTGTTTGAAATTTATTCCCATTTCTTGCATGGGACCTAAGCATGCACCCAAGGACACATATTTGATTTTTTGACCAATTTCTATGCAATGGAGCATGTGCATGTAGTTCAGAATAGAATTATGCACATAAATGCATTGAAAACTCAGTTAATGCATAAAAATGTCCAAACGTACCACGAAAACTCACAGAAATTCACACAACACTCCTGTTGTTCTATGTTGGCACGATAAAAAAAAATTGAAAGCAATAAGAGGCAATGGATATCGTTTCGTCCCCAAAGGTGTGATGTTCCCTACTGAAAACCATCATGCTTGTTGTGAGAAGCTCCAGTTTGTGCGAAGCATATACCCAAACCTGCCCCAAATGGGACAAAATTTGTACCATGGCATGTTGATGTTGCTCCATGATAGCATGCCAAGTTTCATGAATTTCAGACGAGTTTTTGTTTTACTAGAATTTAAAAACCAGGCATCTCAATTTTTCGCAGGCAATCAACGGTGCCCTGGTGTTTGAAATACATTCCCGTTTCTTGCATGGGACCTAAGCATGCACCCAAGGACACATATTTGATTTTTCGACCAATTTATATGCACTAGAGCATGTGCATGTAGTTCAAATTTGAATTATGCACATAAATGCATTGAAGACTTAGTTAATGCATAAAAATGTCCAAACGAACCCCGATAAATCACAAAAATTCACACAACACTCCTGTTGTTCTATGTTGACACGAGAAAACATTTGAAAGCTATCATTTCGTCCCCAAAGGTGGGACGTTCCCTACCAAAAACCATCATGCTTGTTGTGAGAAGCTCCGATTTATGAGAAGCATATCCCCAAACCTGCCCCAAATGGGAAAATATTTGTACCACGGCATGTTGATGCTGCTCAATGATAGCACGCCAAGTTTCATGAATTTCAGACGAGTTTTTGATTTTCTAGAATTTAAAAACCAAGCATCTCAATGTTTTGCCGGTAATCAACGGTGCCTTGGTGTTTGAAATTCATTCCCATTTCTTGCATGGGACCTAAGCATGCACCCAAGGGCACATATTTGATTTTTTGACCAATTTATAAGTAATGGAGCATGTGCATGTAGTTCAAAATTGAATTATGCACATAAATGCTTTGAAAACTCAGTTAATGCATAAAAATGTCCAAACGAACCCCGAAAATCACAAAAATTCACACAACACACCTGTTGTTCTATGTTGACACGAGAAAAAAATTGAAAGCAATAAGAGGCAATGGATATCGTTTCGTCCCCAAAGGTGGCACGTTCCCTACCGAAAACCATCATGCTTGTTGTGAGAAGCTCCGGTTTTTGAGAAGCATATACCCAAACCTGCCCCAAATGGGACGAAATTGTACCACGGTATGTTGATGTCGCTCCATGATAGCATGCCAAGTTTCATGAATTTTAGACGAGTATCAGATTTACTAGAATTTAAAAACCAGGCATCTCAATGTTTTGCCGGCAATCAACGGTGCCCTGGTGTTTGAAATTTATTCCCATTTCTTGCATGGGACCTAAGCATGCACCCAAGGACACATATTTGATTTTTTGACCAATTTCTATGCAATGGAGCATGTGCATGTAGTTCAGAATAGAATTATGCACATAAATGCATTGAAAACTCAGTTAATGCATAAAAATGTCCAAACGTACCACGAAAACTCACAGAAATTCACACAACACTCCTGTTGTTCTATGTTGGCACGAGAAAAAAAATTGAAAGCAATAAGAGGCAATGGATATCGTTTCGTCCCCAAAGGTGTGATGTTCCCTACTGAAAGCCATCATGCTTGTTGTGAGAAGCTCCAGTTTGTGCGAAGCATATACCCAAACCTGCTCCAAATGGGACAAAATTTGTACCATGGCATGTTGATGTTGCTCCATGATAGCATGCCAAGTTTCATGAATTTCAGACGAGTTTTTGTTTTACTAGAATTTAAAAACCAGGCATCTCAATGTTTCGCAGGCAATCAACGGTGCCCTGGTGTTTGAAATACATTCCCGTTTCTTGCATGGGACCTAAGCATGCACCCAAGGACACATATTTGATTTTTCGACCAATTTATATGCACTAGAGCATGTGCATGTAGTTCAAATTTGAATTATGCACATAAATGCATTGAAGACTTAGTTAATGCATAAAAATGTCCAAACGAACCCCGATAAATCACAAAAATTCACACAACACTCCTGTTGTTCTATGTTGACACGAGAAAACATTTGAAAGCTATCATTTCGTCCCCAAAGGTGGGACGTTCCCTACCAAAAACCATCATGCTTGTTGTGAGAAGCTCCGATTTATGAGAAGCATATCCCCAAACCTGCCCCAAATGGGACAAAATTTGTACCACGGCATGTTGATGCCGCTCAATGATAGCACGCCAAGTTTCATGAATTTCAGACGAGTTTTTGATTTTCTAGAATTTAAAAACCAAGCATCTCAATGTTTTGCCGGTAATCAACGGTGCCTTGGCGTTTGAAATTCATTCCCATTTCTTGCATGGGACCTAAGCATGCACCCAAGGGCACATATTTGATTTTTGACCAATTTATAAGTAATGGAGCATGTGCATGTAGTTCAAAATTGAATTATGCACATAAATGCTTTGAAAACTCAGTTAATGCATAAAAATGTCCAAACGAACCCCGAAAATCACAAAAATTCACACAACACACCTGTTGTTCTATGTTGACACGAGAAAAAAATTGAAAGCAATAAGAGGCAATGGATATCGTTTCGTCCCCAAACGTGGCACGTTCCCTACCGAAGACCATCATGCTTGTTGTGAGAAGCTCCGGTTTTTTAGAAGCATATACCCAAACCTGCCCCAAATGGGACGAAATTTGTACCACGGTATGTTGATGCCGCTCCATGATAGCATGCCAAGTTTCATGAATTTTAGACGAGTATTAGATTTACCAGAATTTAAAAACCAGGCATCTCAATGTTTTGCCGGCAATCAACGGTGCCCTGGTGTTTGAAATTTTTCCCATTTCTTGCATGGGACCTAAGCATGCACCCAAGGACACATATTTGATTTTTTGACCAATTTCTATGCAATGGAGCATGTGCATGTAGTTCAGAATAGAATTATGCACATAAATGCATTGAAAACTCAGTTAATGCATAAAAATGTCCAAACGTACCACGAAAACTCACAGAAATTCACACAACACTCCTGTTGTTCTATGTTGGCACGAGAAAAAAAATTGAAAGCAATAAGAGGCAATGGATATCGTTTCGTCCCCAAAGGTGTGATGTTCCCTACTGAAAACCATCATGCTTGTTGTGAGAAGCTCCAGTTTGTGCGAAGCATATACCCAAACCTGCCCCAAATGGGACAAAATTTCTACCATGGCATGTTGATGTTGCTCCATGATAGCATGCCAAGTTTCATGAATTTCAGACGAGTTTTTTTTACTAGAATTTAAAAACCAGGCATCTCAATGTTTCGCAGGCAATCAACGGTGCCCTGGTGTTTGAAATACATTCCCGTTTCTTGCATGGGACCTAAGCATGCACCCAAGGACACATATTTGATTTTTCGACCAATTTATATGCACTAGAGCATGTGCATGTAGTTCAAATTTGAATTATGCACATAAATGCATTGAAGACTTAGTTAATGCATAAAAATGTCCAAACGAACCCCGATAAATCACAAAAATTCACACAACACTCCTGTTGTTCTATGTTGACACGAGAAAACATTTGAAAGCTATCATTTCGTCCCCAAAGGTGGGACGTTCCCTACCAAAAACCATCATGCTTGTTGTGAGAAGCTCCGATTTATGAGAAGCATATCCCCAAACCTGCCCCAAATGGGACAAAATTTGTACCACGGCATGTTGATGCCGCTCAATGATAGCACGCCAAGTTTCATGAATTTCAGACGAGTTTTTGATTTTCTAGAATTTAAAAACCAAGCATCTCAATGTTTTGCCGGTAATCAACGGTGCCTTGGCGTTTGAAATTCATTCCCATTTCTTGCATGGGACCTAAGCATGCACCCAAGGGCACATATTTGATTTTTTGACCAATTTATAAGTAATGGAGCATGTGCATGTAGTTCAAAATTGAATTATGCACATAAATGCTTTGAAAACTCAGTTAATGCATAAAAATGTCCAAACGAACCCCGAAAATCACAAAAATTCACACAACACACCTGTTGTTCTATGTTGACACGAGAAAAAAATTGAAAGCAATAAGAGGCAATGGATATCGTTTCGTCCCCAAAGGTGGCACGTTCCCTACCGAAGACCATCATGCTTGTTGTGAGAAGCTCCGGTTTTTGAGAAGCATATACCCAAACCTGCCCCAAATGGGACGAAATTTGTACCACGGTATGTTGATGCCGCTCCATGATAGCATGCCAAGTTTCATGAATTTTAGACGAGTATTAGATTTACCAGAATTTAAAAACCAGGCATCTCAATGTTTTGCCGGCAATCAACGGTGCCCTGGTGTTTGAAATTTTTCCCATTTCTTGCATGGGACCTAAGCATGCACCCAAGGACACATATTTGATTTTTTGACCAATTTCTATGCAATGGAGCATGTGCATGTAGTTCAGAATAGAATTATGCACATAAATGCATTGAAAACTCAGTTAATGCATAAAAATGTCCAAACGTACCACGAAAACTCACAGAAATTCACACAACACTCCTGTTGTTCTATGTTGGCACGAGAAAAAAAATTGAAAGCAATAAGAGGCAATGGATATCGTTTCGTCCCCAAAGGTGTGATGTTCCCTACTGAAAACCATCATGCTTGTTGTGAGAAGCTCCAGTTTGTGCGAAGCATATACCCAAACCTGCCCCAAATGGGACAAAATTTCTACCATGGCATGTTGATGTTGCTCCATGATAGCATGCCAAGTTTCATGAATTTCAGACGAGTTTTTTTTACTAGAATTTAAAAACCAGGCATCTCAATGTTTCGCAGGCAATCAACGGTGCCCTGGTGTTTGAAATACATTCCCGTTTCTTGCATGGGACCTAAGCATGCACCCAAGGACACATATTTGATTTTTCGACCAATTTATATGCACTAGAGCATGTGCATGTAGTTCAAATTTGAATTATGCACATAAATGCATTGAAGACTTAGTTAATGCATAAAAATGTCCAAACGAACCCCGATAAATCACAAAAATTCACACAACACTCCTGTTGTTCTATGTTGACACGAGAAAACATTTGAAAGCTATCATTTCGTCCCCAAAGGTGGGACGTTCCCTACCAAAAACCATCATGCTTGTCGTGAGAAGCTCCGATTTATGAGAAGCATATCCCCAAACCTGCCCCAAATGGGACAAAATTTGTACCACGGCATGTTGATGCCGCTCAATGATAGCACGCCAAGTTTCATGAATTTCAGACGAGTTTTTGATTTTCTAGAATTTAAAAACCAAGCATCTCAATGTTTTGCCGGTAATCAATGGTGCCTTGGCGTTTGAAATTCATTCCCATTTCTTGCATGGGACCTAAGCATGCACCCAAGGGCACATATTTGATTTTTTGACCAATTTATAAGTAATGGAGCATGTGCATGTAGTTCAAAATTGAATTATGCACATAAATGCTTTGAAAACTCAGTTAATGCATAAAAATGTCCAAACGAACCCCGAAAATCACAAAAATTCACACAACACACCTGTTGTTCTATGTTGACACGAGAAAAAAATTGAAAGCAATAAGAGGCAATGGATATCGTTTCGTCCCCAAAGGTGGCACGTTCCCTACCGAAGACCATCATGCTTGTTGTGAGAAGCTCCGGTTTTTGAGAAGCATATACCCAAACCTGCCCCAAATGGGACGAAATTTGTACCACGGTATGTTGATGCCGCTCCATGATAGCATGCCAAGTTTCATGAATTTTAGACGAGTATTAGATTTACTAGAATTTAAAAACCAGGCATCTCAATGTTTTGCCGGCAATCAACGGTGCCCTGGTGTTTGAAATTTTTCCCATTTCTTGCATGGGACCTAAGCATGCACCCAAGGACACATATTTGATTTTTTGACCAATTTCTATGCAATGGAGCATGTGCATGTAGTTCAGAATAGAATTATGCACATAAATGCATTGAAAACTCAGTTAATGCATAAAAATGTCCAAACGTACCACGAAAACTCACAGAAATTCACACAACACTCCTGTTGTTCTATGTTGGCACGAGAAAAAAAATTGAAAGCAATAAGAGGCAATGGATATCGTTTCGTCCCCAAAGGTGTGATGTTCCCTACTGAAAACCATCATGCTTGTTGTGAGAAGCTCCAGTTTGTGCGAAGCATATACCCAAACCTGCCCCAAATGGGACAAAATTTCTACCATGGCATGTTGATGTTGCTCCATGATAGCATGCCAAGTTTCATGAATTTCAGACGAGTTTTTTTACTAGAATTTAAAAACCAGGCATCTCAATGTTTCGCAGGCAATCAACGGTGCCCTGGTGTTTGAAATACATTCCCGTTTCTTGCATGGGACCTAAGCATGCACCCAAGGACACATATTTGATTTTTCGACCAATTTATATGCACTAGAGCATGTGCATGTAGTTCAAATTTGAATTATGCACATAAATGCATTGAAGACTTAGTTAATGCATAAAAATGTCCAAACGAACCCCGATAAATCACAAAAATTCACACAACACTCCTGTTGTTCTATGTTGACACGAGAAAACATTTGAAAGCTATCATTTCGTCCCCAAAGGTGGGACGTTCCCTACCAAAAACCATCATGCTTGTCGTGAGAAGCTCCGATTTATGAGAAGCATATCCCCAAACCTGCCCCAAATGGGACAAAATTTGTACCACGGCATGTTGATGCCGCTCAATGATAGCACGCCAAGTTTCATGAATTTCAGACGAGTTTTTGATTTTCTAGAATTTAAAAACCAAGCATCTCAATGTTTTGCCGGTAATCAACGGTGCCTTGGCGTTTGAAATTCATTCCCATTTCTTGCATGGGACCTAAGCATGCACCCAAGGGCACATATTTGATTTTTTGACCAATTTATAAGTAATGGAGCATGTGCATGTAGTTCAAAATTGAATTATGCACATAAATGCTTTGAAAACTCAGTTAATGCATAAAAATGTCCAAACGAACCCCGAAAATCACAAAAATTCACACAACACTCCTGTTGTTCTATGTTGACACGAGAAAAAAATTGAAAGCAATAAGAGGCAATGGATATCGTTTCGTCCCCAAAGGTGGGACGTTCCCTACCGAAAACCATCATGCTTGTTGTGAGAAGCTCCGGTTTTTGAGAAGCATATACCCAAACCTGCCCCAAATGGGACGAAATTTGTACCACGGCATGTTGATGCCGCTCCATGATAGCATGCCAAGTTTCATGAATTTTAGACGAGTTTTGGATTTACTAGAATTTAAAAACCAGGCATCTCAATGTTTTGCCGGCAATCAACGGTGCCCTGGTGTTTGAAATTCATTCCCATTTCTTGCATGGGACCTAAGCATGCACCCAAGGACACATATTTGATTTTTTGACCAATTTATATGCACTGGAGCATGTGCATGTAGTTCAAATTGAATTATGCACATAAATGCATTGAAAACTCAGTTAATGCATAAAAATGTCCAAACGTACCACGAAAACTCATAGAAATTCACACAACACTCCTGTTGTTCTATGTTGGCACGAGAAAAAAATTGAAAGCAATAAGAGGCAATGGATATCGTTTCGTCCCCAAAGGTGTGATGTTCCCTACCGAAAACCATCATGCTTGTTGTGAGAAGCTCCAGTTTGTGCGAAGCATATGCCCAAACCTGCCCCAAATGGGACAAAATTTGTACCATGGCATGTTGATGTTGCTCCATGATAGCATGCCAAGTTTCATGAATTTCAGACGAGTTTTTGTTTTACTAGAATTTAAAAACCAGGCATCTCAATGTTTCGCAGGCAATCAACGGTGCCCTGGTGTTTGAAATACATTCCCGTTTCTTGCATGGGACCTAAGCATGCACCCAAGGACACATATTTGATTTTTCGACCAATTTATATGCACTAGAGCATGTGCATGTAGTTCAAATTTGAATTATGCACATAAATGCATTGAAGACTTTGTTAATGCATAAAAATGTCCAAACGAACCCCGATAAATCACAAAAATTCACACAACACTCCTGTTGTTCTATGTTGACACGAGAAAACATTTGAAAGCTATCATTTTGTCCCCAAAGGTGGGACGTTCCCTACCAAAAACCATCATGCTTGTTGTGAGAAGCTCCGATTTATGAGAAGCATATCCCCAAACCTGCCCCAAATGGGACAAAATTTGTACCACGGCATGTTGATGCCGCTCAATGATAGCACGCCAAGTTTCATGAATTTCAGACGAGTTTTTGATTTTCTAGAATTTAAAAACCAAGCATCTCAATGTTTTGTCAGTAATCAACGGTGCCTTGGTGTTTGAAATTCATTCCCATTTCTTGCATGGGACCTAAGCATGCACCAAAGGGCACATATTTGATTTTTCGACCAATTTATAAGCAATGGAGCATGTGCATGTAGTTCAAAATTGAATTATGCACATAAATGCTTTGAAAACTCAGTTAATGCATAAAAATGTCCAAATGAACACCGATAAATGACAAAAATTCATACAACACTCCTGTTGTTCTATGTTGGCACGAGAAAAAACATTGAAAGAGGCAATAGATATCGCTTCATCCCCAAAGGTCGGACGTTCCCTACCGAAAACCATGATGCTGCTTGTGAGAAGCTCCGGTTTGTGAGAAGCATATACACAAACCTGCCCCAAATGGGACAAAATTTGTACCACGGGATGTTGATGCCACTCCATTATAGCATGCCATGTTTCATGAATTTCAGACAAGTTTTGGATTTACTAGAATTTTAAAACCAGGGATCTCAATGTTTTGCTGGCAATCAACGGTGCCCTGGTGTTTGAAATTCATTCTGATTTCTTGCATGGGACCTAAGCATGCACCCAAGGACACATATTTGATTTTTCGACAAATTTATACGAAATGGAGCACGTGCATGTAGTTCAAAATTTAATTATACACATAAATGCATTGAAAACTCAGTTAATGCATAAAAATGTCCAAACGAACCCCGAAAATCACAAAAATTCACACAACACACCTGTTGTTCTATGTTGACATGAGAAAAAAATTGAAAGCAATAAGAGGCAATGGATATCGTTTCGTCCCTAAAGGTGGGACGTTCCCTACCGAAAACCATCATGCTTGTTGTGAGAAGCTCCGGTTTTTGGGAAGCATATACCCAAACCTGCCCCAAATGGGACAAAATTTGTACCACGGTATGTTGATGCCGCTCCATGATAGCATGCCAAGTTTCATGAATTTTCGACGAGTATTAGATTAACTAGAATTTAAAAACCAGGCATCTCAATGTTTTGCCGGCAATCAACGGTGCCCTGGTGTTTGAAATTTATTCCCATTTCTTGCATGGGACCTAAGCATGCACCCAAGGACACATATTTGATTTTTTGACCAATTTCTATGCAATGGAGCATGTGCATGTAGTTCAGAATTGAATTATGCACATAAATGCATTGAAAACTCAGTTAATGCATAAAAATGTTCAAACGTACCATGAAAACTCACAGAAATTCACTCAACACTCCTGTTGTTCTATGTTGGCACGAGAAAAAAAATTGAAAGCACTAAGAGTCAATGGATATCGTTTCGTCCCCAAAGGTGTGATGTTCCCTACTGAAAACCATCATGCTTGTCGTGAGAAGCTCCAGTTTGTGAGAAGCATATACCCAAACCTGCCCCAAATGGGACAAAATTTGTACCACGACATGTTGATGTTGCTCCATGATAGCATGCCAAGTTTCATGAATTTCAGACGAGTTTTTGATTTACTAGAATTTAAAACCAGGCATCTCAATGTTTCGCCGGCAATCAACGGTGCCCTGGTGTTTGAAATACATTCCTGTTTCTTGCATGGGACATAAGCATGCACCCAAGGACACATATTTGATTTTTCAACCAATTTATACGCACTAGAGCATGTGCATGCACTTCAAATTTGAATTATGCACATAAATGCATTGAAGACTTAGTTAATGCATAAAAATGTCCAAACGAACCCCGATAAATCACAAAAATTCACACAACACTCCTGTTGTTCTATGTTGACACGAGAAAACATTTGAAAGCTATCATTTCGTCCCCAAAGGTGGGACGTTCCCTACCAAAAACCATCATGCTTGTTGTCAGAAGCTCCGGTTTGTGAGAAGCATATACCCAAACATGCCCCTAATGGGACAAAATTTGTACCACGGCATGTTGATGCCACTCCATTATAGCATGCCAAGTTTCATGAATTTCAGACGAGTTTTGGATTTACTAGAATTTAAAAACCAGGCATCTCAATGTTTTGCCGACAATCAACGGTGCCCTGGTGTTTGAAATTCATTCTCATTTCTTGCATGGGACCTAAGTATGCACCCAAGGACACATATTTGATTTTTCGACAAGTTTATACGCAATGGAGCATGTGCATGTAGTTCAAAATTGAATTATACACATAAATGCATTGAAAATTCAGTTAATGCATAAAAATGTCCAAATGAACCCTGAAAATCACAAAACTTCACACAACACTCCTATTGTTCTATGTTGACACGAGAAAAAAATTGGAAGCAATAAGAGGCAATGGGTATCGTTTCTTCCCCAAAGTTGGGACGTTCCCTACCGAAAACCATCATGCTTGTTGTGAGAAGCTCTAGTTTTTGAGAAGCATATACCCAAACCTGCCCCAAATGGGACAAAATTTGTACCACGGGAAGTTGATGCCGCTCCATGATAGCATGCCAAGTTTCATGAATTTTAGACGAGTTTTGGATTTACTAGAATTTAAAAACCAGGCATCTCAATGTTTTGCCGGCAATCAACGGTGCCCTGGTGTTTGAAATTTATTCCCATTTCTTGCATGGGACCTAAGCATGCACCCATAGATACATATTTGATTTTTTGACCAATTTCTATGCAATGGAGCATGCGCATGTAGTTCAAAATTGAATTATGCACATAAATGATTTGAAAACTCAGTTAATGCATAAAAATGTCCAAACGTACCACGAAAACTCACAAAAATTCACACAACACTCCTGTTGTTCTATGCTGGCACGAGAAAAAAAATTGAAAGCAATAAGAGGCAATGGATATCGTTTCGTCCCCTAAGGTGTGATTTTCCCTCTGAAAACCATCATGCTCCGATTTGTGAGAAGCATATCCCCAAACCTGCCCCAAATGGGACAAAATTTGTACCACGACATGTTGATGCCGCTCCATGATAGCATGCCCAGTTTCATGAATTTCAGACGAGTTTTTGAATTTCTAGAATTTAAAAACCAAGCATCTCAATGTTTTGCCAGCAATCAACGGTGCCTTGGTGTTTCAAATTCATTCCCATTTCTTGCCTGGGATCTAATCATGCACCCAAGGGCACATATTTGATTTTTCAACCAATTTATAAGCAATTGAGCATGTGCATGTAGTTCAAAATTGAATTATGCACATAAATGCATTGAAAACTCAGTTAATGCATAAAAATGTCCAAATGAACCCCGAAAAATGACAAAAATTTACACAACACTCCTGTTGTCCTATGTTGGCACGAGAAAAAACATTGAAAGAGGCAATGGATATAGCTTCGTCCCCAAAGGTCGGACATTCCCTACTGAAAACCATCACGCTTGTTGTGAGAAGCTCCGGTTTGTGAGAAGCATATACCCAAACCTGCCCCAAATGGGACAAAATTTGTACCACGGCATGTAGATGCCGCTCCATTATAGCATGCCAAGTTTCATGAATTTCAGACGAGTTTTGGATTTACTAGAATTTAAAAACCAGGCATCGCAATGTTTTGCCGGCAATCAACGGTGCCCTGGTGTTTGAAACTCATTCACATTTCTTGCATGGGATAAGCATGCACCCAAGGACACATATTTGATTCTTCGACCAATTTATACGCAAAGGAGCATGTGCATGTAGTTGAAAAGTGAATTATGCACATAAATGCATTGAAAACTCAGTTAATGCATAGAAATGTCCAAACGAACACTGAAAATCACAAAAATTCACACAACACTCCCATTGTTCTATGTTGACACGAGAAAAAAAATTGAAAGCAATAAGAGGCAATGGATATCGTTTCGTCCCCAAAGGTGGCACGTTCCCTACCGAAAACCATCATGCTTGTTGTGACAAGCTCCGGTTTTGAGAAGCATATACCCAAACCTGCCCCAAATAGGACAAAATTTGTACCACGGGATGTTGATGCCACTCCATGATAGCATGCGAAGTTTCATAAATTTTAGACGAGTTTTAGATTTACTAGAATTTAAAAACCAAGCATCTCAATGTTTTGCCGGCAATCAACGGTGCCTTGGTGTTTGAAATTCATTCCCATTTCTTGCATGGGACCTAAGCATGCACCCAAGGGCACATGTTTGACTTTTCGACCAATTTATAAGCAATGGAGCATGTGCATGTAGTTCAAAATTGAATTATGCACATAAATGCATTGAAAACTCAATTAATGCATAAAAATGTCCAAATGAACCCTGAAAAATGACAAAAATTCACACAACACTCCTGTTGTCCTATGTTGGCACGAGAAAAAACATTGAAAGAGGCAATGGATATCGCTTCGTCCCCAAAGGTCGGACATTCCCTACCGAAAACCATCACGCTTGTTGTGAGAAGCTCCGGTTTGTGAGAAGCATATACCCAAACCGGCCCCAAATGGGACAAAATTTGTACCACGGCATGTTGATGCCGCTCCATTATAGCATGCCAAGTTTCATGAATTTCAGACGAGTTTTGGATTTACTAGAATTTAAAAACCAGGCATCGCAATGTTTTGCCGGCAATCAACGGTGCCCTGGTGTTTGAAATTCATTCTCATTTCTTGCATGGGACCTAAGCATGCACCCAAGGACACATATTTGATTCTTCGACCAATTTATACGCAAAGGAGCATGTGCATGTAGTTGAAAAGTGAATTATGCACATAAATGCATTGAAAACTCAGTTAATGCATAGTAATGTCCAAACGAACACTGAAAATCACAAAAATTCACACAACACTCCCATTGTTCTATGTTGACACGAGAAAAAAAATTGAAAGCAATAAGAGGCAATGGATATCGTTTCGTCCCCAAAGGTGGCACGTTCCCTACCGAAAACCATCATGCTTGTTGTGACAAGCTCCGGTTTTTGAGAAGCATATACCCAAACCTGCCCCAAATAGGACAAAATTTGTACCACGGGATGTTGATGCCACTCCATGATAGCATGCGAAGTTTCATAAATTTTAGACGAGTTTTAGATTTACTAGAATTTAAAAACCAGGCATCTTAATGTTTTGCCGGCAATCAACGGTGCCCTGGTGTTTGAAAGTTATTCCCATTTCTTGCATGGGACCTAAGCATGCAGCCAAGGACACATATTTGATTTTTTGACCAATTTCTATGCAATGGATCATGTGCATGTAGTTCAAAATTGAATTATACACATAAATGCATTGAAAACTCAGTTAATGCATCAAAATGTCCAAACGAACCCCGAAAATCACAAAAATTCACACAACACTCCTGTTGTTCTATGCTGACACGAGAAAAAAATTGAAAGCAATAAGAGGCAATGGATATCATTTCGTCCCCAAAGGTGGGACGTTCCCTACCGAAAACCATCACGCTTGTTGTGAGAAGCTCTGGTTTTTGAGAAGCATATACCCAAACCTGCCCCAAATGGGAGAAAATTTGTACCACGGGATGTTGATGCCGCTCCATGATAGCATGCCAAATTTCATGAATTTCGTACGAGTTTTGGATTTACTAGAATTTAAAAACCAAGCATCTCAATGTTTTGCCGGCAATCAACGGTGCCCTGGTGTTTGAAATTCATTCTCATTTCTTGCATTGGACCTAAGCATGCACCCACGGACACATATTTGATTATTCGACCAATTTATAAGCAATGGAGCATGTGCATGTAGTTCAAAATTGAATTATACACATAAATGCATTGAAAACTCAGTTAATGCATAAAATGTCCAAACGTTCCCCGAAAAATCAAAAACATTCACACAACACTCCTGTTGTTCTATGTGGCACGAGAAAAAAAATTGAAAGCAATAAGAGGCAATGGATATCATTTCTTCCCCAAAGGTGTGATGTTCCCTACCGAAAACCATGATGCTTGTTGTGAGAAGCTCCGGTTTGTGAGAAGCATATCCACAAACCTGTCCCAAATGGGACAAAATTTGTACCACGGCTTGTTGATGCCGCTCCATGATAGCATGCCAAGTTTCATGAATTTCAGACGAGTTTTTGATTTTCCAGATTTAAAAACCAAGCATCTCAATGTTTTGCCGGCAATCAACGGTGCCTTGGTGTTTGAAATTCATTCCCATTTCTTGCATGGGACCTAAGCATGCACCCAAGGGCACATGTTTGATTTTTCGACCAATTTATAAGCAATGGAGCATGTGCATGTAGTTCAAAATTGAATTATGCACATAAATGCATTGAAAACTCAGTTAATGCATAAAAATGTCCAAATGAACCCCGAAAAATGACAAAAATTCACACAACACTCCTGTTGTTCTATGTTGGCACGAAAAAAAACACTGAAAGAGGCAAGGGATATCGCATCGTCCCCAAAGGTGGGACGTTCCCTACCGAAAACCATCATGCTTGTTGAGAGAAGCTCCGGTTTGTGAGAAGCATATACCCAAACCTGCCCCAAATGGGACAAAATTTGTACCATGGCATGTTGATGCCGCTCTATTATAGCATGCCAAGTTTCATGAATTTTAGACGAGTTTTATGTTTACTAGAATTTAAAAACAAGGCATCTCAATGTTTTGCCGGCAATCAACGGTGCCCTGGTGTTTGAAATTCATTCTCATTTCTTGCATGGGACCTAAGCATGCACCCAAGGACAAATATTTGATTTTTCGACAAATTTATACGCAATGGAGCATGTGCATGTAGTCCAAATATGAATTATACACATAAATGCATTGAAAACTCAGTTAATGCATAAAAATGTCCAAACGAACCCCGAAAATCACAATACTTCACACAACACTCCTGTTGTTCTATGTTGACGCGAGAAAAAAATTGAAAGCAATAGGAGGCAATGGATATCGTTTCGTTCCCAAAGGTGAGACATTCCCTACCGAAAACCATCATGCTTGTTGTGAGAAGCTCCGGTTTTTGAGAAGCATATACCCAAACCTGCCCCAAATGGGACAAAATTTGTACCACGGGATGTTGATGCCGCTCCATGATAGCATGCCAAGTTTCATGAAATTTAGACGAGTTTTAGATTTACTAGAATTTAAAAACCAGGCATCTCAATGTTTTGCCGGCAATCAACGGTGCCCTGGTGTTTGAAATTTATTCCCATTTCTTGCATGGGACCTAAGCATGCACCCAAGGACACATATTTGATTTTTCGACCAATTTCTATGCAATGGAGCATGCGCATGTAGTTCAAAATTGAATTATGCACATAAATGCTTTGAAAACTCAGTTAATGCATAAAAATGTCCAAACGTACCACGAAAACTCACAGAAATTCACACAACACTCCTGTTGTTCTATGTTGGCACGAGAAAATAAATTGAACGCAATAAGAGGTAATGGATATCGTTTCGTCCCCAAAGGTGTGATGTTCCCTACGGAAAACCATCATGCTTGTTGTGAGAAGCTCTAGTTTGTGAGAAGCATATACCCAAACCTGCCCCAAATGGGACAAAATTTGTACCACGGCATATTGATGTTGCTCCATGATAGCATGCCAAGTTTCATGAATTTCAGACGAGTTTTTGATTTACTAGAATTAAAAAACCAGGCATCTCAATGTTTCGCCGGCAATGAACGGTGCCCTGGTGTTTGAAATACATTCCCGTTTCTTGCATGGGACCTAAGCATGCACCCAAGGACACAGATTTGATTTTTTGACCAATTTATATGCACTAGAGCATGTGCATGTAGTTCAAATTTGAATTATGCACATAAATGCATTGAAAACTAAGTTAATGCATAAAAATGTCCAAACGAACCCCGATAAATGACAAAAATTCACACAATACTCCTGTTGTTCTATGTGGACATGAGAAAAAAATTGAAAGCTATTATTTCGTCCCCAAAGGTGGGACGTTCCCTACCAAAAACCATCATGCTTGTTGTGAGAAGCTCCGGCTTGTGAGAAGCATATCCCCAAACCTGCCCCAAATGGGACAAAATTTGTACCACGGCATGTTGATGCCGCTCCATGATAGCATGCCTTGTTTCCTGAATTTCAGACGAGTTTTTGATTTTCTAGAATTTCAAAACCAAGCATCTCAATGTTTTGCCGGTAATCAACGGTGCCCTGGTGTTGGAGATTTATTCCCATTTCTTGCATGGGACCTAAGCATGCACCCAAGGACACATATTCGATTTTTTGACCAATTTCTATGCAATGGAGCATGTGCATGTAGTTCAAAATTGAATTATGCACATAAATGCATTGAAAACTCAGTTAATGCATAAAAATGTCCAAACGTACCCTGAAAAATAAAAAATATCACACAACACTCCTGTTGTTCTATGTTGGCACGAGAAAAAAAATTGAAAGCAATAAGAGGCAATGGATATCGTTTCGTCCCCAAAGGTGTGATGTTCCCTACCGAAAACCATCATGCTTGTGTGAGAAGCTCCAGTTTGTAAGAAGCATATACCCAAACCTACCACAAATGGGACAAAATTTGTACCACGACATGTTGATGTTGCTCCATGATAGCATGCCAAGTTTCATGAATTTCAGACGAGTTTTTGATTTACTAGAATTTAAAAACCAGGGATCTCAATGTTTTGCCGGCAATCAACGGTGCCCTGGTGTTTGAAATAAATTCCCGTTTCTTGCATGGGACCTAAGCATGCACCCAAGGACACAGATTTGATTTTTCGACCAATTTATATGCACTAGAGCATGTGCATGTAGTTCAAATTTGAATTATGCACATAAATGCATTGAAGACTTAGTTAATGCATAAAAATGTCCAAACGAACCCCGATAAATCACAAAAATTCACAGAACAATCATGTTGTTCTATGTTGACACGAGAAAAAATTTGAAAGCTATCATTTCGTCCCCAAAGGTGGGACGTTCCCTACCAAAAACCATCATGCTTGTTGTGAGAAGCTCCGGTTTGTGAGAAGCATATCCCCAAACCTGCCCCAAATGGGACAAAATTTGTACCACAACATGTTGATGCCGCTCGATGATAGCATGCCAAGTTTCATGAATTTTAGACCAGTTTTTGATTTTCTAGAATTTAAAAAATCAAGCATCTCAATGTTTTGCCTGCAATCAATGGTGCCTTGGTGTTTGAAATTCATTCCCATTTCTTGCATGGGACCTAAGCATGCACCCAAGGGCACATATTTTATTTTTCGACCAATTTATAAGCAATGGAGCATGTGCATGTAGTTCAAAATTGAATTATGCACATAAATGCATTGAAAACTCTGTTAATGCATAAAAATGTCCAAACGAACCCCGAAAAATGACAAAAATTCACACAACACTGCTGTGGTTCTATGTTGGCACGAGAAAAAACATTGAAAGAGGCAATGGATATCGCTTCGTCCCCAACGGTCGGACGTTCCCTACCGAAAACCATCATGCTTGTTGTGAGTAGCTCCGGTTTGTGAGAAGCATATACCCAAACCTGCCCCAAATGGGACAAAATTTGTACCACGGCATGTTGATGCCGCTCCATTATAGCATGCCAAGTTTCATGAATTTCAGACGAGTTTTGGATTTACTAGAATTTAAAAACCAAGCATCTCAATGTTTTGCCGGCAATCAACGGTGCCTTGGTGTTTTAAATTCTTTCCCATTTCTTGCATGGGACCTAAGCATGCACCCAAGGGCACATATTTGATTTTTCGACCAATTTATAAGCAATGGAGCATGTGCATGTAGTTCAAAATTGAATTATGCACATAAATGCATTGAAAACTCAGTTAAGGCATAAAAATGTCCGAATGAACCCTGAAAAATGACAAAAATTCACACAACACTCCTGTTGTTCTATGTTGGCACGAGAAAAAACATTGAAAGAGGCAATGGATATCGCTTCGTCCCCAAAGGTGGGACGTTCCCTACCGAAAACCATCATGCTTGTTGTGAGAAGCTCCGGTTCGTGAGAAGCATATACGCAAACTTGCCCCAAATGGGATAAAATTTGTACCACGGCATGTTGATGCCGCTCCATTATAGCATGCCAAGTTTCATGAATTTTAGACGAGTTTTAGATTTACTAGAATTTAAAAACCAGGCATCTCAATGTTTTGCCGGTAATCAACGGTGCCCTGGTGTTTGAAATTTATTCCCATTTCTTGCATGGGACCTAAGCATGCACCCAAGGACACATATTTCATTTTTTGACCAATTTCTATGCAATGGAGCACGTGCATGTAGTTCAAAATTTAATTATGCAGATAAATGCATTGAAAACTCAGTTAATGCATAAAAATGTCCAAACGTACCCCGAAAACTCAGAAAAATTCACACAACACTCTTGTTGTTCTATGTTGGCACGAGAAAAAAAATTGAAAGCAATAAGAGGCAATGGATATCGTTTAGTCCGCAAAGGTGGGATGTTCCCTACTGAAAACCATCATGCTTGTTGTGAGAAGCTCCAGTTTGTGAGAAGCATATACCCAAACCTGCCCCAAATGGGACAAAATTTGTACCATGGCATGTTAATGTTGCTCCATGATAGCATGCCAAGTTTCATGAATTTCAGACGAGTTTTTGATTTACTAGAATTAAAAAACCAGGCATCTCAATGTTTCGCCGGCAATCAACGGTGCCCTGGTGTTTGAAATACATTCCCGTTTCTTGCATGGGACCTAAGCATGCATCCAAGGACACAGATTTGATTTTTCGACAAATTTATATGCACTAGAGCATGTGCATGTAGTTCAAATTTGAATTATGCACATAAATGCATTGAAAACTTAGTTAATGCATAAAAATGTCCAAACGAACCCCGATAAATCACAAAAATTCACACAACACTCCTGTTGTTCTATGTGGACACGAGAAAAAAATTGAAAGCTATCATTTCGTCCCCAAAGGTGGGACATTCCCTTCCAAAAACCATCATGCTTGTTGTGAGAAGCTCCGGCTTGTGAGAAGCATATCCCCAAACCTGCCCCAAATGGGACAAAATTTGTAGCACGGCATGTTGATGCCGCTCCATGATAGCATGCCAAGTTTCATGAATTTCAGACGAGTTTTTGATTTTCTAGAATTTCGAAACCAAGCATCTCAATGTTTTGCCGGCAATCAACGGTACCTTGGTGTTTGAAATTCATTCGCATTTCTTGCATGGGACCTAAGCATGCACCCAAGGGCACATATTTGATTTTTTGACCAATTTATAAGCAATGGAGCATGTGCATGTAGTTCAAAATTGAATTATGCACATAAATGTTGAAAACTCAGTTAATGCATAAAAATGTCAAAACGAACCCCGAAAAATGACAAAAATTCACACAACACTCCTATTGTTCTATATTGGCACGAGAAAAAACATTGAAAGAGGCAATGGATATCGCTTCCTCCCCAAAGGTCGGACGTTCCCTACCGAAAACCATCATGCTTGTTGTGTGAAGCTCCGGTTTGTGAGAAGCATATACCCAAACCTGCCCCAAATGGGACAAAATTTGTACCACGGCATGTTGATGCCGCTCCATTATAGCATGCCAAGTTTCATAAATTTTAGACAAGTTTTGGATTTACTAGAATTTAAAAACCAGGCATCTCAATGTTTTGCCGGCAATCAACAGTGCCCTGGTGTTTGAAATTCATTCTTGCATGGGACCTAAGCATGCACCCAAGGACACATATTTGATTTTGCGACCAATTTATACGCAATGGAGCATGTGCATGTAGTTCAAAATTGAATTATACACATAAATGCATTGAAAACTCAGTTAATGCATAAAAATGTCCAAACGAACCCTGAAAATCACAAAAATTCACACAACACTCCTGTTGTTCTATGTTGACACGAGAAAAAAATTGAAAGCAATGAGAGGCAATGGATATCGTTTAGTCCCCAAAGGTGGCACGTTCCCTACCGAAAACCATCATGCTTGTTGTGAGAAGCTCCGGTTTTTGAGAAGCATATACCCAAACCTGCCCCAAATGGGACAAAATTTGTACCATGGGATGTTGATGCCGCTCCATGATAGCATGCCAAGTTTCATGAATTTCAGATGAGTTTTTGATTTACTGGAATTTAAAAGCTAGGCATCTCAATGTTTTGCCGGCAATCAACGGTGCCCTAGTGTTTGAAATTCATTCACATTTCTTGCATGGGACCTATGCATGCACCGAAGGAACAGATTTGAGTTTTCGACCAATTTATATGCACTAGAGCATGTGCATGTAGTTCAAATTTGAATTGTTCACCTGAAATGACTAGAAATCCAATTTAATGTATTAAATGTTCAAACGAACCATGAATAATTCCAATTCTTTTACGACACACATATAGTTGCATGTTCACTCCAGATAAAAGGTCTAGAAATTCAAACACCGTCCATTGCCGCTGTGACCCCATTATGTAATTCAAATCAAGATGAAAAATCTAGTAGATCGCACAAAGTTTATTATCTGCAACCGTGTGAGATGCAGCTCAAAATATCCTGGAGCACCGTCGGTGTATAGTACGCCTATGGCTTACGCGAGAAGGTGCGTCGGCTAGAGTCCACAGCCGGCGTCTCAAGCACACTAGCTTGCTCCCCAAATATCATTTCACTGTTCAATAGTCGCCGGTGAAAGATGGGCACGTGGACCCGCGTCGTGCGGGCAACTTCGGTGGTCCACTCCGGCGAAGAGCTAGCAATCGTCGAGAGCCCTCTGCAATATGCGACCGGGCGGCAAAGGCAGCCCAAACGGCCGCTATTGCTTCTTAGGTGGCGGCAGCAACATCTGCCTCGGGCACAGCAGCTGTCTGTTCCGCAGCGGCGGCCTTAGCCCCGAGGGAGGCCGCCCACGACCATGTCGAGGCTGCCCACGCCCAGCTCCTGGCGGTCACCGCACAAATCGAACGAAGCTTCTCCGATAACGGTCGGCAACCCACGGCCGAAGAGCTAGCAATCGCTGAGAGTGCTCGAGCAGCCCTCCATTCCTCCGCCGCATACCTTGCAACGACGAAGCCCGTCCAAGCCCAGATCGCGTTCGCCCACGCCCAGATCATGGCGGCCTTTTCCACAGAGATGGCGGACACGGATGGCGAGATACTTTTCGAGTATTGTGCGATGGATGCCATGGAGCCCCTTCCCCAGGAGACCGTCGGGCGCGAGCTGGACATGGAGGCGGTGGCGGAGATCGACAAGCACCAGCCATAGTAGTACTATTTGTTTTGTTTAATTAAGAGCGTTGGTGTTTAATTTGTTAGAGTAATGTTTAGGTCAGCTAGCTCTGTTTAATTGCTGAACTTTCTCGATTAAGAAGTGTGGGTGTGTTGTAGTCTCCTTTGTACCCGAATTATGCAATGACGTGGATGACCACTGTAACCATGGACATTCGAACCAAAACTTTTGACATTCCAACTCATCACACACGGGTTAAGCTATCTGAATCGTTTGTGATGTCCACATATCTTACATAGTTCTGAATAAGGGACTGTGTCTGATGACACTTTGCGCGCTGCTACCTCTTGAGCTTGCGTCAGATTTTTCCCTTGAAGAGGAAAGGGTGATGCAGTAGAGTAGCGTAAATATTTCCCTCAGTTTTTGAGAACCAAGGTATCAATCCAGTAGGAGACTACACACAAGTCCCCTCGTACCTACACAAAACAAATAATAACCTCGCAACCAACGTGATAAAGGGGTTGTCAATCCCTTCACGATCACTTACGAGAGTGAGCTCTGATAGAGATAATAAGATATTTTTGGTATTTTTATGATATAGATGAAAAGTAAAGATTGCAAAATAAAAGTACATCAAAAACTTGTATGATGGACAATAGACCCAGGGGCCATAGGTTTCACTAGTGGCTTCTCTCAAGATAGCATAAGTATTACAGTGGGTGAACGAATTACTATCGAGCAATTGATAGAAAAGTGAATAGTTATGAGAATATCTAGAAATGATCATGTATATAGGCATCACATCCAAAAAGAGTAGATTGAAACGATTCTGCATCTACTACTATTACTCCACACATCGACCGCTATCCAGCATGCATCTAGAGTATTATGTTCATAAGAACGGAGTAATGCATTAAGAAAGATGACATGATGTAGAGGGATAAACTCAAGAAATATGATATAAACCCCATCTTTTTATCCTCGATGGCAACAATACAATACGTGCTTTGCTGCCCCTGCTGTCACTAGGAAAGGACACCGCAAGATTGAACCCAAAGCCAAGCACTTCTCCCATTGCAAGAAAGATCAATCTAGTAGGCCAAACCAAACTGATAATTCGAAGACACTTGCAAAGATAACCAATCATACATAAAAGAATTCAGAGGAGAATGAAATATTGTTCATAGATAAAATTGATCATAAACCCACAATTCATCGGATCTCGACAAACACACCGCAAATGAAGATTACATCGAATAGATCTCCAAGAGAATCGAGGAGAACTTTGTATTGAGATCCAAAGAGAGAGAAGAAGCCATCTAGCTAATAACTATGGACCCGAAGGTCTGAGGTAAACTACTCACACATCATCGGAGAGGCTATCGTGTTGATGTAGAAGCCCTCCGTGATCAATGCCCCCTCCCAAGATGGGATCTCAGGGGTACAGAAGGTTGCGGCGGTGGAAATAGGGTTTCGTGGTGCTCCTCGATGTTTTCGGGGTATATTAGTGTCGGAAATATGCCCTAGAGGCAATAATAAATGGTTATTATTATATTTCTTTGTTCATGGTAATTGTCTATTGTTCATGCTATAATTGTATTGTCCGGAAATCGTAATACATGTGTGAATACATAGACCACAACGTGTCCCTAGTAAGCCTCTAGTTGACTAGCTCGTTGATCAACCGATAGTCATGGTTTCCTGACTATGGACATTGGATGTCATTGATAACGGGATCACATCATTAGGAGAATGATGTGATGGACAAGACCCAATCCTAAGCATAGCATTAAAGATCGTGTAGTTTCGTTTGCTAGAGCTTTTCCAATGTCAAGTATCTTTTCCTTAGACCATGAGATCGTGCAACTCCCGGATACCATAGGAGTGCTTTGGGTGTGCCAAACGTCACAACGTAACTGGGTGACTATAAAGGTGCACTATCGGTATCTCCGAAAGTGTCTGTTGGGTTGGCACGGATCGAGACTAGGATTTGTCACTCCGTGTGACGGAGAGGTATCTCTGGGCCCACTCGGTAATGCATCATCATAATGAGCTCAATCTAACTAAGGCGTTAGTCACGGGATCATGCATTGAGGTACGAGTAAAGAGACTTGCCGGTGACGAGATTGAACAAGGTATTGGGATACCGATGATCGAATCTCGGGCAAGTAACATACCGATTGACAAAGGGAATTGCATACGGGATTGATTGAATCCTCGACACCGTGGTTCATCCGATGAGATCATCGTGGAACATGTGGGAGCCAACATGGGTATCCAGATCCCGCTGTTGGTTATTGACCGGAGAGGCGTCTCGGTCATGTCTGCATGTCTCCCGAACCCGTAGGGTCTACACACTTAAGGTTCGGTGACGCTAGGGTTGTAGAGATATATGTATGCGGAAACCCGAAAGTTGTTCGGAGTCCCGGATGAGATCCCGGACGTCACGAGAGGTTCCGGAATGGTCCGGAGGTGAAGAATTATATATAGGAAGTCAAGTTTCGGCCACCGGGAAAGTTTCCGGGGTTACCGGTATTGTACCGGGACCACCGGAAGGGTCCGGGGGTCCACCGGGTGGGGCCACCTGTCCCGGAGGGCCCCATGGGCTGAAAGTGGAAGGGAGCCAGCCCCTAGTGGGCTTGGCGCCCCCCCATGGGCCTCCCCCCATGCGCCTAGGGTTGCAAACCCTAGGGTGGGGGGGACTTCCCCCTTGCCTTGGGGGGCAAGGCAACCCCTTCCCCCCTTTGGCCGCCGCCCCCCCCCTTGAGATCCCATCTCTAGGGCCGGCACCCCCCAGGGGGCCTATATAAAGGGGGGGAGGGAGGGCAGCAACCTACAGCCTTGGGCGCCTCCCTCCTCCCCTGCTACACCTCTCCGTCTCGCAGAAGCTCGGCGAAGCCCTGCCGAGACCCGCTACATCCACCACCACGCCGTCGTGCTGCTGGATCTCCATCAACCTCTCCTTCCCCCTTGCTGGATCAAGAAGGAGGAGACGTCGCTGCACCGTACGTGTGTTGAACGCGGAGGTGCCGTCCGTTCGGCACTCGGTCATCGGTTATTTGGATCACGGCGAGTACGACTCCGTCATCCACGTTCCTTGGAACGCTTCCGCTCGCGATCTACAAGGGTATGTAGATGCACTCCTTTCCCCTTGTTGCTACATAGATGCATCTTGGTGAGCATAGGAAAATTTTAAAATTATGCTACGATTCCCAAAAGTGGCATCATGAGCCAGGCCTATGCGTAGTTACTATGCACGAGTAGAACACAAAGCAGCTGGGGGCGTTGAGTTTGCCAATTCTTCTTGATGCTACTAGTCTTTTCTTGTTTCGGCGGCATTGTAGGATGAAGCGGCCCGGACCGACCTTACACGTACGCTTACGTGAGACAGGTTCCACCGACTGACATGCACTAGTTGCATAATGTGGCTAGCGGGTGTCTGTCTCTCCTACTTTAGTCGGAACGGATTCGATGAAAAGGGTCCTTATGAAGGGTAAATAGAAATTGGCAAATCACGTTGTGGTCATACGTAGGTAAGAAAACGTTGTTGCTAGAAACCTACAAACCACGTAAAAAAACTTGCAACAACAATTAGAGGACGTCTAACTTGTTTTTGCAACATGTGTTATGTGATGTGATATGGCCAGAAGATGTGATGAATTATATATGTGATGTATGAGATTGATCATATTCTTGTAATAGGAATCACGACTTGCATGTCGTGAGTATGACAAGCAGGAGCCATAGGAGTTGTCTTTATTATTTTGTATGACCTGCGTGTCATTGAATAACGCCATGTAATTTACTTTACTTTGTTGCTAAACGCGTTAGCCATAGAAGTAGAAGTAATCGTTGGCGTGACGACTTCATGAAGACACAATGATGGAGATCATGGTGTCATGCCGGTGACGAAGATGATCATGGTGCCCCGAAGATGGAGATCAAAGGAGCATGATGATATTGGCCATATCATGTCACTATTTGATTGCATGTGATGTTTATCATGTTTATGCATCTTATTTGCTTAGAACGACGGTAGTAAGTAAGATGATCCCTTATAATAATTTCAAGAAAGTGTTCACCCTAACTGTGCACCGTTGCGAAGGTTCGTTGTTTCGAAGCACCACGTGATGATCGGGTGTGATAGATTCTAACGTTCGAATACAATGGGTGTTGACGAGCCTAGCATGTACAGACATGGCCTCGGAACACACGCAATACACTTAGGTTGACTTGACGAGCCTAGCATGTACAGACATGGCCTCGGAACACGGAGGACCGAAAGGTCGAGCATGAGTCGTATAGAAGATACGATCAACATGGAGATGTTCACCGATCTTGACTAGTCCGTCTCACGTGATGATCGGACACGGCCTAGTTAAACTCGGATCATGTTTCACTTAGATGACTAGAGGGATGTCTATCTGAGTGGGAGTTCATTAAATAATTTGATTAGATGAACTTAATTATCATGAACTTAGTCTAAAATCTTTACACTATGTCTTGTAGATCTAATGGCCAACGTTGTCCTCAATTTCAACGCGTTCCTAGAGAAAACCAAGCTGAAAGATGATGGCAGCAACAATACGGACTGGGTCCGGAACCTAAGGCTCATCCTCATAGTAGCCAAGAAAGATTATGTCTTAGAAGCACCGCTAGGTGATGCACCAATCCCACAGAACCAAGACGTTATGAACGCTTGGCAGCAGCGTGCTGATGATTACTCCCTCGTTCAGTGCGGCATGCTTTACAGCTTAGAACCGGGTCTCCAAAAGCGTTTTGAGAAACATGGAGCATATGAGATGTTCGAGGAGCTGAAATTGGTTTTCCAAGCTCATGCCCGGGTCGAGAGATATGATGTCTCCGACAAGTTCTTCAGCTGTAAAATGGAGGAGAATAGTTCTGTTAGTGAGCACATACTCAGAATGTCTGGGTTGCACAACCGCTTGACTCAGCTGGGAGTTAATCTCCCGGATGACGCGGTCATTGACAGAATCCTCCAGTCGCTTCCACCAAGCTACAAGAGCTTTGTGATGAACTACAATATGCAGGGGATGGAAAAGACCATTCCTGAGGTGTATTCAATGCTGAAATCAGCGGAAGGGGAGATCAGAAAAGAACATCAAGTGTTGATGGTGAATAAAACCACTAAATTCAAGAAGGGCAAGGGTAAGAAGAACTTCAAGAAGGACGGCAAGGGAGTTGCCGCGCCCGGTAAACCAGTTACTGGGAAGAAGTCAAAGAATGGACCCAAGCCCGAGACTGAGTGCTTTTATTGCAAGGGAAGTGGTCACTGGAACTGGAACTGCCCCAAATATTTAGCGGACAAGAAGAAGGCCGGCAACACCAAAGGTATATGTGATATACATGTAATTGATGTGTACCTTACTAGTACTCGTAGTAGCTCCTGGGTATTTGATACCGGTGTGGTTGCTCATATTTGTAACTCAAAACAGGAACTACGGAATAAACGGAGACTGGCAAAGGACGAGGTGACGATGCGCGTCGGGAATGGTTCCAAGGTCGATGTGATCGCCGTCGGCACGCTACCTCTGCATCTACCCACGGGATTAGTTTTAAACCTCAATAATTGTTATTTAGTGCCAGCTTTGAGCATGAACATTGTATCTGGATCTCGTTTAATTCGAGATGGCTACTCATTTAAATCCGAGAATAATGGTTGTTCTATTTATTTGAGAGATATGTTTTATGGTCATGCCCCGCTGGTTAATGGTTTATTCTTGATGAATCTCGAACGTGATGTTACACATGTTCATAGTGTGAATACCAAAAGATGTAAAGTTGATAACGATAGTCCCACATACTTGTGGCACTGCCGCCTTGGTCACATTGGTGTCAAGCGCATGAAGAAGCTCCATGCAGATGGACTTTTGGAGTCTCTTGATTACGAATCATTTGACACGTGCGAACCATGCCTCATGGGTAAGATGACCAAGACTCCGTTCTCCGAAACAATGGAGCGAGCAACCAACTTATTGGAAATCATACATACCGATGTGTGCGGTCCAATGAGTGTTGAGGCTCGCGGAGGATATCGTTATGTTCTCACTCTCACTGACGATTCAAGTAGATATGGGTATGTCTACCTAATGAAACACAAGTCTGAAACCTTTGAAAAGTTCAAGGAATTTCAGAGTGAGGTTGAGAATCAACGTGACAGGAGAATAAAATTCTTACAATCAGATCGTGGTGGAGAATATTTAAGTCACGAGTTTGGTGCACACTTAAGGAAATGTGGAATAGTTTCACAACTCACGCCGCCTGGAACACCTCAGAGAAATGGTGTGTCCGAACGTCGTAATCGCACTCTATTGGATATGGTGCGATCTATGATGTCTCTTACCAATTTACCGCTCTCATTTTGGGGCTATGCTTTAGAGACTGCCACACTCACTTTAAATAGGGCACCGTCGAAATCCGTTGAGACGACACCGTATGAATTATGGTTTGGGAAGAAACCTAAGCTGTCGTTTCTAAAAGTTTGGGGATGCGATGCTTATGTCAAGAAACTTCAACCTGAAAAGCTCGAACCCAAGTCGGAAAAATGCGTCTTCATAGGATACCATAAGGAAACTATTGGGTACACCTTCTACCTCAGATCCGAAGGCAAGATCTTCGTTGCCCAGAACGGGTCCTTTCTAGAGAAGGAGTTTCTCTCGAAAGAATTGAGTGGGAGGAAAGTGGAACTTGATGAGGTGATAGTCACCCCTTCCAAACCGGGAAGTAGCGCAGCGCGGGAAAATGTTCCTGTGGTGCCTACACCGACTGGGGAGGAAGTTAATGATGATGATCATGAAGCTTCGGATAAAGTTACTGAACTTCGTAGGTCCACAAGGACACGTTCCACACCAGAGTGGTACGGCAACCCTGTCCTGGAAATCATGTTGTTAGACAACGGTGAACCTTCGAACTATGAAGAAGCGATGGCGGGCCCGGATTCCGACAAATGGCTAGAAGCCATGAAATCCGAGATATAATCCATGTATGAAAACAAAGTATGGACTTTGACTGACTTGCACGATGAGCGGCGAGCCATAGAAAACAAATGGATATTTAAGAAGAAGACGGACGCAGATGGTAATGTGACCATCTACAAAGCTCAACTTGTCGCTAAGGGTTATCGACAAGTTCAAGGGGTTGACTATGATGAGACTTTCTCACCCGTAGCGAAGCTGAAGTCCGTCCGAATCATGTTAGCAATTGCCGCATACTATGATTATGAGATATGGCAGATGGACATCAAAACGGCATTCCTTAACGGCTTCCTTAAGGAAGAGTTGTATATGATGCAGCCGGAAGGTTTTGTCGATCCTAAGAATGCTAACAAAGTATGCAAGCTCCAGCGCTCAATCTATGGGCTGGTGCAAACATCTCGGAGTTGGAACATTCGCTTTGATGAGATGATCAAAGCGTTTGGGTTTACACAGACTTATGGAGAAGCCTGTGTTTACAAGAAAGTGAGTGGGAGCTCTGTAGCATTTCTCATATTATATGTGAATGACATACTATTGATGGGAAATGATATAGAATTCTTGGAAAGTATAAAGGCCTATTTGAATAATTGTTTTTCAATGAAGGACCTTGGAGAAGCTGCTTATATATTAGGCATCAAGATCTATAGAGATAGATCAAGACGCCTCATTGGTCTTTCACAGAGTACATACCTTGACAAGATATTGACGAAGTTCAGTATGGATCAGTCCAAGAAGGGGTTCTTGCCTGTATTGCAAGGTGTGCAATTGAGCACGGCTCAATGCCCGACCACGGCAGAAGATATAGAAAAGATGAGTGTCATCCCCTATGCCTCGGCCATAGGGTCTATTATGTACGCCATGCTGTGTACCAGACCTGATGTAAACCTTGCCGTAAGTTTGGTAGGGAGGTACCAAAGTAATCCCGGCATGGAACACTGGACAGCGGTCAAGAATATCCTAAAGTACCTGAAGAGGACTAAGGATATGTTTCTCGTTTATGGAGGTGACGAAGAGCTCGTCGTAAAGGGTTACGTCGACGCTAGCTTCGACACAGATCTGGATGACTCAAAGTCACAAACCGGATACGTGTATATTTTGAATGGAGGAGCAGTAAGCTGGTGCAGTTGCAAGCAAAGCATCGTGGCGGGATCTACATGTGAAGCGGAGTACATGGCAGCCTCGGAGGCAGCACAGGAAGCAGTCTGGATGAAGGAGTTCATTACCGACCTAGGGGTGATTCCCAATGCGTCGGGCCCGATGACTCTCTTCTGTGACAACACTGGAGCTATTGCCCTTGCCAAGGAGCCTAGGTTTCACAGGAAGACCAGGCATATCAAGCGTCGCTTCAACTCCATTCGTGAAAGTGTTCAAAATGGAGACATAGATATTTGTAAAGTACATACGGACCTGAATGTAGCAGATCCGTTGACTAAACCTCTCCCTAGAGCAAAACATGATCAACACCAGGACGCAATGGGTTTTCGATTCATCACAATGTAACTAGATTATTGACTCTAGTGCAAGTGGGAGACTGTTGGAAATATGCCCTAGAGGCAATAATAAATGGTTATTATTATATTTCTTTGTTCATGGTAATTGTCTATTGTTCATGCTATAACTGTATTGTCCGGAAATCGTAATACATGTGTGAATACATAGACCACAACGTGTCCCTAGTAAGCCTCTAGTTGACTAGCTCGTTGATCAACCGTTAGTCATGGTTTCCTGACTATGGACATTGGATGTCATTGATAACGGGATCACATCATTAGGAGAATGATGTGATGGACAAGACCCAATCCTAAGCATAGCATTAAAGATCGTGTAGTTTCGTTTGCTAGAGCTTTTCCAATGTCAAGTATCTTTTCCTTAGACCATGAGATTGTGCAACTCCCGGATACCGTAGGAGTGCTTTGGGTGTGCCAAACGTCACAGCGTAACTGGGTGACTATAAAGGTGCACTACGGGTATCTCCGAAAGTGTCTGTTGGGTTGGCACGGATCGGGACTGGGATTTGTCACTCCGTGTGACGGAGAGGTATCTCTGGGCCCACTCGGTAATGCATCATCATAATGAGCTCAATCTGACTAAGGCGTTAGTCACGGGATCATGCATTGCGGTACGTGTAAAGAGACTTGCCGGTAACGAGATTGAACAAGGTATTGGGATACCGACGATCGAATCTCGGGCAAGTACCATACCGATTGACAAAGGGAATTGCATACGGGATTGATTGAATCCTCGACACCGTGGTTCATCCGATGAGATCATCGTGGAACATGCGGGAGCCAACATGGGTATCCAGATCCCGCTTTTGGTTATTGACCGGAGAGGCGTCTCGGTCATGTCTGCATGTCTCCCGAACCCGTAGGGTCTACACACTTAAGGTTCGGTGACGCTAGGGTTGTAGAGATATATGTATGCGGAAACCCGAAAGTTGTTCGGAGTCCCGGATGAGATCCCGGACGTCACGAGAGTTTCCGGAATGGTCCGGAGGTGAAGAATTATATATAGGAAGTCAAGTTTCGGCCACCGGGAATGTTTCGGGGGTTACCGGTATTGTACCGGGACCACCGGAAGGGTCCCGGGGGTCCACCGGGTGGGGCCACCTGTCCCGGAGGGCCCCATGGGCTGAAAGTGGAAGGGAGCCAGCCCCTAGTGGGCTGGGCGCCCCCCATGGGCCTCCCCCCATGCGCCTAGGGTTGCAACCCCTAGGGTGGGGGGACTTCCCCCTTGCCTTGGGGGGCAAGGCAACCCCTTCCCCCCCTTTGGCCGCCGCCCCCCCCCCTTGAGATCCCATCTCTAGGGCCGGCGCCCCCCCAGGGGGCCTATATAAAGGGGGGGAGGGAGGGCAGCAACCTACAGCCTTGGGCGCCTCCCTCCTCCCCTGCTACACCTCTCCGTCTCGCAGAAGCTCGGCGAAGCCCTGCCGAGACCCGCTACATCCACCACCACGCCGTCGTGCTGCTGGATCTCCATCAACCTCTCCTTCCCCCTTGCTGGATCAAGAAGGAGGAGACGTCGCTGCACCGTACGTGTGTTGAACGCGGAGGTGCCGTCCGTTCGGCACTCGGTCATCGGTGATTTGGATCACGGCGAGTACGACTCCGTCATCCACGTTCATTGGAACGCTTCCGCTCGCGATCTACAAGGGTATGTAGATGCACTCCTTTCCCCTCGTTTCTAGTATACTCCATAGATGCATCTTGGTGAGCGTAGGAAAATTTTAAAATTATGCCACGATTCCCAACAATTAGTATATATAGGAGGAAGAAGTAGGTCGGTGGAGCTTCGAGGGGCCCACGAGGGTGGAGGGCGCGCCCCCCTGCCTCGTGGCCCCTCGTTTCTTTCTTGAAGTCTACTACAAGTCCTCTGGATCACGTTTGTTCCAAAAATAACTCTCCTGAAGGTTTCATTCCGTTTGGACTCCATTTGATATTTCTTTTCTATGAAACACTAAAATAGGCAAAAAAACTGCAATTTGGGCTGGGCCTCCGGTTAATAGGTTAGTCCCAAAACTAATATAAAAGTGTATAAATAAGCCCATTAATCATCCAACACAGAATATATAATAGCATGGAGCAATCAAAAAGTATAGATACGTTGGAGACGCGTAGGAGACTCTCTATCATGAAGATCATGGTGCTACTTTGAAGCACAAGTGTGGTAAAAGGATAGTAACATTGTCCCTTCTCTCTTTTCTCTCTTTTTTTATTTGGGCCTTCTCTTTTTTTTGGCCTCTTTTTTTCTCTTTTTTTTATTTTTTTAGTCTGGAGTCTCATCCCGACTTGTGGGGGAATCATAGTCTCCATCATCCTTTCCTCACTTGGGACAATGCTCTAATAATGATGATCATCACACTTTTATTTACTTGCAACTCAAGAATTACAACTCGATACTTAGAACAAAATATGACTCTATATGAATGCCTCCGGCGGTGTACCGTGATTCAAGAGTGACATGTATCAAAGAATTATGAACGGTGGCTTTGCCACGAATACGATGTCAACTACATGATCATGCAAAGCAATATGACAATGATGATGCGTGTCATAATAAACGAAACGGTGGAAAGTTGCATAGCTATATATCTCGGAATGGCTATGGAAATGCCATAATAGGTAGGTATGGTGGCTGTTTTGAGGAAGGTTATGGTGTATGATACCGGAGAAAAGTGCGCGGTATTAGAGAGGCTAGCCATGGTGGAAGGGTGAGAGTGCGTATGATCCATGAACTCAACATTAGTCATAAAGAACTCACATACTTATGGAAAAATCTATTAGTTATCGAAACAAAGTACTATGCACATGCTCCTAGGGAGATAGATTGGTAGGAAAAGACCATCGCTCATCCCCGACCGCCACTCATAAGGAAGACAATCAATAAATAAATCATGCTCCGACTTCATCACATAACGGTTCACCATACGTGCATGCTAGGGGAATCACAAACTTTAACACAAGTATTTCTCAAATTCACAACTACTCAACTAGCATGACTCTAATATCACCATCTTCATATCTCAAAACAATCATCAAGTATCAAACTTATCATAGTATTCAATGCGCTTTGTATGATAGTTTTTATTAATCCTATCTTTAGATGTTCATCCCTTTAGGACTATTTTTATAATTAAATAAAATTACCATGCTGTTTAAGACTCTCAAAATAATATAAGTGACGCATGAGAGATCAATTATTTCTATAAAAATAACACCACCACCGTGCTCTAAAAGATATAAGTGAAGCACTAGAGCAAATTTTAACTAGCTCAAAAGATATAAGTGAAGCACATAGAGTATTCTAATAAATTCCGATTCATGTCTGTCTCTCCCAAAAGGTGTGTACAGGAAGGATGATTGTGGTAAAATAAAAAGCAAAGAATCAAATCATACAAGACGCTCCAAGCAAAACACATATCATGTGGTGAATAAAAATATAGATCTAAGTAAAGTTACCGATGGACAAAGACGAAAGAGGGGATGCCTTCCGGGGCATCCCCAAGCTTTGGCTTTTGGTGTCCTTGAGTTTACCTTGGGGTGCCTTGGGCATCTCCAAGCATAGGCTCTTGCCACTCCTTATTCCATAATCCATCAAATCTTTACCCAAAAACTTGAAACTTCACAACACAAAACTCAAACAGAAAATCTCATGAGCTCCGTTAGCGAAATAAAACAAACCACCACTTTAAGGTACTGTAATGAAATCATTCTTTATTTATATTGGTGTTAAACCTAACTTATTCCAACTTCTCTATGGTTTATAAACTCTTTTACTAGCCATAGATTCTTCAAAATAAGCAAACAACACACGAAAAACAGAATCTGTCAAAAACAGAACAGTCTGTAGTAATCTGTATCTAACGCAAACTTCTGTAACTCTAAAAATTCTGAAATAAATTTGTAGACGTGAGGAAGTTATCTAGTTATCAGTTTAGAAAAGAATAAACTAAAAATCACTCTCTGTTAAAAAATGGCAGCTATTCTCGTGAGGAAGTTTCTATTTTTTTACAGCATGATCATATAAACTTTACCAATGTCTTCCCAACGGTTCTACTTGGCACAAACACTAACTAAAGCATAAAAACACATCTAACCAGAGACTAAACAAATTATTTATTACTAAACAGAAGCAAAAAGCAAAAAACAAAAATAAAATTGGGTTGCCTCCCAACAAACGCTATCGTTTAACGCCCCTAGCTAGGCATAAAAGCAAGGATAGATCTAAGTATTATCATCTTTAGCATGCAATTCTTCAATAGAACATTTTTAGCCCTTAGGGGTTTCTTTATTCTTATCAATAATCAAATCTTTAGGCAAGAAATCAAGAAATTCATTTGTAGCAAAAGGTTCCTTAATGATAGCAAAGAGGTTGGGGCGAACACTTATGGATTTCAGATCCGCATTTTTCATACTAGAAGATTCACCCTTATTTTTAGGAACATACATTAGCTTGGCAATTTTAGTGGTAGGAGGAATTGGAGCATTCCTTACAGAAGAAAAGTCAGACCCTAAGTTGGTAATAATATTCTCAAGTTTATCGATTCTTGTGGAATCTTGATCTAATTTTTCATTAACTATGGGTTACTTTTCTTTAATATTTTTCAGAGTTATTCCCACCTTGGATGCATATTGGGTAATTTGGTTGTGGATCTTTTTATCCAAATTTTCAATTGACTCTATAGTGGCAACTTCATTCTCAATAATTTCTAGCCTTTGCGTCACATGTTCGAAAGTTAACATAGTTCCATTAACCAAAAGAGGTGGTGGGCCAAACAAGTCTATCATAGCATTATATCTATTCCAAGGAGTGATGCCTACATAAAAATTGCGAAGGAGAATGGAAGTAGATTGCTTCCTAGTAGATTTATTTTGAGCATTGCAAATTCTAAACCAAGCATCTTTTAGATTTTCTCCTTCCCTTTGTTTAAAAGTAAGAACTTCATTCTCGGGAGACAAAGGGGTAGATAAAGGACTAGCCATAACGACAAGGCAAACAATCTAACACACAAGCAAACGGGTAGCAAGTGAAAGAAAAGGCGAACGAAAAAGAGGGCGAATATAATGGCAAGGGTGAAGTGGGGGAGAGGAAAATGAGAGGCAAATGGCAAATAATGTAATGCGACGGATAAAAGTTTGTGATGGATACTTGGTATGTCTTGACTTGCAACGGCGCCAAAAATGACTTATTGTAGATCTTGACTTGACTCAGCGAAGATCTCCCCGGCAACGGCGCCAGAAATTCTTCTTGCTACCTCTTGAGCTTGCGTCGGATTTTTCCCTTGAAGTGGAAAGGGTGATGCAGTAGAGTAGCGTAAGTATTTCCCTCAGTTTTTGAGAACCAAGGTATCAATCCAGTAGGAGAATATGCACAAGTCGCCTCGTACCTACACAAAACAAATAAGAACCTCGCAACCAACGTGATAAAGGGGTTGTCAATCCCTTCACGGTCACTTACAAGAGTGAGATCTGATAGAGATAATAAGATAAATATTTTTGGTATTTTTATGATATAGATGAAAAGTAAAGATTGCAAAATAAAAGTAGATCGGAAACTTGTATGATGGAAAATAGACCCGGGGGCCATATGTTTCACTAGTGGCTCCTCTCAAGATAGCATAAGTATTACGGTGGGTGAACGAATTACTGTCGAGCAATTGATAGAAAAGCGAATAGTTATGAGAGTATCTAGGCATGATCATGTATATAGGCATCACGTCCAAAACAAGTAGACCGAAATGATTCTGCATCTACTACTATTACTCCACACATCGACTGCTATCCAGCATGCATCTAGAGTATTAAGTTCATAAGAACGGAGTAACGCATTAAGAAAGATGACATGATGTAGAGGGATAAACTCAAGCAATATGATATAAACCCCATCTTTTTATCCTCGATGGCAACAATACAATACGTGCCTTGCTGCTCCTGCTGTCACTGGGAAAGGACATGGCAGGATTGAACCCAAAGCTAAGCACTTCTCCCATTGCAAGAAAGATCAATCTAGTAGGCCAAACCAAACTGATAATTCGAAGAGACTTGCAAAGATAACCAATCATACATAAAAGAATTCAGAGGAGAATCAAATATTGTTCATAGATAAACTTGATCATAAACCCACAATTCATCGGATCTCGACAAACACACCGCAAAAGAAGATTACATCGACTAGATCTGCAAGAGAATCGAGGATAACTTTGTATTGAGATCCAAAGAGAGAGAAGAAGCCATCTAGCTAATAACTATCGACCCGAAGGTCTGAGGTAAACTACTCACACATCATCGGAGAGGCTATGGTGTTGATGTAGAAGCCCTCCGTGATCAATGCCCCCTCCGGCGGAGCGCCGGAAAAGGCCCCAAGATGGGATATCACGGGTACAGAAGGTTGCGGCGGTGGAAATAGGGTTTCGTGGTGCTCCTCGATGTTTCAGGGGTATATGAGTATATATAGGAGGAAGAAGTAGGTCGGTGGAGCTACGAGGGGCCCACGAGGGTGGATGGCGCGCCCCGGGGGGTGGGCGCGCCCCCCTGCCTCGTGGCCTCCTTGTTCCTTTCTTGACGTCTACTCCAAGTCCTCTGGATCACGTTTGTTCCAAAAATAACTCTCCTGAAGGTTTCATTCCGTTCGGACTCTGTTTGATATTCCTTTTCTGCGAAACACTGAAATAGGCAAAAAACATCAATTTGGGTTGGGCCTCCGGTTAATAGGTTAGTCCCAAAAATAATATGAAAGTGTATAAATAAGCCCATTAATCATTCAAAACAGAATATATAATAGCATGGAGCAATCAAAAATTATAGATACGTTGGAGACGTATCACGCGCCAGTTTTTTCGCTGAAGCGATTCCAAATTTTCGGCGTCCGCGGCGAAATCTAACTCCCCGCCCCCTCCCCCTACCAAAAGCCACATTTCCCCTCTTTCCACCTTCCTTTCCAAGTTAAAACCTTCACTCCTTGCTTGCAGCGCCACCTCCTCGTCGGCGACCCTCCTTCACGCTGCTCGGCCTCCTCTATCCAGGCAGGTAATCCACTCCCGACCCCCATCCTCCTCCTCCTTCCACATCCCACATGCCCAGACCGCCGGCGCGAGCGCGACACCTTCCACCCAAATCACCGACCCCTCCACCAAATAAGCGCCGGCCTAAGCCATGGTGCACGCAGTATAGCGAGGACCTCATGGAGCTTTGGCAGCGGAGAAGCAAATCACGGCCGCATGCGCGGATGAGGTCGCGATGGTTGCCATTCGTGCCGACCCCCAGATCTTCAAGCAGCACCTTTCCATTTGCTAGCTACGCCGGTTAAGCATGCTCGGTTTACCCGTTGCGTGTGCTGCTCCTTCCTTTTCTTCACAAATTCTAGTGAATTGTGCTATCTAATTTTACTAGGCAATCTGTTGCTCTAGTGTATATGTTCTATATGTCGTGCAATGTGGTGCTCACTTATTAACTGTTTTGTTAATTAGTTGTCATCTTCAGTTAACTGTTTGGTTCAATTCTGCAAATGTGATGTTCAATTCTTCAGGCTGCAATTTTGTATTGTCTTCCGTGTGAGAAATAAATCGAATTTATCTTTACAAAATTGTGGGTGCATTCTCTTATTGTATACCATGTGAGGAATAAATTGAATTTGGCTGTAGTAAATACATGAGAAACAAATAAAATTTCTACAATTGGCTATAGTTAACTGTTTGGTTAACTGTCTGATCTTCTATTAGGAGTATGTTATATTCTGCAATGTGGTGCTCAGTTAATGTTTGGTTCATTTGTTGTGTTGTTTAGTTAACCGCTTGGTTCAATTCTGCAATGCAAGGTCCAATTGTCGTGGGTAGAATTTTGTATTATTGTGCATGTGAGGAATAAATCAGATTTGGCTACACTTAATACATGAGAAACATATAAAAGTGCTATATTTCCTAGTTCTTAATTATGCTTGGTTTGGGTAAATGGGTTTTCCGTGTGGCTTGAATTAATCTATTGAATCTGCAATGTGCTTATTTATCATCAACATATTTTACTGATAGCATGCAAACCCTTACTTAACCTGATGACTAACTACCTTATATGTGTTGCAGGGAAACAACGGGAAGCACTGAGGTTTACAATCGAGGTTAGCATGTGCATGGTCCGTTGTCTAATAGCACGTTATTGTGCAATTGCAGGAACCATTCTAATATTTAGGTTTTTAACAATTTGGTCTTGCACATGTAGGTCCTGCTGTCAAAGGTTTTGACCCACTGTTCGACCCTTTTTGCATATGGGGAAATGAGTTGTCCATGAATATCAATCAAATCAAGAAACTCACAAAGATTGTTAGGATAAAGAAATTAGCGAAGATATTTATGCACAATGAACAAGACACATCAGTTCACTACAAGATGGTACTAAGTATTATACCTTGCCTTTTTTTTATTCCTTTGCCCCATTTTCAATATAGAGAAGATATTTATGCACATCCTTGTTTTCAGGCCTTTCCAAAGCAGTTCACTGATGATTACCTCTCAAACCACCTCTATGGTCAGGAGGCGAGGAAGGTTTTCATACAACACCCACGGTTCAATATTGAAGTGTTCCTGAAAGGACGAAGGACGGACGGTCAATCATCCACAGTCACTGGCCTAAAGTTGCAAAGACCTTCAACATGAATGAAGGCTCAATATTCGCCTTCCGCTTCAGCAATTTTCCAGATGAGATGCATCTGTCTATATAGCGTCTATGATGTTAATTTCGAAAGGTTCTACATGTTGTATGTGGAACTTGTTGCTGGTGCAGTTGTGTAATGGGGTAGCTGAGTGCTGAAGCTATATCATGTTGTACTCTGATGTATTTCAATTATGAAATTCTTCTTCCTTAATATGGAAATGAAATATATTGTGTGCTTAATATGATATGTCAATTAGATTAATAAATGGATTATGAATAATGGATAATTAGCCTGCTAATGGCGAATCAGCCTGCTAATTGGGTTTTGCTATTGCAAATGGTTGTTGAAATAATACCGTGGGCGATGACCTCAGGCAACGCACACAGTTTCTACGAATAAACCGTGTTGGATCAATGAACAATCACACACGACTTTCTCTTGAAAACTTTTGTGTTAGGCCACCTTGCGCAAACGTTTACCACATAAAAACTGTGTGTGATGGACAACCTTCGCCACACAGTTTCTTCTACGGACCATGTGTGATACATTCAATAACGCAAACGATTTAACAGGAAAAATTGTGTGTGATGTACCTGTGAACGGAAACGTTTTCCTTGGAACGACTGTGTGGGATGTACATACGAACGGAAATGTTTAGCGGGGACTGACTGTGTGGGATGTACTTGCGACTGGAAACAATTTTGCCGTATAATTGTATTTTTTCTATCTCTACTGTATGTATTTCCGTATTTGAGCGCTCGCGTGCCGAACATGTGTGCCAGGAGGGCATATCCCCGACAGTTTATGGATTGTGTGGGAAGGACCCCCCTATCGCCCACACTCACTTGGAGACGGGTACAAATGCCGTCGCGGAAAGGGGTTTCAAACCGTTTGTTTAGGACCGACGCGCACCAGTGAATAAATGCATGAAAAATAGAAAATGAAGGTAGAAAGTGTTGAAAGTTGATGACGTGGCTTTGAATGGTGCATAATGAACGCACAAAAAGTCTGGAGTTGTAATAAGTTTAGAAAAATGAAGTGCCTTTGTAAAATATGAGTTTTCGTCCGAAACCCTGGTACTTCGAAAGAGATTGTCTAGTTTGTACACAAAGTGCATCCAGTTTTTGCCGTAACCCTCTCAACTTTATTGCACATGCTATGCGGGTGCAATGATGATACCATGCCAAGTTTCAACCTTTTTAGAGTTCATTTGTAGTGCTTTCTAATTTCAGGGTCATTTAGCTCAAAACAAATCAGTAAATGCATGAAAAATAGCAGATGGAAGTAGAAAGGGTTGAAAGTTGATGACGTGGCTTTGAATGGTGCATAATGAGCGCACAAAAAGTGTGGAGTTCTAATAAGTTCAAAAAAATGAAGTGCCTTTGTAACAGATGAGTTTTCGTCCGAAACCCTGATACTTTGAAAGAGATTGTCCAGTTTGTACACGAAGTTTATCCTGTTTTTGCCGTAACCTTCTCAACTTTTGTCCACATGCTATGTGGTTGAAATTATGATACCATGCCAAGTTTCAACTATTTCAGAGTTCATTTGTAGTGCTTTTCTATTTCAAGGTCATTTAGGTCAAAACAGAATAGTAAATGCATGAAAAACAGAAAATAAAGGCAGAAAGGGTTGAAAGTTGATGACGTGGCTTTGAATGGTGCATAATGAACGCACAAAAAGTCTGGAGTTGTAATGAGTTTAATAAAATGAGGTGCCTTTGTAACAGATAAGTTTTCGTGTGAAACCCTGATACTTCGAAAGAGGTTGTCCAGTTTGTACACAAAGTGCATCCAATTTTTGCCGTAACCCTCTCAACTTTATTGCACATGCTATGTGGGTGCAATGATGATACCATGCCAAGTTTCAACCTTTTTAGAGTTCATTTGTAGTGCTTTTCAATTTCAGGGTCATTTAGCTCAAAACAAATCAGTAAATGCATGAAAAATAGCAAATGGAAGTAGAAAGGGTTGAAAGTTGATGACGTGGCTTTGAATGGTGCATAACGAGCGCACAAAAATTCTGGAGTTCTAATAAGTTCAAAAAAATGAAGTGCCTTTGTAACAAATGAGTTTTCGTCCGAAACCCTGATACTTCGAAAGAGATTGTCCAGTTTGTACACGAAGTTTATCCTGTTTTTGCCGTAACCTTCTCAACTTTTGTCCCCATGCTATGTAGTTGAAATTATGATACCATGCCAAGTTTCAACCATTTCAGAGTTCATTTGTAGTGATTTTCTATTTCAGGGTCATTTAGCTCAAAACCAAATAGTAAATGCATGAAAAACATAAAATAACGGCAGAAAGGGCTGAAAGCTGATGATGTGGCTTTCAATGGTGCATAATGAACGCACAAAAATTCCAAAGTTGTAATAAGTTTAAAAACATTAGGTGCCTTTGTAACAGATAAGTTTTCGTCTGAAACCCTGATACTTCGAAAGAGATTGTCCATTTTGTACACGAAGTGCATCCAGTTTTTGTCGTAACCGTCTCTACTTTTTTGCACATGCTTTGTGGGTAGAATGATGATACCATGCCAACTTTCAACCTTTTCAGAGTTGATTTGTAGTGCTTTTCAATTTCAGGGTCATTTACCTCAAAACAAATCAGTAAATGCATGAAAATAGCAAATGAAGGCAGAAAGGGTTGAAAGTTGATGACGTGGCTTTGAATGGTGCATAATGAACGCATAAAAATCCTGGAGTTATAGTAAGTTTAAACAATTGAAGTGCCTTTGTAATAGATGAGTTTTCGTCTGAAACCCTGATATTTCGAAAGAGATTGTCCAGTTTGTACACGAAGTGCATCCAATTTTTGCCGTAACCCTCTCAACTTTTTTGCAATGCTATGTGGGTGAAATGATGATACCATGCCAAGTTTCAACCTTTTCAGAGTTCATTTGTAGTGCTTTTCAATTTCAGGATCATTTAGCACAAAAAAATCAGTAAATGCATGAAAAATAGAAAATGAAGGCAGAAAGGGTTGAAAGTTGATGACGTGGCTTTGAATGGTGCATAATGAACGCACAAAAACTCTGGAGTTGTAATAAGTTTAAAAAAATGAAGTGCCTTTGTAACAGATGAGTTTTCGTCCGAAACCCTGATACTTCGAAAAAGATTGTCCTGTTTGTACACGAAGTGCATCCAGTTTTTGCCATAACCCTCTGAACTTTTTTGCACATGCTATGTTGGTGAAATGATGATACCTTGCCATGTTTCAACCTTTTCAAAGTTCATTTGTAGTGCTTTTCAATTTCAGGTTCATTTGGCTCAAAACAAGTCAGTAAATGCATGAAAAATAGAAAATGAAGGCAGAAAGGGTTGAAAGTTGATGACGTGGCTTTGAATGGTGCATACTGAACGCACAAAAAGTATGGAGTTGAAATAAGTTTAAAGAAATGAAGTGCCTTTGTAACAGATGAGTTTTCGTCCGAAACCCTGATACTTCGAAAGAGATTGTCCAGTTTGTACACGAAGTGCATCCAGTTTTTGCCGTAACCCTCTCTACTTTTTTGCACATGCTTAGCTTCAGGCTTAGATTTTGCCGTAAATGAAGGAGAGGTGCAATGCTCACCTACACGTTGCTTAGCTTCAGGCCTTGACAAAGGACACATAGACCCGTGCAGTCTACACCATTTCCTAAAGGCCTGAAGTTGTAATAAGTTTGGCGAGAGGAGAGAGTGAGGGGCGGCCGGCGGGGGAGGACCGGCACGGGGGGATTGAGCTAGGGGGAGATCGAGTGAGTGTGAGTGTGGGTGTGAGTGGAGAGAGGAGAGAGTGAGGGGCAGCCACTACTAGGGAAAACCTTAACAGTAGCGCGTGTTTAAAGCCTATCAGTAGCGCGGGGTGTAGCGCTACTAGTAAGGCACTACAGCTAAAGGTTAGCTGTAGCGTGGGTTGGACTATGCTACTGCTATATCGACTTAGTAGCAGCGCTTTGTACTATGAGCGCTACTGGTAATTAGTAGTAGCGCTTCTCCTAGCATGCGCTACTACTATTATTCCGTATTTCTTTTTTATTTCATGTTGTATCCATACACCTTTATACAAGTTTTCATACCGCAGCAATTTAGAGAATGAGTTTACATCATAATGAGTTATTACATCACTAGGAGAAAGAACCGTGGACTAGTTTCAAGTGGATGGACATCCACTTGAAACTAATCCGCGGTTCTTTCACCCAATGATATAATATATCATCATCATCATATCATTAACAACTTATCATCATAATACATCATTGTCATATAACACCTCCTCATGATCATTGTTTTCATCAATGAGACATCACATACAAGTTGGTCACTAGACATAATCACAACTACTCATCATCATCAACTCTCATAAACATATTGTACCTCATCAATGAGACATCACATACAAGTTGGTCACTAGCCATAATCACAACTACTCATCATCATCGCCATCGGTGTAGTACGTTCTGTCTACCATGTTCCACACATTGTTTGAAGAATGAAAATGAGCTGTCAACGGAAATAAGCTGTCAACTATTTTGAAATAAACAATATAAATTAGTTAATAACTATGTTTGAGAAACTCACATACCGGTAGAACTGGAAGCGTATCAACAAGGACCCAAATGTCCATATTGTCTTGGTCGATGTCAGGATCACCAAGATCCATGGTGACAAGCATACCCTCATAAAAACCATACATCTTTCAAAGTGCTTCCCAATTTTTGCAACCAAAATGGGTTACGCTCTCAGAATTATACAGATTTACTTCAAAATCCATACCATGATGAGTCCTTAGGTGAATTTTCTTTGTTTTGAAATTTTCTTGGTCTTCAAAATCCATCCTCTCCAAGACATAGCGTCTTGCATGGCATGGGATAAGCTACTCGAATTGTAAAAGATGAAAATTACATGTTGAAATAGTTGAAGTCATGCTTAATTACGAAAAAAACACTTGTCGTCGTTGCGTACCGTTTCAACATCGAAGGTCTCCTCGAGCTTAATGCTGAAGCGTCGATCTTCGTCCAGGTGAGGCCTGTCGTGCAGACCTCGATCGTCGTGGCACCAGCTGCACTCCCCTGGGAGACTTTCGTCGTCCGATGACGACATTTCCTACGTTCATAATTCAAAGATTAAACTTGTACAATTAAATATATGTACCACAAAAACTAAATTAGATCATTATTATTCATCACGAGTTGACTATCGGTCTGTCGAGTCTTTTCTTTAAAACTCTCAGCTCAGGTGGTGTATACATTCGACCGTTGCTGATGGTCGCTCCTCCTTTCCTTCCCAAGTCACTACTAGGAAAAGGGCTATAGCTAATACGGACATTAATGGCACACCACATATGTGGTGCACCATGTGTAGGTACGCCATTAGTGTCCATATCACTAATGTCACACCACACCCACGGTGCGCCACTACTAACAATTTTTTTCCAAAACTACAAATGGTGCACCAGGGCATACTGCGCCATTACTAGTTTTAACTAGTAATGGCGCACCACACACTCTGTGCGCCACTACTAACAAATTTTTTTACTTTTTTTTCAAAACTAGTAATGGCGCCCCACGGTATAGTGCGCCATTACTAGTTCAAACTAGTAATGGCGCACCACGGTATAGTGCGCCATTACTAGTTCAAACTAGTAATGGCGCACCACAACCACGGTGCGCCACTACTAACAATTATTATTTTTAATTTTTTTTGCAAAACTAGTAATGGTGTACCACGTAACAGGTGCGCCATTAGTAACCAGGGTTACTAATGGAGCATTGTTAGGTGGTGCGCCATTGGTAACCTAAGAGCAGCTAGATATTTTGGACAGCCACCTACCACACTCACTTTCCCCACTTCATTCTCTCCACCTCCTCCTCCAAGCTTGTCTCGGCTGCCTCCTCCTCCTCACCTCATTTGCACCATAGATTCACCCAAATTAAGTGGTTAAATTTCCTTTTTTTGATAGGTAAGTAAGGGGAAAGCTTTCTTTATGTTGTAGATCTACTTTTTCTCCCTCCAACAACGTGCACATGCACTTATTATGGCCTAGATCTACGTATGTTTGTGGTGTTGCATATGTTTCTGGTGTTGCATATGTTTGTGTTTGCAGGTACGGGTATTTGAAATGCGATAGTTGCCAATATTTTGCCGGAATGTTGATTCATTTCCGTTTCGGCGAGAATTTGGCACTATGCATTCTTTTTGGTCCTATTTTTAGGCAAAGTCATGCCAAAAAAATTTGGTTCTAAAATATCGTTTTGCTCTACCCCGCAGGCTACCATGGTCCGCACGATGACCGAAGGCATCATGAATAGGTTTTTGAGCTCTGCGAAGGCCGAGATGCTTCAAAAGAACGAGACGGAGATAAGATGTCCGTGTCGAAGATGCAAGCTGAAGAGCCTTATGGACCCGGATTCCGTACAGGTGCGGGACCACCTGCTCTTGCATGGTTTCATGGATGGCTATCGGTGGCAAGGTGATGAAGATGATTATGAAGTCGTCCATAGAGGCCGGGCAAGAAATGAGGAAGGGCAGCAAGACAACCGCGGCGAGGGCGGGCGAGAAGACGAAGAATCTCCAGGACATGATCACGAAGTAGATGTAGTACACAGTCATCATGTAGAAGATGCCGGACATGATGATGAGGAAGATGCCGGAGCAGACGAAGGGCATGATCATGAAGATGAAGATGCCGGAGCAAACGACGATGGACCATCGATGGGCTGGGTGCAGGACCCTCATATTCAAGAGCTGCTTCTCAAGCAGACGGATAACGCAAGAGCTGCCGCCCGAGAGAAAGCCAAGCTGGATCAACTGGAGATAGACGCGGTTACTCCATTGTATGAAGGATGCAGGCCCGAGGATATCCGCCTGAAAGTAACGCTCATGGCTCTGGAGATGAAGGTAAAACACAAAATGACCGACGCATGCTTCGACGAGAACATGTCATTCTGGCACGAACGTCTTCCCAAGGGGAACAAGTGCCCGACCAGTTTCGAGGAGGCGAAGAAAATCGTGTGTCCTATGGATTTACCGCACGTGAAATACCATGTGTGCATGAACAATTGCATCATTTATTGGGACGAGCACGCGGAGTCTACCATATGTCCGGTGTGCGGCGTTACTCGATACAAGAAGAGGAAGAAAGCTCCTCGAAAAGTGGTGTTGTACTTTCCGATCACTCCTCGTTTGCAGCGGTATTTCGCGGACCCTAAGCTATCAAAGCTCCTACGTTGGCACGCGGATAGGGAGGAGAAGAAGCGAGAAGATGACGGAAATGATCCGGAGATAAATAAAAAAGACAAGATGTTGAGTCACCCTAAGGATGCGAGCCAGTGGCAAGCGTTGAACTTCGAACACCCAGAATTTGGGGACGATCCAAGGAACGTCATAATGGGCACGAGCACCGATGGAGTCAATCCGTTTGGCAGCCAAAGAAGCACACATAGCACCTGGCCTGTGTTTGTGTGGATGTACAACCCTCCCCCCAGGTTGTGCATGAATAGGAAGTACATTCACATGAGTATGCTAATTGAAGGGCCGAAACAACCAGGGAACGACATCAATCTGTATCTGGGGCTGCAGAAAGAGGAGCTAGACACGCTGTGGAAAACGCCGGCCAATACATGGGACGCCGAAGAGAAAGAATATTTCCCTATGAGAGCCGCACTGCTCACGACGGTGCACGACTATCTCGGTTACGGATATGTCGCGGGGCAGGTGGTCCACGGATTTTCTGGATGCGTCAGGTGCATTGATGACACAACGTATCGCCAGCTAGATAGAGATACCGGGTCTTCGAAAACCGTGTTCATGGGACATCGAAGGTGGCTTCGCGACGATGACTCATGGAGAAAACGCATGGATCTGTTCGATGGTGAAACCGAACCCCGAAGACGCCCGCGTACGAGGAGCGGCGAGGAAATAGACGAGTTGTTGAAAAATTGGAAAGAGTGCCCAGAGCCGGGAAAGAAGCGAAAGGCGCCAGAGCCGCTGCTGAAGGTATGGAAAACGAGGTCTGTTTTCTGGGACTTGCCGTACTGGAAGATCCTCCGTGTGCCTCACGGCCTTGATGTCATGCATATCACGTAGAACGTGTGCGAGAGTTTGCTTGGTACCCTGCTCAACATGCCAGAGAGGACCAAAGATGGGCCGAACGCAAGGGCAGACTTGAAATCAATGGGCATCAGGGAGGAGCTTCACGCTAATAATGATGATGATGATGATGATGATGAGGCGAAGGACACGGAAAGTCGTCGCAAAGGCAAAAAGGCCAAGAAGATCGGAAATGACTTCCCTCCCACGTGCTTCACTCTAAGTCAGGAGGAGATCGAGCAGTTTTTCACCTGGCTCGTAGGAGTAAAACTTCCTTACGGTTACGCGGGGAAGATAAGTAGATACCTAGACTCAGCGAAGCAGAAGTTCAGCGGGATGAAGTCTCGCGACTGTCACGTGCTGATGATGCAGATACTTCCAGTTGCAGTCCGTGGGATCATGGACGTGCACGTCCGTGAAACGCTATTTTGCCTATGCAACTTTTTCGACGTCATCTCTCGGAAGTCGGTTGGTGTGAGGCAACTCAAAAGGCTACAGGAAGATATCGTGGTGATACTATGCGACCTTCAGATGTACTTCCCGCCCGCATTGTTCAACGTTATGGTGCATCTGCTGGTCCATATCGTAGAGGATATCATCCAACTCGGGCCGATGTTCCTGCACAGCATGATGCCGTTCGAAAGGATGAATGGTGTCATCAAAGGATACGTTCGCAACATGTCACATCCAGAGGGAAGCATAGCCAGGGGCTTTCTGTCCGAAGAGTGCATCTCCTACTGCACGAATTATCTAGGCATCGAGAACCCCATTGGTCTGCCCGTCAACAGGGACCTCGGCAGGCTCGCTGGATGGGGTCACCGTGAGGGTCGCCACGAAATGCATGTCAACTTCGAGGGTCGACTCGCCGACTTTGAAAGAGCAAACCTAGTCGCGTTACAACACATAGACATGGTCGATCCTTGGGTGGTAGAGCACAAAACCTTTATTGAGAAGACGTACAATGACCGAGGCCAACAGAGGACGGACGGAGATATAATCAAAGAGCACAACTCATGTTTCACGTGTTGGTTCAAGGAGAAGCTTCTGTCGTACCCTTTACATGAGGATTCTTCCGCGGAAGAAAAACTCATATTCTCCTTGTCACAGGGCGCCGAGCACAACCTGATGACCTATGAGGCGTACGATATCAACGGCTACACATTCTACGCCGAGGACAAGGACATGAAGAGCGATGGTTATCAGAAATCCGGGGTAACGATGGAATCCTACACCGGTAACGGCAAGGACAGATACTACGGAAGGATCAAGGAGATCTGGGAGCAGAGCTACGCTGGAGAGAAGGTCCCGATGTTCCGTGTCAGATGGGCCAAGAGCGTCCTAAAAGAAGACCGGTATTTCACCACCATGGTTATACCCGAAGCCAAATCCAAGACCGCGGGCGCAAACGTCACCGCAAAAAATGAGCCATGGGTACTGGCTTCCCAAGTGGACCAATGCTTCTTCATTACCGACCCATCAAAGCCCAGTCGTGTTGTCGTGAGGAGAGGCAAAAGGAAGATCATCGGAATGGATGGAGTCGCCAATGAGCAAGACTTCGACAAGTACGGCGACCCGAAGATGGAACATGACGACGACGATGAAGTGCCATACACCACAAGAAGAAGCAGGACCACCCTACCTAAAGGACGTCCGTTCAACAGAAGAATTCCATTTGCGAAAAAGAAGGGCAAGAAGTGTGAAAAGATAGCTAGCTAAGATCGATTGTATTTAAATTGTAGTCTTCATTTCTCGATTGTATTTCGACATATTGAAATGATATTTCTTCTGTTCTAGTCCTCATGAATATTTATTTATGTTTATTCTGGTATTTATGTTTATTCTGGTATACCAATTTTAAAATGTTTATTCTGGTATTGAATTTCTAACTCATAAAAAGTATTGAATTTGTTAATATTTTTTGAACTCATGATTTTTTCTAAATTTCATGGGCACGTTTTGAATTCATGAATATTTTTTCAAATTTGATGATATTTTTGCATATTCATAAATTTTTTACCAGTTCACAAATGAATGCAATTAAAAATCCAAAAAAACAAATTTGATGATATTCTTTCAAATATTTTCAAATAACAAATTTGATGATATTTTCAAATAATAGATTTGATGATATTTTTTCATATTCATAAATATTTTCAAATAACAAATTTGATGATATTTTTTCACATTCATAAATGTGTTCAAATTTGATCATCGTTTTCTAAAAAATTATTAGATGCAACAGAAAATAATAATAAAAAAGTTAGTAATGGCGCACCAGGAGAAGGTGCGCCATTGCTATCAAGGTACTTATGGCGCACCCCTAGATGGTGCGCCATTGGTATACCAATTTTTATGATATTTTTTCAAATATTTTCAAATAACAAATTTGATGATATTTTCAAATAACAAATTTGATGATATTTTTCATAGGGATAATTAGATTTATGCACCTAGTTGTGTCCCACTCGTCTGTTTTACCCCTAATTCCCAAAAGTCGTCGGTTCTGTCCAAGTCACTTTGCTCCTCTTATGCTTTTGCCCTTTGACCGTTTGACCGTCAGTTTGAAAACTTCATAACTAATTCATACTAAATCATAAAAGTGCAAATAAGATACCAAAATGTTCGGAAAAACAACACCTATATGTCAGTGTCATTTGCATTCATGAAAACAGTGTTGGAAAGTGCACATCCGAGTTTTAGCTCTTTTGATACCACCATGAATAGTAAAATCTAAAAAATTCAAAAAAATTCAAAAAAAATATGGTGGCAAAGAACGACAAATGTTCTAAGTGCTTGCCAAGTTTCATTAGGGAACGACCTTCGTGGAACTGGTGGCAAAACATAATCTATTTTGGAGTGCTGATTGTTTTTTTTTGCCGCGGCACCCACAAATGTTATTCCCTAATGAAACTTGGCAGGGACTTAAAACATTTGTCATTCTTTGCCACCAATTTTTTTTGATTTTTTTGAACTTTTTTAGATTTTACTATTCATGGTGGTAGCATAAGAGCTAGAACTCGGATGGGCACTTTCCAACACTTTTTCATGAATGCAAATGACACTAACATATAGGTGATGTTTTTCCGAACATTTTGGTATCTTGTTTGCATTTTTCTGATTTAGTATGAATTAGCTATGAAGTTTTCAAACTAACGGTCAAGTGGTCAAAGGGCAAAAGCATAAGAGGAGCAAAATGACTTGGACAAAACTAGTGACTTTTGGGAATTAGGGGTAAAACAGACGAGTGGGACACAACTAGGGGCATAAATCTAATTATCCCTTTTTCATGTTCATAAATATTTTCAAATAACAAATTTGATGATATTTTTTCACATTCATAAATGTTTTCAAATTTGATCGTCATTTTCTAAAAAATTATTAGATGCAACTAAAAAAAAAGTTAGTAATGGCGCACCAAGGGAAGGTGCGCCATTGCTATCACTGTGTTTATGGCGCACCCCTAGATGGTGCGCCATTGCTAACCTTCCCCCCTCTATGTAGGTGTGTTATGTCCATCTCGCTGTCCCTCCCTCGCCAGACCCCCCGCGCCCGCTCCACCGCCGCCGCCGACCCCCCACACCCGACGACCCCCGCGCCCGCTCCGCCGCCGGAGTCGCCGCCGGAGCACTAGGAGGAGGAGGCCCGCGTCCACCAGGAGAGGAGGCCCGAGCACCTCGCGACCTCCCCGCCATCTATCCCCGCCTCCCCCAAGCTCGCCGTCTCCACCCTCCGTCATCTCCGCTCCGGCCACCACCTCATCGTGGTCAGGTAATCTTCATTGCCGTCCTCCCTCTGCCTCTCTTCTCCTCTCTTCCTCCTCTCCTCCCTCCCGGTCATGCCCTCTTCTTCTCTCTTTTGCTAGGTTTAGGTCAAATCCCTCTCGAATTTAGGTCAAATTAGGTTCAAAAATTGCTAATTTTGGTCAAATTAGCAAGTGTCCATCTTCTTGCTCGTAGCAAGTGTCCATCTTCCTGTGTAGGCATGGCGATGATTTTTTTGAATGGGGATTAATTTAGGAACCAAACATTGGTCAGATGGGCCTCCTAATCATGTTAAATCCAAAGTTGCTAAATACAATCTTTACGTTGAATTGGTGTCATGTAGGAGCAAATACCTGGGGTTTTAGACCTTTTTTAGGCAACACAGTGGGTGATCTTACAACTGCATTTTTTCAAAGATAAAAATTGTACCATCTACTTATCTACTTATGAGATCAGTAAAACCAGTGCTAGAAATCAATTAGAAATTGCTTCGCTCCTCTTCTTTCTGCTCCTTACCTAGACATAAACTTGGCAAGTTTTAGCAACAAGAATACAAATGATAGTCACTGCAGCTGCACATGATCTCTGCTAGTTATAAAAATTCAATGCTTGTCCTATGTTTTCTGTCAGGGTATTGTTCAGGAAGCTTGCTTGAGTTTGTGTCCTTTAATGTGTAAATCTGCAGTTCTAGCCACTGTTTGCAGTTCTAGCAACTCCTTGCTGCTAGTTCCTCAAGGAGTTCTACTCAAAATTAGCTCAACAAGTTGCATCTGGCTTTTACAAAGTTGTTTTGGCTTAAGAGGATAAGTTGTTGTATATACTGTCATAAAATTTGCTTCATATGCGTGTATCTGGGTGCTAAAATCACTTTTGTTAGAGCTTTATTATTTCAGCAAAACTGATAGATTTGGTTCATTGATATGCTTCCTCTTATCTTCTTTGGCAAGAGGCCGAGAGGTGGTAGCAGATAGATTTAGTTCATTGGTAGAGATAAATTTTGTTATTTGGTCAACTTAGAGATCTTGTTCCTTGACCATAACCAATTATTTGACCAAACTTTTTTTCCTATTTAGAGCGAAACATGGCCCACAACGATGAGGCCGGCAGTTCGGGCAAGGCATTCTAGGAGCTGTCCCAGGAGATGGAGGAAGAACCTCACCGCTATGAGGACGCCGCGGAAGACACCGATCCTGACTACACAACCCCTAGTGGCGTCGGGGATGACACCACTGATGGTGCCGCCGAGGATGCCACCACTAATGATGGCAGCACACGCATAGATGGCAGCCAACCGAAGAGGCAACAGAAGGACCGGCGCCTGAACGTGCTCGGCACCGTCAAGGAGGAATTTGCTGAAGTGTCCTCCGGTGGGCATCCAACGGCGCCCAAAGAATTAGTCAAGGGGTACGTGGGACAGCTCGGGTGCATTCTCCGGAGCACCGTCTCGATCAACACCGAGAACCTAAGGCATCATGACCGAGGGAATTTGTGCAACCTCCTCTTCACGAAGCTGCACGAACGATACAAGTTCCCCGGTGAATTCGCAAACACACGCCTCTCAGGGAATAAAGTGAACAGTGCCGCCCTCACGAAGATGAGCACGGCCCTGGCTACCTGGAGAGCCGCGGTGAAGAGAAGGATTGAAAAAGGTGATAGTTATGAGAAGATAAAGGAGACAAATCTTTGGATCAATGAAGCTGACTACCTGGAGTTCAAGATCAAGTGCGAGAGCAATGCAACCGCGGAATCAAGTCAGTGGGGGAAAGATATGCGGGACTTGAACTTAGGGTTCCACAAACTCGGTCCCGGCGGTTACAGAGTGGCGGAACCTATATGGGACAAGGAGGACGCGGAGCGTGCCGAGCAAGGCCTACCGCCCCTCTTCGATAAATACTATGACAAGCAGACAAGGAACTATGTCAGGGCCCGGTACAAGATTGAACCGGTAACAAAGGAGCTTACCACGGATCCGAAGACCAAGGAGCTTGAGCTTGTTCTGGTAAGGAATACACCCCCGCGTAATTAGCTCCATATGGTTGCATTCTAATTAATGAAGCCAAATTTCTAAATGGTTCACGTTCCTTCCGCAGGACACTGAAAGCAGTAGCGCGGGGTCGTCTAAGAGCTCCCCTTGGGACACCACTTTAAATAGGGCGTTGAACGTAATGAAAAACAAGGATAAGCTCAGTAAGCCGTCATTAGTTGGTCGTGTGGCCGGCAAAGGCTTGTCCACGAAATGGTCGGAATACTATACCGCTGGGCGAAAGGAGAGAAAGACCAGCTCGGAAAGCCAGGAGCGCGAGGTTCAAGAACTCAAGGCAAAAGTGGCGCGGATTCCAGAGATAGTCGAAGAGCAAGTGCGAGACCAACTGGGAGCGACGATCACCGCCATTGTGCCTACCTTGATTGAGGGGTTGCAGGCGTGGATTGCGGGCGGCCAACAGGGGCCGCCCCCGATTCCCAGCTTCACGGGCAGCTACTCGCACAACACGCCGGCGGCGCCATGGGTGTCTCCGGCGAAGGCGGTATTGGTGTCTCCGGCGCCGGCGCGGGCATTGGAGCTTAATGCACCCGGGTGTGGGAAGAATACGTCGGCCGGCACCTCGGCAGCAAGCGGCCCCTCCGTCACTTGCACGCCCGCCGTTGGCGGTGCCTCGACATTAGCCGAGCTCGACGCCATCACGGTAACTAAGCCTCTCGGCCGATGAATTCATCTCCTTGCCTTTGATTGGGCATCCCTGACGCCCTACATGTTTTTGCAGGGCGCCGCCGACGTTCCATGCACTCTCCTGCACTTCGTGGGCGGCGAGGTGATCGATGTCGCCAAGGCCAGAATCGTTCAACCGGGCAACCCCGTGTTCCACGGTAATCCGATGCCACCCACCGTGTATAGGGTTCAACTGGTTCGGGTGCTGCCGGGCTGCGACGACTTGTTACCTCCATTTCGACCACCTGGGGCCGACGAAGATGATGTGATGACCCTCAGCGCCTGCTTAAGCTGGCCCCTGCTTTGGCCGAAGAGCCAGATTCGTTTGGGGGCGGGGGACACCACCCCATAGACAACACCGCCAGTCGTGCCGGCACCAAGCCATGGCAAGACCGCCGCAACGCTACCGGACATGCCGGACATGCATATGGCACAAGATCCGGACATGCATATGGCACAGGATCCGAACGACGACGACGACGGTACATTTACCAACGTCGATAAGTACTTCAACGAACATGGGTACGCTGACGAATTCTTGGGGCCTCCTTCTCAAGAACCCAACCCTGCAAAAGACGATCGCGATCTAGCTGGTACCGCGGCGAAACCCAATTGCAACAGGCGTCGTCTGTCGTTCAGTTCTCAGGAGACGCCTCCAGCTGCCGCCTTCACCGAGCCTCAGATAGCCGAGGTGCAAAATATTATCAGCCCCAACACACTCAAGAAGGCGGTCTCTGAGCAAAACAAGATCCCATTACAGCAGAAGAAGAAGGGACGGAAAAGAAAGAATAACAAGGGTGCGAGCCAGCCGGCACCGAGTACGATCTGTGCTCAGGACGGGCCACCTTCACCTAAGGATATCTCGAGGAGGGTGCATGTGGCGGGTAGGCCGATGCTACCGACTAATCTGCTCAATGCTGCAACCGGTGCTATGCGGAGTCTGCATGACAGTGTTCTTTCTTTGGAGAAGCGGCGTCTCTCCGAGAATGATGTGGCATACCCGGTTTTCATGGCCAAGGTGCCAGAGGGCAAGGGCTTTGTGGATAGCGCCATCGGGGGTATAATCGTCCTGCGGTTTGATGACATCTTCGCTATGTTTAACCTTCATCCGCTGCACTACACCTTCGTTCGGCTATTTTCGCTGAGTATGGAGATGCGGATCATTAGAGACAAGACCCCGGACATCGTGATAGTTGACCCCTTCTACATGTGTGCCAAGATCTTGGGCAGCGTTGGGGACCGGCAAGTCGCGAGTTCATACCTCGAAGGCGTCATTCTGGCGAACCCAGATAAGGATAACTTCCTCGTGCCTTACTTTCCCGAGTATGTCATCCCCGTGTTCGCCCCGTAACATATGATTTCTTAGATTTTGATCATTCTTTTTTTTCTAACATTCCGTGTTTTGTGCAGTGACACACATTGCACACTCATCCTCTTAAGCCCGAACTATTCAATGGCCACGTATTTCGACTCGGACCATCAGTCGAAGAAAGACTACACAAATATCAAGAAAGTTCTTGATGATGTTCTCCCCGGCTACGCCAAATCTGGAGGCACCTTCAGGTGGCCAATTTTTAGGTACGGCAAGCACGTGTTCACCCACGCAACGACGTTCCCCTGCGTCAAGCAGCCGCCTGACGGTCAGAAGGATGCCTACTACGCCCTCCATCACATGCGGGCGATCGTACGGGACCATAATCACCTTCTGCTACCAAATAGTCTCAAAGATTGGGCCGCACGCTTGTCGGCAATCCAGGACGCGAACCTCAGACAAGAATTCTTTCGCATCCAGTCGGAGTTTGCGGAAATCATCCATCAAGATGTCCTTCGTACCTCGGGGCAGTTCTACCTCAAATATCAACCGTCCAATAGTGAAATAGAAACAACGCTACAAATGCAGGCTGACAACGACCGCACATTCATGACCATCACGAAAGACGACGGCTTCATCCATGCTCCGGTCCCTGAGTCGAGTCGAAAGTAGTGATGCTATGTAGTTCTGAAATATCGATTAGCTCATGTTGTAACTAAACTTTAATGAACGTGTATGTCTCTTTGGTTTGGACAGTCGTTCAACTTATATGTAATCGATGCTATTTATTAGTAGGACCATGAATCGTCCTATTAATGTGTTGCTTTTCTCTTCCGATCCTTTTGTTGCATACTTATATATTGCTTATGTATTGTCTGTGAATTGCTACTAACGTTCTGTTTGTCTAGTGCATAGAGATGCCGTCGTACATCGTGTACAAGGGTAAGGTTCCCGGAGTCTACGACGACTGGGAGGAGTGTCGGAGACAGGTTCACCGTTTCAGCGGTAACAGTTACAAAGGGTACACCACTAGGACGGAGGCGGAAGCTAGATACGCGCGCTATCTAGCGGGAGAGAGGAGGGAGCGGAGGAGGAACCGGATGAAGACCAGTTTCATCGCGATGATGCTCATCGTGACCGTAGCTCTCTTCTATGTGATGGTAGTTTAGATATCGACTTGTAATGTGAAGACAAACTCGCTACTCGCGGTCTCGAGACTTGTAATGTCCTAACTTTGTTCGGTATTTTGAATTCGGAGACTAATATGATGAATTGTATTCGGAGACTAATCTTCTATTGTATTCGATCAATCTGTTGTTTATATGTTGTGTCGTCTATATTCTGTGCAGTAATATATTTTGTAACCCGTGCAAATATCAGAAAAGAAAAAAAATTCCTAATATTCATACTAGTGGCGCACCATACTGCACTTTAGTGGCGCACTGTAATAAACACACTAGTGGCGCATTATCTAGAAGTGCGCCATTAGTAACCCAGAGCACAAGGTAAATATGGCCCCCTGGGAGGCATACTAATGGCGCACTGGTGGACATAGTAATGGCGCACGGTGTGGTGCGCCACTATTATCTGGGATACTAGTGCCGCACCAGAGGTGCGCCATTACTATTTGTTACTAGTGGCGTGTTAATAGTGACGCACCTGTAGTGCGCCATTAATAGCAAAAACAGGTGCGCTACTAACAGCCCTTTTTCTAGTTGTGAGTGCATTACACCAAAATGTCTAGCACACGGGAACACAGGAGAAGTGACCCCCACGACAACAGAGGGGGTTCTTCGTCCTCTCATATATGGTGGTGACTCTCCCTCACTGATTCCTCTCGGACATTTGCGACCGTCGGTGATGGTCGTTACTCCTCCTTCCCCTAGTGCATAACAATTGTCTAGCACAAGGAGAAGAAGGAGAAACGACCCCCACGATAACAGTCGGGATTCTTCGTCCTCTCATATATGGTGGAGCCTCGACAAACTTAAAGTCAACCCGAAATATCGTTTAATTATCTTTCTAGAAAATCCAGGCCACTCGATATTTCCTACATATTTTAGCACAAGTCATGCCAAAATTCACGAAAAAATCCGGCATGACCTTTGCTAAAAAAGGACATATCGAGCGCCTGAAATTTGAAGGAACAGGAATTAATCAACACTCCGGCAAAACATAGGCCACTCGGAGGTGTAACTTGAACATGACCGGCCACTTGGGCAACCACATATCCTATTTGAGCAACACAAGATATACATGTTTTTATCTACATCATATCTTATAGGACTCATATTGACATGGAGATTTGACTGGTCTCACCTCGAGGTCGGAGGGGGTCGGTGACGGGGACGACGGCGGGGATGATGGAGGGGCTCCTTGATTTCTGCAAAAACATAAACCCTATAAGTTATCACTAATACATCCCGAATAGTATCATACATATAACATCACTAATACAACTAAAACCCTAGCGAACGACGGGTATCGACGACGAGGATGCGGGATAGGCATCGTCGACGTCGATGCGGGAATAATTGCTTAAACTAAAAAATAACAACAAATGTGGCATGTTCAACTAGTTCTATTAATTCAACTAGTTCTTACTAAATATAAACTTACTATAAATAGAAATAAACTAGTTATTTTTTCTTTCTATAAATAAATTAGTTCAACTTGTTATATTAATTTTTTACTAAAAATACATTAGTTCTATTAATTCAACTAGTTCTTACTAAAACTAAACTAGTTCAACTACTTTATTAATTTACTTATTAATTATTTTAAACACTTACTAAAAACAGTAAAAAGGCTACATTATACAAAAGTAAAAAAAACTACAGTGAAAAACAGAAAAAAAAAAGATGGAGGGAGGAGGGAAGGGAGGAGGAAGGAGAGAGGAGGAGGGGGAGGAGGCCGGTGGGATCGGAGGAGGGAGGGGCGGCTGGAGGAGGAGGAGGGAGGGGCGGGGTGGAGGGGGAGGGGGCGGCCGGAGGAGGAGGAGGGAAGGGGCGGGGGTGGAGGGGGCGGCCGGAGGAGGAGGGAAGGGGCTGCCGGAGGAGGAGGGATGGGGCAGCCGGAGGAGGAGGAGGGAGAGGGGCGGTGGGAGGAGGGCGGGCGAAGGAGGAGGGGAAGGAGGGAGGAGGGAGTACCTCGGCGAGGAGCAGCGTGGCGGCGGCGGACGACGTACGGGTTCAGCGCGGGCGAGAAAGAGTGAGAGGGAGTGAGTGTGAGAGAGGGTGAACCGCGCTCCAGGATAAGGTAAGTAAGTAGTAGCGCGTTTCAGGGAAATGCGCTACTGCTACGGGTCGTAGCAGTAGCGCTGGTCAGTGGTACGCGCTACTGCTAAGTGGGGCTAGCCATCTGCGCCCTATACAAATATAGCAGCAGCACGGTTTCGCAGAACGCGCTACTGCTAAAGTAGTAGCAGTAGCGCAGTTTATTCAAAAACGCTACTACTAAGTGGAAGTAGCGCCCTGTTTTGTCCAGCGCTACTGCTAAGATGTTGTGTCTAAGGTTTTCCCTAATAGTGAGCCGGTGGGGGGGAGATAGAATGGCTTAGCAGTAGCGCGATACAGTGAAATGCGCTACTGCTAAACGACCTAGCAGTAGCGCCGTTCAGCCAAAACGCGCTACTACTATGTGTAAACATGTAAAAATATACATCAAAAATATATTGATCATCAATGATCTTTTTGTGTACAATCTGAATTGTTAATATGAGTCCTCACCGGTTTAGAAACCGGTGAAGACTCATATTGCGGCCACAAATTCTACACATAGAGTTCAATGAAGACAAGTGGTTGCGATAGTTTGAGAAGTAACATATTTAAGGTCGTAAAAATCCTGTTAGCGGAGCGAGATGGGACTAAAAAACCGCTGCACTAAAAAACTCTAGTACCGGTTTGTGGAATGAACCGGTACTAAAGGTGCTGGTGGGGCCGCAGCCTGACAACATCCTGCCACAACCTCTTTACCGGTACTAAAGGTTCGCCACGAACCGGTACTATTGAGTGCCGCCCGCCTAGCCGTTGAAACCAACACTAATGGTCACATTAGTGCCGGTTCAGTTACAAACCAGGACTAATGTGCTTCACGTTAGGCCCTTTTTCTACTAGTGGTTCATCTCCAAAAACCTTGCGGCGTCTTAAGCATTGCAAGCTCTCAAATACTCCGGACCAAACACTTGCACAATTCCGACTACGAAGCGTTTGACACAGATGATGGCTTGACTCTCACCCATGGCCAGGTGGTCATCAACTAGATCAGCCGGAATACCGTATGCCAACATACGCAAAGCGGTTGTCACCTTTTGAAAGGTGCTATGCTCGAGTTCTTCGGTGGCATTCCTCCTTTGCTGAAAAAACCGATCATGGCTAGCCAGTATCTTTGCAATGCGCCTGAACAACTCGGTGCTCATCCTAAAACAACGCCGGAAGTACGACTCAGGGTATACGGGATTATCTGCAAAATAGTGCCTCATCAATCTGTTGTCGGCATCGATCTTATCCCTGCAAATTTTCTGCCAACCATAACCGAACCACCGTGCTTCGGCTTTTTATTGATGTGCATAGTTAGGATTATTGCAAGGTCCTCCTCCTCTTCAATATCAAATTCCTCCTCCTCCTATTGTCGAACACCTTGTGGGCGCCGAGCGGCAGTGGGCGGCCGGGCTGTAACACCCCGAGAATCAAGCTACAGTAACTCTCTGTGATTAAGCTAATCATGTTTCTAAACAGGGTTTGATCACATTGGAATCACATTTCTTTTCAAACTCCTAATTCAAACTTCAATTAAAATTAAAGTGGAAAATAAAAGTTTTCAAAAATTTAAACAAAAATGTTCGGTGGGTGCCAAATAATACACTGGTAATTATGGTGGAGAAAACACATTTTTATAAAATGCCTAAATACTTTTAAATGAAATAAAACAGAAAAGAAAATAAACAAATAAAAGGAAAATACAAAAGATCACAGAACAAACAAACAAAAAAGAAGAAGAAGGAGAAGCCCCCCACTGGACCCCTGGCCCAACTGGGCCGACACCCGGCCCAGCCGGCCTAGCCCACCTCTCCCACTCGCCCACCCCTTCCCTGTTCCCCCGACCGGGGTCGGAACAGGGGCCGGTCCCCGCCGCACCCCCTCGCCGGCGACGGGGAGGATAAGGACGCCAGCGCCCCCCGCCTCCTCGGGCCCCTCTCCCACTCGCCCCCGCTCACCTCTCGGCCTCTGCGCCTCTCTCTTCCCCCCCCCCCAAGATCCGCGCCGCTCCTTCCTTGCCCACGCCCGAAGCGGTCGCCGCCGTTCTCCGTCGTTCACACGGCCACCGTGCCCACCTCGCCGCCCCACAGTGTCTCCAAGGACCGCCGTCGCCCGATGCTTCATCTGGTGCAGCCCGTTGGAGATCGGAGCCCCTACAACGAGCACACCGAGCTCGTCTTCAACTTCGGTCGCCGGCGACCCCTTTCTTCCCCGGCGCCGACCAGCTGCTCCAAAGCCTCTCACCGGCCTCCGTGTGCCGTGCGGTGAGCTTCTCCCCTCCTCCCCTGTCTTTTCGCTCTCGCGCGCCCCCTAGCTGCTTCCCCACGCGTGCCCGAACGCAGCGCCGCGGAGTTCGTCGCCGGCGGGTCTCCGGTGACCAATTGGTCATGGGCGTATGCCCGTTAGCTTGACCGCATCATGCAGCACCCGCCTAGCTGGTTAGTTTGGCCGCTCGCGCGCTCTAACGCCGCACCCGCTCCAGCCCGAACTCCGGCGCCGCTTTTGCTCGTCGCCGGCGCCGTTTCCGGCAGCTCCAGCTCCGGCCGGTCCCAACTCGCGACGCGGCGGGCTCTCCCCGTTCGAACGCACCCACCCGCGCCCGTGTAGGCCCCCTGTAGACGAATCCCGACGGGGCCGGGCGCCCTCCGCCGCGTTTTCGTGCTCGCCGGCGTTCAACCGCCGGCCTGCTGAGCTGGCACACCTGGGGCCACCCCTGGGTCACTGCCAGCGGGCCCCGCAGGCCCCGTTGACTGGGTCAACCCAGTCAACGTGCTGACTGGGCAGGCCCAGCCACTGACATGCGGGCCCCGCCGCATAATTAACAAAAAAAATGTTTTTATAAATAAAACTAATTAATTAACCTGATCAGTCACTGACAGGTGGGCCCAGTAGTTTTACTAACTAAATTTAGATTAGTTTGAACTCTGTTTAACCCACTGTCTATGACAGGTGGGTCCCCCGTGTCAGTTTTGACCAGTCAACTAGACTGTTGACCGCTGACGTCACTCATACGTCATGCTGACGTCATATCCCTTTTCTGTTAATTAAATAATTCCAGAATATCAAATAAACTTTGAAAATTCATATCTTTTAAACCGTAACTCGGATGAAAATGTTTTCTACATGAAAGTTGCTCAGAACGACGAGACGAATCCGAATACGCAGTCCGTTCGTCCACCACACCTCCCTAACCTATCGAACTAGCAACTTTCCCCCTCCGGTCCGTCTGTCCGAAAACGCGAAACATCGGGAATACTTTCCCGGATGTTCCCCCCTTCGCCGGTACCACCTACTGTCGCGTTAGGACACACCTCGCACCGCTCATTGTCATGTCACGCATCGTCATGCTTATGTTTGCATTGTATTTACTGTTTCTTCCCCCTCTTCTCTCCGGTAGACTACGAGACCGACCCTGCCGCTGCCCAGTTCGACTACGGAGTCGACGACCCCTCCTACTTGCCAGAGCAACCAGGCAAGCCCCCCCCCCCCTTGATCACCAGATATCGCCTATTCTTCTCTATACTGCTTGCATTAGAGTAGTGTAGCATGTTACTGCTTTCCGATATCCTATCCTGATGCATAGCCTATCATTGCTACTACTGTTGTTACCTTTACCTGCAATCCTACATGCTTAGTATAGGATGCTAGTTTTCCATCAGTGGCCCTACATTCTTGTCCGTCTGCTGTGCTATACTACCGGGCCGTGATCACCTGGGCGGTGATCACGGGTATATACTTACATATTATATACATGACACATGTGATGACTAAAGTCGGGTCGGCTCATAGGAGTACCCGCAAGTGGATCTTTGTGGCGGAGCGACAGGGCAGGTTGAGACCGCCTAGGTGAGAGGTGGGCCTGGCCCTGGTCGGCGTTCGCGGTTACTTAACACGCTTAACGAGATCTTGGTATTTGATCTGAGTCTGGCCATTTGGTCTATACGCACTAGCCATCTACGCGGGAGTAGTTATGGGTATCCCGGCGTCGTGGTATCAGCCGAAGCCTTCGTGACGTCAGCGACTGAGTGGCGCGCGCCGTGTTGGACCACTTTGACGCAACCGCCGTGATCGTGTGGGTTGCTAGGTCTGCTCGCGGCCGCGTTCGCAACGTGCAGGTGTGCATAGGGCGATGGGCCCAGACCCCTGCGCGCTTAGGATTAGACCGGCGTGCTGACCGCTCTGTTGTGCTTAGGTGGGGCTGCGACGCGTTGATCTTACGAGGCCGGGCATGACCCAGAAAAGTGTGTCCGGCCAATTGGGATCGAGCGTGTTGGGTTATGTGGTGCACCCCTGCAGGGAAGTTTATCTATTCGAATAGCCGTGTCCCTCGGTAAAAGGATGACCCGGAGTTGTACCTTGACCTTATGACAACTAGAACTGGATACTGAATAAAATACACCCTTCCAAGTGCCAGATACAACCCGGTGATCGCTCTCTAACAGGGCGACGAGGAGGGGATCGCCGGGTAGGATTATGCTATGCGATGCTACTTGGAGGACTTCAGTCTACTCTCTTCTACATGCTGCAAGATGGAGATGGCCAGAAGCGTAGTCTTCGACAGGACTAGCTAACCCCTTTTATTCTGGCATTCTGCAGTTCAGTCCACTGATATGCCCCTTTACACATATACCATGCATATGTAGTTTAGCTCCTTGCTTGCGAGTACTTTGGATGAGTACTCACGGTTGCTTCTCTCCCTCTTTTCCCCCTTCCCTTTCTATCTGGTTGCCGCGACCAGATGTTGGAGTCCAGGAGCCAGACGCCACCCTCGACGACGACACCTACGACGCTGGAGGTGCCTACTACTACGTGCAGGCCGCTGACGACGACCAGGAGTAGTTAGGAGGATCCCAGGCAGGAGGCCTGCGCCTCGTTCGATCTGTATCCCAGTTTGTGCTAGCCTTCTTAAGGCAAACTTGTTTAACTTATGTCTGTACTCAGATATTGTTGCTTCCGCTGACTCGTCTGTGATCGAGCACTTGTATTCGAGCCCTCGAGGCCCCTGGCTTGTATTATGATGCTTGTATGACTTATTTATGTTTTAGAGTTGTGTTGTGATATCTTCCCGTGAGTCCCTGATCTTGGTCGTACACATTTGCGTGCATGATTAGTGTACGGTCAAATCGGGGGCGTCACACGGGCGCTGTTCGTCGAAGGAATGGCGCGTTCAACGGGCGGCGGCAACTAGAGGGAGGTAGAGGAAGCAGCGGCGGCCCGGGGATAGGCCGAGGAAGCGTCGTCGGGTCGCCGGAGGAAATGGGGAGGTGCGGCGGCGACGACGACGCTTGGATATGGAGATAGATGAAATAAGCGGCGCACGATGCCGTTTCGCTCCACACGCTAAACCACTTATGCCGAGCGCGCGTTTTTTCCGCCACCACCGGAGCGCCCCGAACGGATGCGCGCGCGCAAAAAACCTATTTTTTCAGCGCGACGCTAATATCGTGCGCCTGTTGGAGATGCTCTAAGATCAAGTTAGCACGAAATTTAAAGACAAATAAGATCCAACAATTCTGAACTCAGATGTGAGGTAAGTATTTCACAACCAGATGTGAAATAGCAAACCCGTTTACCGTACACGACGAAGCTAGCCGCGCAAATGTGCGGGCCACACTGCTTGTTTATACTCTCTTCGTTTCTTTTTAGTCCGCATATAAGGTTTGGTCAAAGTCAAGCTTTGTAGAGTTTGACTAACTTTATATTAAAAAATATAAACATTCACAATATGAAATCAGTATTATCATATGCACCATCGAATGTATTTTCATACTATAAGTTTTAGTATTGTAGATGTTCATATCGTTTTATATAAATTTACTGTGTAGTTTGACTTTGACTAAATCTTATGTGTGGAGTAAAAAGAAATGGAATGAGTACAATACAATGAATACAGAGGTGAACAGTTCTATACGCCCACGGTCCAGCCTCGCCCGCCCGAATCCCCTCGACAGCCCAACGACCTCGATAACGGTCTACTTGTCACCCGATCGAGAGCTAAAACGCCAAACTCCCCCGAGGTATTTGCTCTCAAAACTTGAGTTGACGACGCCAATAGTACATGGAGGAATTTTGGACCAGTTCCACCCAGGAACATGTTAGCCTCGTTAGCTGCGCCCAACTTGACCAGTTTAGTAAGCATGCAGTAGCTGTTGTAGACGTGTAGTCGTGTAGAGGCAGGCGAATCTTACAAGTTGACACATATCACAGCACTAGGATTCTCTTTCTCACAAGCTAGCGCTGCACTTTGGCGCCACATCCCACATGCAACAAGGAAAGGCTTATATACACCTCCGTCACCGGCCGGCAACTTCAGCTCAGCGATCCATCCATCTCTGCGGTATCCAACGATGAGCGCCGCGGTGGTGACCAAGTCGACGCCGGTGCTGGTCGTCGGTCCGCCCGGCGGGGACGACGCCACCGTCCATCTCACCTCCTCCTTCGACAGGTCCGCAGTCCCTTTCAGGGTCACGGCGCTGCTCCTCTTCGACCGGTCGATCCCCCAGCCGGCGGAGACCATCAGGACGGCAGTCTCCGAGGCGCTGGCCCACTACCGCCCCGTCGCCGGCCGTCTCGCTGCCGACGCCGACGGCGATGGCGATCTCCTGCGCATCGAGGGTGCGGCCGGCGTGCCTTTTGTCGCCGCGTCGGCGCGCTGCGCGCTGGCGGACGTCGCGGCGCCGCTGCTCGGCAGCCTCGCCGTGTGGTACCCGGGCGGGCTCTGCCGCCACGCCGACCCGCTGCTCCTGGTGCAGGTCACCGAGTTCGCCTGCGGTGGGTTCGCCGTCGCGGCGACGTGGAACCACGTGCTGACCGACGGAGAGGGCATGGCGCAGTTCCTGGGGGCCGTCGGCGAGCTCGCGCGCGGGGCGTCGCCAGCGCCGTCCGTCCGGCCGCTCCGGGCCGACGACGACTCGCTCCCGCGCCTCCCCCAGTCATTGGTCGCGGCGCAGAAGCAGGCACTCAGCTGCGTATTCAACAGGGACTTCGCGCTCCTCGACTTCACCGTACCCGCCGGCCTGATCGGCCGCGTCAGAGCCGACTTCGACGCCGCGGGCCTCGACGGCGGGAAGCAACCCTGCACGGTATTCGAGGCCGTCTCGGCAGTGCTGTGGCAGTGCCGGACCCGTGCGGCCGTCGTCTCCGTGTCCGACGAGGCCCCCGTGGCGCTGTCGTTCGCAGCCAACGTGCGCCGGCTCGTCGGCGCCAGGCCCGGGTACTATGGCAACTGCGCGGTGGTGCAGTCCGTGACCTCAACGCGCGGCCAGGTGGCGAATGGCGCCGTCGTGGATGTGGCGAGGATGATCCGGCGCGCGAAGGAGAGGATCCCGGATCTGCTTGTCCCCAGTGGCACAACAACGGAACAGGGGGCGATGGCGCTACCGTACCACACGCTGGTGCTGTCGTGCTGGAGGAACCTGGGGTTCGAGACGACGGACTTCGGCGGCGGGAGGCCGGCGCGGGTGACCTGGCATGGGGAGGAGACGGTGGTGCCGGGCTGCGTCGTGTGCCCGCCGGGCAAGGACGGCGACAAGGACGGGGTTAGCGTCATGTCGCTCTGCGTCAGGCCGGAGCATGCCGACGCCTTGCTAGCAGAGCTCACCACATCAGCAGATCTAAAGTTGTAAACTTGTAAGTTGTAACAGTGGAAGTTCCATGGACCTGGGTTCGACCGAATGAGCAGCAATGCTTCCTTTTTGTGTGCAAACAGAGCACGTTTGTATTTCCGCACATTCTGAATGATTCAGTGATATGTCTGCGAAAGACTGTAGTATAATGATTTACAAAGTTGAATTTGTTTACCCACCACAAAGAGCAGGGCCGTCTCTAGAAATTCGAGGTCCCGGTGCGAAATTCAAATGGGGCCCTAAAATCTAAAAGTTCCTTACAACGAAAGCATCATCTCCCACTTAAATTATATAAATTTCATTATGTGTTATTTGTACTATATTCCTAAAGACAAGGGCAACTATCTTCCTCAAACAATTCGACCCTAGAGCTACTTCCTCTGTACTCCATGTTCAGTATTTATAAGACTAAGTTACAGTGGTTCTATTAATTAACCAAAGAATTGGTGCATATGTACACTATACTCACTAAATTACTGAACATGGAATGTATCCTAAAGTAAATTTGCTTTTGCTTGCGCACCTGATGGCCATTGACTGGCTGGGGATGCCTAAATTAAAGCTCCTGATCATAGCGGCTGCCTTTTGCTCTGCTTTGCGGCATGTTCGCCCTTGCTGGCTTGGCTGTTGCTGAATTTTGATTGAATTCATGGCGCGGCCGCCTGCCCTGTCCTTGCTATTGCGCCGCCGCCAAGAAGATCTGATCGAGTCGAGGAACATGCGAAGATTGGAAACGAAGCGAGGAGGTAACTTATTTTTTTTTGAGAGAGATAGCGAGGTAACTGATTAGCCCTAATCGGGGACAGAGTTCAACACGGCCCTTGCGATCAGACCAGGCCGGTAGGCCCAAATCCATGCAAACAAAGGAAAATAAAAATCATAATAGTAAATATAGCCTTGGCCCAAAACTAGGTCCCTAAAATTTTTGGGCCCTGTGCAGTCGCACAGCCCGCACATGGCATTGGACCCCTGACAAAGAGGATATCGTGACTATCAATTACAGGCATTGAGGATACAAACAATCAAATTAGCTTTCCAATAAAGCACTTTCTGTTTTTTGTAGTACGTCATCAGTGCTTTTGCAAAAAAATCCCTTCATTTATGAGAAATCAATTCACAGTCCTATTTAAAGTGGGTTCCCGATGAGATAACGTTTCGTTTTTTTTGCAAAACAAAAACCTACCAGCACCGGCCACCTCCGCCACTTATCCATTGCCTACCTCCACCGAACCGCCGGGCACGCCCCGTCGATTGATGCCGGCGTCCACGCCGCAGAAGCCAAGGAAGGGGTGATGCGTCGCGGTGGGCGTCCTCGCCGTCCTAGCCCAGGAATGGGGTTCGTCAACGGCCGACGAACTCGGAGGCGGCGGCGGCGCGACGACGGCCGTGGTGCTCTTCCAAAAAAAATCCATTAGTGAGCAACGCGAGGTCAAGGGACTTGCAATTGGGTTTAACTTTTTTTCCCAAAAAGCTGGGCATGAATTCATCCCTTTTTGTTAGTTGCAAGTCCGCCAACGATTTGCAACCGAGAATGATCTTTTTTTCTTTTGGCCTTAGTTGCAAGTATATCATCGACTCGCAACAGGCAGCTGGGACTAATTTTTTTTTCTCAGTTACAACTCCACTATTAACTCGCAACCAGCATCTGACTTTTTTTCACCTAATTGCAAATTCAGCGTTGACACGTAATTAGTCTGGTTTTTCTGCCTCAGCTGCAATCCCACCCTCGACATGCTTTTTGTGGACTCGGCCTTTATCGACCCGGACTCGCAATTAGGACCTTTATATTTTTTGTTTCATTATTTTGTTTTAAATTATAAACTATTTTAATTCAAGATTCTATTGTTTTTATTTTTCTCATTTTCAATTTCTTTTTATTTTTTCCTTTACATTTTACTGGTTTATTTATTTGTTTTAAATTCATGTTTTTTTTACTTTGTCATCCTTTCGCTTTAAATGTTGTGCAAATCTTAATCACGAGTTGATTTGTCGCGCGCGTCCCGTGTCGTGCCATGTGCCTGGTGTCTACTTGCTGGCTTGTTAGCACGTGCGTATTTTTTGGGTCGTTTTCACGGTGCGATCTGGGGGTCCCTTTTTCGATTGATTTTGCTAATTTTCATCTAAATTAGAGTTAAATATGTCTCATCTAACTCATATAAAGTTAGAGATATGTGTTTCCGAGTCGTGCTCATTGTCGTTGTGAGTGTTTTCTGTTCGTCCCTCGTGAAGTAGTGAGGCCCGATGTGACTATTTTGAGTGGACCATTTTTTTGTTTTGTGTATGGGGTCCATTTTGTGGGTTGTAGCTTTTTCGTGGAGTGTCCTGTGTCTTTTTTATTCCTCTTTTTTGTTTATTTTGATTCCACCGTGTAGCTAGAGGCAAGTGTAAATATAATTTTTTTTGGGATTTGACAAGTCTCGTCTAGATCAGATTTACTAATGGCCCCAGTTGCATATCAATCATCGACTTGCAACTAGGGAGCATATGTTTGTAGGGGCCCAGTAGCAAGTCAATTATCGACTCACAACTAGGGGGACATATGTTTGTAGGGTCCAAGTTGCAAGTCAAAAACCGACTCACAACTAGGGGGGACATATGTTTTGTAGGGGGTAGTTGCAAGTCAACCATCGACTCGCAATTTGGGGGGAGGGGGGTATGTTTGTAGGGCCCCAAGTTGCAAGTCAACCATCGACTCGCAACTAGGATGCATCACACTTTTTTGTAGTGGCCCCAGTTGCATGTCAACCATAGACTCGCAACTGGGGGCGTATGTTTGTAGGGCGAAGTTGCGAGTCAACCATCGACTCGCAACTAGGGGCATATGTTTTTCAGGGCCCCTAGTTACAAGTCAACCATCGACTCGCAACTAGGGGGCGTATGTTTGTAGGGGCTCAGTTGCAAGTCAACCATCGACTCGCAACTAAGGGGGGCATATGTTTGTAGGGGTCCAATTGCACGTCAACCATCGACTCGCAACTGGGAGGCACCGTACGTTTTTGTAGTTGGCCCAGTTGCAAGTCAACCATCAACTCGCAACTAGGGGCATATGTTTGTAGCGGCCCCAGTTGCAGGTCAGCCATCAACACACAACTAGGGCACGTCGTACTTTTTTGTACTGGGCCCAGTTGCATGTCAACCATCGAATCGTAACTAGGGGGCATATGTTTGTAGGGGCTCAGTTGCAAGTCAACCATTGATTCAGAATTAGGGGGGACATATATTTGTAGGGGCCCAGTTGCATGTCAACCATTAACTTGCAACTAGGACGTGTGTATCTTTGTAGGGGGGCAGTTGCAAGTCAACCATCGACTCGCAACTAGGGGATGTATGTTTGTAGGGGAACCAGTTGCATGTCAACCATCGACTCTCAACTAGGACGCGTCGTACTTTTTTGTAGCGGCCCCAGTTACATGTCAACCATCGACTCGCAACTAGGAGGGACATATGTTTGTAGGGGCCCAATTACATGTCAATCATCGACTCGCAACTGGGACACATCGTACATTTTTGTTGTTGCCTTAGTTGCAAGTCAACCATTGACTCAACTAGGGGGATGTATGTTTGTAGCGAACCCAGTTGCAAGTCAGCCATTGGCTAGCAACTGGGACGCTTCACAATTTTTTTTAGTTGCCCCTGTTGCAGCTCAACCATTGACTCGTAACTAGGGGGTGTATGTTTGTAGGGCCTAGTTGCAAGTCAACCATCGAATCACAGCTAGGGGGGAAGTATGTTTGTAGGGGCGAGTTCCAAGTCCACCATCGACATGCAACTTGGGCACTCAATCCTTTTTTGTTGCCATAGTTGCCAATTCACCCTCGACATGCAACTGGGACCATAGTTGTTCTCCTCCCAGTTGCGAGTCTACTCTCTACTCGCAACTGGGCCACACACTTATCTTTTTTGTCCCTATTGAAAGTCTGCACTTGACTCGGGCAATCAGGCCTGTAGAGTTTGTCGTCCCAACTACAAGTCCACCCTCGACTGGCAAGTGGACTTGTGCTTGTAGATGCAAGCACACCATCGACTCGCAAATGGGCTTCTTGTTATCATTGTCCCAGTTGGAAGTCCACCTTCAACTCACAACTTGGCTCGTAGTTTGGTTTCAACCTAGTTGCAAGCCCACATTCGAGTCACAACTGGGAATGTAGTGTGTTTGTTGTCCCAGTTGCAACTTCACCCTCGACTCACAATCGAGCCCATAGTTGGTTCCCATCCTAGTTGCAAAACCCACCCATCGACTCACAACTTCACCCGTAGTTGTTGTTGACTCTGTTGCAAGCCTGCCCTTGACTCGCAACTAGGCCCGATCTTTTTTTCTTTGTGCCTAATTGCAAGCCCACCCTCAACTCGCAACATGGCTCGTAATTGTAATTGTTTCAGTCTGCAAGTCCAACACCGACCCATAACTGGGGCCCGTGGTTTGTAATTGTCTCAATTACAAGTTCACCCTTGACTCACAACTTGGCCCGTAGTTGTACTTGTCCCAGTTGTGAGTCCACTTTCGACTCACAACTGGCCCCATAGTTATTTTGTCATCCCATGTGCCACTCAACCTTGACTCTCAACTGGGGCCCGTAGTTGTTTGTTGTCATAGTTGCAAGTACACCATCAACTTGCAACTGGGATCGTAGTTTGTTATCCTCCTAGTTGTGATCTGCTACCTCTTGAGCTTGCGTTGGTTTTTCCCTTGAAGAGGAAAGGGTGATGCAGCAAAGTAGCGTAAGTATTTCCCTCAGTTTTTGAGAACCAAGGTATCAATCCAGTAGGAGACCACATGCAAGTCGCCTCGTACCTACACAAACAAATAAGAACCTTGCAACCAACACGATAAAGGGGTTGTCAATCCCTTCACGGCCTCTTGCAAGAGTGAGATCTGATAGAGATAATATAAATATTTTTGGTATTTTTATGATATAGATTGGAAAATAAAGATTGCAAAATAAGATAGATCGGAAACTTATATGATGGAAAATAGGCTTGGGGGCCATAGGTTTCACTAGTGGCTTCTCTCAAGATAGCATATTTTACGGTGGGTGAACAAATTACTGTCGAGCAATTGATAGAAAAGCGACTAGTTATGAGAATATCTAGGCATGATCATATATATAGGCATCACGTCCGTGACAAGTAGACCGACTCCTGCGTGCATTTACTACTATTACTCCACATATCTACCGCTATCCAGCATGCATCTAGAGTATTAAGTTCATAAGAATAGAGTAACGCATTATGCAAGATGACATGATGTAGAGGGATAAACTCAAGAAATATTATATAAACCCCATCTTTTTATCCTCGATGGCAACAATACAATACATGTCATTTCCCTTTCTGTCACTGGGATCGAGCAACGCAAGATTGAACCCAAAGCTAAGCACTTCTCCCATTGCATGAAAGATCAATCTAGTAGGACAAACCAAACTAATAATTCGAAGAGACTTGCAAAGATATTAAATCATACATATAAGAATTCAGAGGAGAATCAAATATTGTTCATAGATAGACTTGATCATAAACCCACAATTCATCGGATCTCGACAAACACACCGCAAAAGAAGATTACATCGAATAGATCTCCAAGAAGATTGAGGAGAACTTTGTATTGAGAAGCAAAGAGAGAAAACAAGCCATCTAGCTAATAACTATGGACCCGAAGGTCTGAGGTAAACTACTCACACATCATCGGAGATGCTATGGTTGTTGGGGAACGTAGTAATTTAAAATTTTGACCTACGCACACGCAAGATCATGGTGATGCGTAGCAACAAGAGGGGAGAGTGTGTCCACGTACCCTTGTAGACCGACAACGGAAGCGTTGACACAACATAGAGGAAGTAGTTGTACGTCTTCACGATCCGACCGATCCAAGTACCGAACGCACGGCACCTCCGAGTTCTGCACACATTCAACTCGATGACGTCCCTCGAGCTCCGATCCAGCCGAGTGTTGAGGGAGAGTTTCGTCAGCACAACGGCGTGGTGAAGATGATGATGTTCTACCGACGCAGGGCTTCGCCTAAGCACCGGTACGATATTATCGAGGTGGATTATGGTGGAGGGGGCACCGCACACGGCAAAGATATCAATGATCAATTCTGTGTCTATGGGGTGCCCCCTGCCCCCGTATATAAAGGAGCAAAGGGGGGAGAGGCGGCCGGCCAGGAGGAGGCGCGCCAGGAAGAGTCCTACTCCCACCGGGAGTAGGACTCCCTCCCTTCCTTGTTGGATTAGGAGAAGGGGGGAAGGAGGAGAGAGAGAGGAAGGAAAGGGGGGCGCCGCCCCCCCTCCTTGTCCAATTCGGACTAGAGGGGAAGGGGGCGCGCGGCCTGCCCTGGCCGTCTCTCCTCTTCTCCACTAAGGCCCATGTAGGCCCATTAATCCCCCCCCCCCGGGGGGGGGGGTCCGGTAACACTTCCGATATCCAAATATAAGCTTCCAATATATCGATCTTTATGTCTCAACCATTTTGAGACTCCTCGTCATGTCCGTGATCACATCTAGGACTCCGAACAACCTTCGGTACATCAAAATACGTAAACTCATAATAACCGTCATCGAACTTTAAGCGTGCGGACCCTACGGGTTTGAGAACTATGTAGACATAACCGAGACACGTCTCCGGTCAATAACCAATAGCGGAACCTGGATGCTCATATTGGCTCCTACATATTCTACAAAGATCTTTATCGGTCAAACCGCATAACAACATACGTTTATTCCCTTTGTCATCGGTATGTTACTTGCCCGAGATTCGATCGTCGGTATCTCAATACCAAGTTCAATATCGTTACCGGAAAGTCTCTTTACTCGTTCCGTAATACATCATCCCGCAACTAACTCATTAGTTGCAATGCTTGGAAGGCTTATAGTGATGTGCAGTACCGATGGGCCGAAAGATACCTCTCCGACAATCGGAGTGACAAATCCTAATCTCGAAATACGCCAACCCAACAAGTACCTTTGGAGACACCTATAGAGCACCTTTATAATCACCTAGTTGCATTGTGACGTTTGGTAGCACATAAAGTGTTCCTCCGATAAATGGGAGTTTCATAATCTCATAGTCATACGAACATGTATAAGTCATGAAGAAAGCAATAGCAGAATACTAAACGATCGTGTGCTAAGCTAACGGAATGGGTCAAGTCAATCACATCATTCTCCTAATGATGTGATCCCGGTAATCAAATGACAACTCATGTCAATGGCTAGGAAACATAACCATCTTTGATCAACGAGCTAGTCAAGTAGAGGCATACCAGTGACACTCTGTTTGTCTATGTATTCACACAAGTATTATGTTTCCGGTTAATACAATTCTAGCATGAATAATAAACATTTATCATGATATAAGGAAATAAATAATAACTTTATTATTGCCTCTAGGGCATATTTCCTTCAGTCTCCCACTTGCACTAGAGTCAATAATCTAGATTACACAGTAATGATTCTAACACCCATGGAGCCTTGGTGCTGATCATGTTTTGCTCGTGGAAGAGGCTTAGTCAACGGGTCTGCAATATTAAGATCCGTATGTATCTTGCAAATTTCTATGTCTCCCACCTGGACTTGATCCCTGATGGAGTTGAAGCGTCTCTTGATGTGCTTGGTTCTCTTGTGAAATCTAGATTCCTTTGCCAAGGCAATTGCACGAGTATTGTCACAAAAGATTTTCATTGGACCCGATGCACTACGTATGACACCTAGATCAGATATGAACTCCTTCATCCAGACTCCTTCATTTGCTGCTTCTGAAGCAGCTATGTACTCCGCTTCAGACGTAGATCCCGCCACAACGTTTTGCTTAGAACTTGTCCAACTGATAGCACCACCGTTCAATATAAATAAGTATCCAGTTTGCGATTTAGAATCGTCCGTATCAGTGTCAAAGCTTGCATCGACGTAACCGTTTACGACGAGCTCTTTGTCACCTCCATAAACGAGAAACATATCCTTAGTCCTTTTCAGGTATTTCAGGATGTTCTTGACCGCTGTCCAGTGATCCACTCCTGGATTACTTTGGTACCTCCCTGCTAAACTAATAGCAAGGCATACATCAGGTCTGGTACACAGCATTGCATACATGATAGGGCCTATGGCTGAAGCATAGGGAACATCTTTCATCTTCTCTCTATCTTCTGCAGTGGTCGGGCAGTGAGTCTTACTCAACTTCACAGCTTGTAACACAGGCAAGAACCCTTTCTTTGCTTGATCCATTTTGAACTTCTTCAAAACTTTGTCAAGGTATGTGCTTTGTGAAAGTCCAATTAAGCGTCTTGATCTATCTCTATAGATCTTGATGCCCAATATATAAGCAGCTTCACCGAGGTCTTTCATTGAAAAACTCTTGTTCAAATATCCCTTTATGCTATCCAGAAATTCTATATCATTTCCGATCAACAATATGTCATCCACATATAATATCGGAAATGCTACAGAGCTCCCACTCACTTTCTTGTAAATACAGGCTTGTCCAAAAGTCTTTATAAAACCATATGCTTTGATCACACTATCAAAACGTTTATTCCAACTCCGAGAGGCTTGCACCAGTCCATAAATGGATTGCTGGAGCTTGCACACTTTGTTAGCTCCCTTTGGATCGATAAAACCTTCCGGTTGCATCATATACAACTCTTCTTCCAGAAATCCATTCAAGAATGCAGTTTTGACATCCATTTGCCAAATTTCATAATCATAAAATGTGCCAATTGCTAACATGATTCGGACAGACTTAAGCATCGCTACGGGTGAGAAAGTCTCATCCTAGTCAATCCCTTGAACTTGTCGAAAACCTTTTGCAACAAGTCGAGCTTTATAGACAGTAACATTACCGTCCGCGTCAGTCTTCTTCTTGAAGATCCATTTATTCTCAATTGCTTGCCGATCATCGGGCTAGTCAACCAAAGTCCACACTTTGTTCTCATACATGGATCCCATCTCAGATTTCATGGCCTCAAGCCATTTTTTGGAATCTGGGCTCACCATCGCTTCTTCATAGTTCGTAGGTTCGTCATGGTCTAGTAACATAACCTCCAGAATAGGATTACCGTACCACTCTGGTGCGGATCTTACTCTGGTTGACCTACGAGGTTCAGTAACAACTTGGTCTGAAGTTTCATGATCATCATCATTAACTTCCTCACTAATTGGTGTAGGAGTCACAGGAAAAGATTTCTGTGATGAACTACTTTCCAATAAGGGAGCAGATACAGTTATCTCATCAAGTTCTACTTTCCTCCCACTCACTTATTTCGAGAGAAACTCCTTCTCTAGAAAGGATCCAAACTTAGCAACAAAAGTCTTGCCTTCGGATCTGTGATAGAAGGTGTACCCAACAGTCTCTTTTGGGTATCCTATGAAGACACATTTCTCCGATTTGGGTTCGAGCTTATCAGGTTGAAGCTTTTTCACATAAGCATCGCAGCCCCAAACTTTAAGAAACGACAACTTTGGTTTCTTGCCAAACCACAATTCATAAGGCATCATCTCAACGGATTTAGATGGTGCCCTAGACATCATAGATCGCACCATATCCAGTAAAGTTCGATTACGACATTCGGACACACCATTACGCTGTGGTGTTCTGGGTGGCGTGAGCTGTGAAATTATTCCGCATTGTTTCAAATGAAGACCAAACTCGTAACTCAAATATTCTCCTCCACGACTAGATCGTAGAAACTTTATTTTCTTGTTACGATGATTTTCAACTTCACTCTGAAATTCTTTGAACTTTTCAAATGTTTCAGACTTATGCTTCATCAAGTAGATATACCCATATCTGCTCAAATCATCTGTGAAGGTGAGAAAATAACGATACCCGCCGCGAGCCTCAATATTCATTGGACCACATACATCAGTATGTATGATTTCCAACAAATCAGTTGCTCGCTCCATAGTTCCGGAGAACGGCATTTTAGTCATCTTGCCCATGAGGCACGGTTCGCAAGTACCAAGTGATTCATAATCAAGTGGTTCCAAAAGTCCATCAGTATGGAGTTTCTTCATGCACTTTACACCGATATGACCCAAACGGCGGTGACACAAATAAGTTGCACTATCATTATCAACTCTGCATCTTTTGGTTTCAATATTATGAATATGTGTATCACTACTATCGAGATTCAACAAAAATAGACCACTCTTCAAGGGTGCATGACCATTAAAGATATTACTCATATAAATAGAAAAACCATTATTCTCTGATTTAAATGAATAACCGTCTCGCATCAAACAAGATCCAGATATAATGTTCATGCTCAACGCTGGCACCAAATAACAATTATTTAGGTCTAAAACTAATCCCGAAGGTAGATGTAGAGGTAGGGTGCGGACCGCGATCACATCGACTTTGGAACCATTTCCCACGCGCATCGTCACCTCGTCCTTAGCCAATCTTCGCTTAATCCGTAGTCCCTGTTTCAAGTTGCAGTATCAAATACCCAGGTGCTACTGCGAGCATTAGTAAGGTACGCATCAATAACATGTATATCACATATACCTTTGTTCACCTTGCCATCCTTCTTATCCGCCAAATACTTGGGGCAGTTCCGCTTCCAGTGACCAGTCTGCTTGCAGTAGAAGCACTCAGTCTCAGGCTTAGGTCCAGACTTGGGTTTCTTCTCCTGAGTAGCAACTTGTTTGTTGTTCTTCTTGAAGTTCCCCTTCTTCTTCCCTTTGCCCTTTTTCTTGAAACTCGTGGTTTTGCTAACCATCAACACTTGATGCTCCTTTTTGATTTCTACCTCCGCAGCCTTTAGCATTGCGAAGAGCTCGGGAATAGTCTTTTCCATCCCTTGCATATTATAGTTCATCACGAAGCTCTTGTAGCTTGGTGGCAGTGATTGGAGAATTCTTTCCATGATGCTATCATCCGGAAGATTAATTCCCAGTTGAACCTAGTGATTATTATACCAGACATTTTGAGTATATGCTCACTGACAGAACTATTCTCCTCCATCTTGCAGCTATAGAACTTATTGGAGACTTCATATCTCTCAATCCGGGCATTTGCTTGAAATATTAACTTCAACTCCTGGAACATCTCATATGCTCCATGACGTTCAAAACGTTGTTGAAGACCCGGTTCTAAGCCGTAAAGCATGGCACACTGAACTATCGAGTAGTCATCAGCTTTGCTCTGCCAGACGTTCATAACATCTGGTGTTGCTCCTGCAGCAGGCCTGGCACCCAGCGGTGCTTCCAGGACGTAATTCTTCTGTGCAACAATGAGGATAATCCTCAAGTTACGGACCCAATCCGTGTAATTGCTACCATCATCTTTCAACTTTGCTTTCTCAAGGAATGCATTAAAATTCAACGGAACAACAGCACAGACCATCTATCTACAACAACATAGACAAGCAAGATACTATCAGGTACTAAGTTCATGATAAATTTAAGTTCAATTTAATCATATTATTTAAGAACTCCCACTTAGATAGACATCCCTCTAATCCTCTAAGTGATCACATTATCCAAATCAACTAAACCATGTCTGGTCATCATGTGAGATGGAGTAGTTTCAACGGTGAACATCACTATCTTGATCATATCTACTATATGATTCACGCTCGACCTTTCGGTCTCAGTGTTCCGAGGCCATATCTGTTATATGCTAGGCTCGTCAAGGTTAACCTGAGTATTCCGCGTGCGCACCAGTTTTGCACCCGTTGTATTTGAACGTAGAGCCTATCACACCCGATCATCACGTGGTGTCTCAGCACGAAGAACTTTCGCAACGGTGCATACTCAGGGAGAACACTTATACCTTGATAATTTAGTGAGAGATCATCTTATAATGCTACCGTCAATCAAAGCAAGATAAGATGCATAAAAGATAAACATCACATGCAATCAATATAAGTGATATGATATGGCCATCATCATCTTGTGCCTGTGATCTCCATCTCCGAAGCACCGTCATGATCACCATCGTCACCGGCGCGACACCTTGATCTCCATCGTAGCATCGTTGTTGTCTCGCCAACTTATGCTTCCATGACTATGGCTACCGCTTAGTGGTAAAGTAAAGCATTACAGGGCGATTGCATTGCATACAATAAAGCGACAACCATATGGCTCCTGCCAGTTGCCGATAACTCGGTTACAAAACATGATCATCTCATACAATAAAATATAGCATAATGCCTTGACGATATCACATCACAACATGCCCTGCAAAAACAAGTTAGACGTCCTCTACTTTGTTGTTGCAAGTTTTACGTGGCTGCTACGGGCTGAGCAAGAACCGTTCTTACCTACGCATCAAATCCACAACGGTAGTTTGTCAAGTTGGTGCTGTTTTAACCTTCGCAAGGACCGGGCGTAGCCACACTCGGTTCAACTAAAGTGAGAGAGATAGACACCCGCCGGTCACCTTTAAGCAACGTGTGCTCGCAACGGTGAAACCAGTCTCGCGTAAACGTACGCGTAATGTCGGTCCGGGCCGCTTCATCTCACAATACCGCCGAACCAAAGTATGACATGCTGGTAAGCAGTATGACTTGTATCGCCCACAACTCTTGTGTTCTACTCGTGCATATTACATCAACGCATAAAACCAGGCTCGGATGCCACTGTTGGGGAACGTAGTAATTTCAAAATTTCACCTACGCACACGCAAGATCATGGTGATGCATAGCAACGAGAGGGAAGAGTGTGTCCACGTACCCTCGTAGACCGACAACGAAAGCGTTGACACAACGTAGAGGAAGTAGTCATACGTCTTCACGATCCGACCGATCCAAGTACCGAACGCACGTCACCTCCGAGTTCTGCACACGTTCAACTCGATGACGTCCCTCGAGCTCCGATCCAGCTGAGTGTTGAGGGAGAGTTTCGTCAGCACGACGGCGTGGTGATGATGATGATGTTCTACCAACGCAGGGCTTCGCCTAAGCACCACTACAATATTATCTAGGTGGATTATGGTGGAGGGGGCACCGCACACGGCTAAGAGATCAATGATCAATTGTGTGTCTATGGGGTGCCCCCCTACCCCCGTATATAAAGGAGCAAAGGGGGGGAGAGGCGGCTGACCAGGAGGAGGCGCGCCAGGAGGAGTCCTACTCCCACCGGGAGTAGGACTCCCTCCCTTCCTTGTTGGATTAGGAGAAGGGGGGAAGGAGAGAGAGAGGAAGGAAAGGGGGGCGCCGCCCCCCTCCTTGTCCAATTCGGACTAGAGGGGAAGGGGGCATGCGGCCTGCCCTGGCCGCCTCTCCTCTTCTCCACAATGGCCCATGTAGGCCCATTAATCCCCCTGGGGGGGTTCCGATAACCCCCGGTACTCCGTTAAAATCCCGATTTCACCCGGAACACTTCCGATATCCAAATATAGGCTTCCAATATATCGATCTTTATGTCTCGACCATTTCGAGACTCCTCGTCATGTCCGTGATCACATCCGGGACTCCGAACAACCTTCGGTACATCAAAATACATAAACTCATAATAGCCGTCATTGAACTTTAAGCGTGCGGACCCTACGGGTTCGAGAACTATGTAGACATAACCGAGACACGTCTCCGGTCAATAACCAATAGCGGAACCTGGATGCTCATATTGTCTCCTACATATTCTACGAAGATCTTTATCGGTCAAACCGCATAACAACATACGTTTGTTCCCTTTGTCATCGGTATGTTACTTGCCCGAGATTCGATCGTCGGTATCTCAATACCTAGTTCAATCTCGTTACCAGCAAGTCTCTTTACTCGTTCCGTAATACATCATCCCGCAACTAACTCATTAGTTGCAATGCTTGCAAGGCTTATAGTGATGTGCATTACCGATGGGCCCAAAGATACCTCTCCGACAATCGGAGTGACAAATCCTAATCTCGAAATACGCCAACCCAACAAGTACCTTTGGAGACACCCGTAGAGCACCTTTTTAATCACCCAGTTACGTTGTGATGTTTGGTAGCACATAAAGTCTTCCTCCGGTAAACGGGAGTTGCATAATCTCATAGTCATAGGAACATGTATAAGTCATGAAGAAAGCAATAGAAGAATACTAAACGATCGTGTGCTAAGCTAACGAAATGGGTCAAGTCAATCACATCATTCTCCTAATGATGTGATCCCGTTAATCAAATGACAACTCATGTCAATGGCTAGGAAACATAACAATCTTTGATCGACGAGCTAGTCAAGTAGAGGCATACTAGTGACACTCTGTTTGTCTATGTATTCACACAAGTATTATGTTTCCGGTTAATACAATTCTAGCATGAATAATAAACATTTATCATGATATAAGGAAATAAATAATAACTTTATTATTGCTTCTAGGGCATATTTCCTTCAATGGTGTTGATGTAGAAGTCCTCCGTGATCGATTCCCCCTCCGGCGGAGCGCCGGAAAAGGCCCCAAGATGGGATCTCACGGGTACAGAAGGTTGCGGCGTTGGAAATAGGGTTTCATGGTGCTCTCGGATGTTTTCAGGGTATATGCATATATATAGGCGAAAGAAGTCAGTTGGGGGAGCCACGAGGGGCCCACGAGGGTGGGGGGCGCGCCCTCCTACCTCGTGGCCGCCTAGTTGCTTCCTTGACGTCCACTGCAAGTCTCCTGGATTGCGTTTGTTCCAAGAATCACGCTCCCGAAGGTTTCATTCCGTTTGGACTCGTTTGATATTCCTTTTCTGTGAAGCACTGAAATAGGCAAAAAAACAACAATTTGGGCTGGGCCTCCGGTTAATAGGTTAGTCCCAAAAATAATATAAAAGTGTATAAATAAGCCCATTAAACATCCGAAACAGATAATATAATAGCATGGAACAATCAAAAATTATAGATACGTTGGAGACATATCATGATCCCTCGAATTACAATTGGATCATGTAGTTTTGTTTATTTGTCCCAGTTGTAAGCCCGGTCTCGACTCAAAATTGGGATTGTTGTTGTAGGTGCCCCAGTTGCAAGTCCACTCTCAAGTCACAAGTGGGCTTGTAGTTGTAGGTGCCCCAATTGCAAGTCCACCCTCAACTTCTAACGAGGGCATGTAGTTGTAGTTGCCCCAGTTGCAAGTCCCATAGTTATTTCGTCGTCCCATTTGCAACTCAATCTGCGACTCGCAACTGGGTCCCATAGTTTTTTGTTGTCGCAACTAGAACCGTAGTTTCTTCTCCTCCCAGCTGGGAGTCCACCGTTGAATCGCAACTTGGGTCCCATAGTATTTTTCCTAGTTGCAAGTCCACTCTCGACTCACATCTGAGATTGTAGTTCTAGGTGTCCCAGTCTCAATTCCACCCTCGACTCGCAACTAGGCTTGTAATTGTAGTTTCTCCAGTTGCAACTCCACCCTCGACTCGCAACTGTGGCTTGTAGTTGTAGTTTCCCCACTTGCAAGTCCACCCTCGACTCGCAATTGGGCCCATATTTTGTTCTAATCCCAGTTGCAAGCCAGCCACCGGATCACAACTACGCCATATTTGTTTTGGCTCTGTTGTAAGTCCACCTTCGACTCACCACTGGCCCCGTAGTTGTAGGTTTCCCAACTGCAAGTCTACAATAGACACACAACAGACCTCGCTGTTGTTTTTTTCGTCCCATTTCGAACTCAATCCCCGACTCACAACTAGGCCCCATAGTTGTTTGTTGTCATAGTTGCAAGTCCAGCCTCGACTTGCAACTAGAACCTTAGTTTGTGCTGCTCCTAGTTGTGAGTCCATCCTGGACTCGCAATTAGGGCCCATAGTGTTTGTCCTAGTTGCAAGTCCACCCTCACTCACAACTGGGATTGTAGTTGTACGTGCCCTGGTTGCAAGTCCACCCTAGATTCACAACTGGGCATGTAGTTGTAGTTGCCCCAGCTGCAAGTCCACCCTCGACTCGCAATTACGGCTTATAGTTGTAATTTCCCCAGTTTCAAGTCCACCCTTGACTTGAAACTCGGCCCATAGTTAGTTTTCATCCCAGTTGCAAGCCTACGGCCGACTTGCAACTAGGCCCATACTTGTTGTTGTTGCCTCAGTTGCAAGTCCACCTGTGGCACGCCATCCGCCTCATAGTTGTAGGTTTCCTAATTGCAAGTCCATGTTCAACTCGCAACTGGCCCCGTAGTTCTTTTGTCATCCTATTTGCAACTCAAGCCCTAACTCGCAACTGGGCCCCATAGTTGTTTGTTTTCATAATTTCAAGTCCACCCTCGACTCGCAACTGGAACTGTTGTTTGTTCTCCTCCCAGTTGCAAATCAACCCTCGATTCACAACTGGGCTCCCATAGTATTTGTCCCAGTTGCGAGTCCATCCTCGACCCGCTTCAGGGATTGTTGTTGTCGGTGCCCCAGTTGCAAATCCACTCTTGACTCGCAACTGGGCTTGTAGTTGTAGTTGCTCCAGTTGCAAGTCCACCCTCGACTCGCAACCGGGCATTTAGTTGTTTTTGTCCTAGTTGTGACCTCATCCTCGAAGCACACTGGGCCCGTAGTTTTTTTTCTCTTAGTTGCACGTCCACACTCAACTCGCAACTGGATCCATAGATTTTATGTTCTCCTAGTTGCAAGTCCACGTTGACTCGCAACTAGATCCGTAGTTGCGCCCTCCCTCCCAGTTGCAAGTCCACCCTCGACTCGCAATTGGGCTCGTAGTTTTTTTGTCTCAGTTGCAAGTACATCGTCGAATTTTGCAATTCAGGGCTAGTACTTTAGTTGTTTTTGCACCAGTTGCAAGCCCACAATAGTCATGCAACAGCCCCCCCTGAGTTATGTTTTTTGTCCTGCTTGCGAGTCCACACATCCAACTCCACAACTGGCCATGTAGGTGTTGTGTCCCACTTGCAAGCCCATCCTTAACTCCCAATTGGCATAGTAGTTGTTTTTGTCCTAGTTGCAATTTTAGCCTCAACCGGCAACCGGGCCACGTAGTTGTTTTTGTCCTAGTTGCAAGTCCACCCTTGACTCGCAAATAGGCATGTAGTTGTGTTTTTGTTAGTTGCAAGCTCACCCTCGACTCGTAACTGGGCCCATAGTTGTTTTTGTCCCAGGTGCAAGTCCACCCTCGACCCGCAACTTGTACATAGTTGTTTGTTGTATTTTTTGTGCCAGTTGCAAGCCATGCTATTATTTCGCAAATGGGCCCCTGTAGTTGGCTTTGTCCCAATTGCAAGCCCACCCTCAACCGAACAAAATCATCATCAACTCGTAACTGGGCCACATAGTTGTTTTTGTCCTAGTTGGATGCCTACCCCCGGCTCACAACTAGCCCCTTTTTTTTTTGTTATGACAGTTGCAAGTCCATCCTTGACTCACAAACTAGGCATGTAGTTGCTTTCGTCCCAGTAGCAAGCCACCTCTCGGCTCGCAACAAGGCCCGTAGGTTTTGTTCCCAAGGGAGTACACGGGTGTACATTGTAGGAATTTTGGGCCCCAAATTTCGTAGCTGACTAATTGGGAATGCGAATTCGAGTTTTCAGCGGTGGTGTTGTAGTGAGACGTGGGGCCGGGAGGGGGAGCACGAAGCCCACTGAAATATTTAGACACTTGTATGTGTTTTTATTGTCCTTTTTTTCACTCTAACATACACGAGGAGGTCAACCATGTCATTGTTTTAGACAAAGAGGGTGGCGAAATATCTAGTACAATCTTAAGTCTACAGGCTGCCTCCCCCTAAAGTAGTCCAGGGCCTCCATCATGTCATTTTTGTCATTTTCCTTCCTCATCGACGCCCTCACATTTGTATATTTTTGTGTGCAAGGGAGTGGGGTATTATACGAATGAATGGAAGTATGCCCAGGATTTTTGTCCACCACCGGCACACAACTGGGCCCGACCCATTTGTCTCCCAGTAGTATGTCCACCGTCGACATGCAATTGGATGCAACAACACTATTGCAATTATGGGCAGGAAGAGGGTTGTCGACCAATTTGCATGTCCACATTAAATACTCCTGTTTTTTCTTTCTTTTTCATTTTCATATTTTTTATAAGAAGTCATGACATTTTCTTACAATTATAAACTTTTTTAAAAATCATGATTTAAAAAGAATTAATGAACTTCTTCCAAATTCATGGACATTTTTTAATTTCATGAACATTTTTTTGTACTTGCTAAGATTTTTGAATTCAGGAACATTTTTATATTTTCTTATTCCTTCCTAATTCGTGAACTGTTTACATTTTCTTTAAAAAAATATATTTCAGTAGCTACTGTAGTATGACCTGCGTGCTCTGAAACTACAATAGGTGTGACCTGGCCACTGGCACTCACGCAGAAGGTGCTGCGTACAAGAGGTGTACTTATCCGTGCTGATACAAATAAGCCACAAGCTCCTAGTTAAACTAACAAGCTACTAGTTCGTGTTTGTCTCTCACTGTGACTGACATACAGCAGTTTTTTTTTGGTGGGTGACGTACAGCAAGTAAGGAGAAGAGTAGAAGAATACGGAGCTAGCGACAAGATCGACAGGCCCATCAGTAGAGTCAAGGCCGAAGCAACGGCAAGGAACAACGACAAGTCCTGTTACGAGCGGGCCGCGGGGCTTCTTTCTATCGAGGACAAGAAACGAAAAAAATAAATAAAACAAAACAAGCGAGGGCCACAAACAATTGATGACATCAATTTCGATGTGACATAACTATGTCACATCTAAATGAGTCCTAAACACACCTAAAATAAATACATAAATTATCTATTTCGGTTTACCCGTGTGCATACTAAAACATCGACATCAAAACATAGATATTTACATGTAATGGCCACAGAGTCTTTAATAGTTCTCAATAAGGTTGTTGTTCCGGATCAGGAAGAAGATGGCATGCTTGATGTCCTTGAAGATGGTCATGTTGAAGGTGGTAAGGAGGAACAAGGCAACCAACTGATACATCCTTTCGACCCAAACATTGATGCTATGGAGAAACAAAAACAGTTGCATCCATGTAAAATTATTTTCGAAGTTTTCTTTTGCATATACGGCATTTTTATTGTCCGATGTCCGTGCAATGGTTAATATGTCGGTGTGGTATGCTTTGTCACTAGGCATCGACATATTGATCTACAACTTTGTAGTGAAGTCACAGGAAAAACATGGTGTATATAGCAATGCTCTGACTTTAGTATCATTTTTCTACTATCTAAATTGCTTCAAGGAAAAACATGACACTCTAGCATGCAAACAACACATATATTCTCATGCTTATGTCCATCGTAATTAGATTTATTTATAAGTAGCTACATATCCTCTATTTATGGTTCAAATTTTATCAGTTTTTTAATCAACAACATATTCGTATAGTATCCAAAACTCTCATGCAGGAAAGCAATTTGGATGGCAATCTCGAGTCATGGATGACAATGAACAAAGAAGAAAAAGTCATAAAGCAGTATGTATGAATGACCAATGAAGAGAAAAAGAAAAAATCTGAAAAGGTGATGTGAAGCCTATCAACTAAGCAAAAGAACTAAAGATTTGACCCGGTTGCAAAAAAAATACACACTAAAAAAATATGCAAGCATGAAGGCAACACAGAAGATAAAAAAGTGTGCATGGGAAAGGCAGAAAGACAAAAATATGCAACCAGAATAAAAGAACCAAGAATTGAGGTGCAACACACTAAGCAAAGATTGAACCGCGATGGAGAAATCCTGCATATATCGCGACAGCACAGGGAGTTATACATCTATGTGACAATGACATCACGGTGAGCACATACACAACATGCTTGGACACTAGACGAAGTATACGACATTTTTACTGTGTGATATCAGTAACTCAACGCAAATGTTGTGTATATGATTTTTTATCATCAATACGATGGTTATTTTACTGGTGCGATATGTGTTGTCACTATATATTGACAGTCTAATCTACAATGTCACATTGAAGTCATATGGTCATACAAAAAACATCATGTGTGCTCTTACTTCGAAAATCCTTTAAACCAGTAACTGAAGTCTTAAAGAATGTGCTTCAAAGTCCAGAAAAAATGCACTCGGCAAAAGTCCTCCGTGCACGACCCTCTCTTCAACCATTGCTCATCCACCCCGTAGCAACGCACGTGCATGTTTCCTACCAAAATAAAGAAAGCTACCCTAAAAAAACTGACCTGGCCAGGAAAAATCAGCAACACTGCCTACTGTCGATGTGCTCGTCTCATAATAAGCACTAGCGAGTTGGTGAAGCATAATCCTACAATACACAGACTACACGACAAGTTCCCACGAAGAAAATGATGAGATGCGGGAGTGGGGCCAGGCTTTGCCAGGAGAGTAGCTAGATGAATTTTTCGCGTACATCCTCATGAGTCCCGAGCTTGTCTAGTAAAAGAATTTCGAACTTGCTGCATTTTAATATATGGTTCTTATGTTGGAGTCAACACTTGGTATGACCTGCAAAAAAAAACTTGGCATAGAGTGACACCCATGCATAAGACAATTTTTATCCGATCCTCGATAACTAGTTAGAGGAGCAAAAACCCGGTTTTACTACTCTAACCCATAGCTAGCCGATCCCCAATTGGCGTTAGAGGTGTAAAAATTACCCTCAGATCTGGTGCGCCTCCCTATATTTAATCCACCGAGCGGCGCCCGAGTAAAAAATCTCACTCCCTCTCCTCTTCCTCTCCGCCTCCTCTGCCTCTTCTCTCCCCATCCCCGCCTGACGTTCCGCGCCACCCCCTCTCCTCCCAATGGCTGGACGCGGTGGCCGGAGGTCCCCGGTGCCGATCCGCAGCGTGGATCCGTGCCGCCACGCCTGCGATTTGACGTCAAGCGGCGGATCCTCTGCCCGCCGCCCGCTTCGCCGACTTCCCGGAACTCTCTCCACCGTGGCAGCCGTAGAGGACATACATCAGGGTTCGCCAGCGCGCATGGCGGATGTGGTTGGTGGAAATCACCGATTGAGAGACAGACACACGGAAGTGGATCGGATCGTTCCACACGGCGGAGCTCTCCACCGTCGAATACGATGGGTGGCAGGTCCCTCGTACACCTCGCCTAGCTGCCACGTGGGGTGGTGGATGCAGCGATGACTCGGCAGGACCGCGAGGTGAGGGCGCGCCTCGCGGCGGAGGCCATTGACGAGCCATACATGGCGAATCTATGTCGACAACACCCGGAGCTCGTGGAGACTTGGTGGGCCATCTTCGTGGAGCGTGGCAGGGATGTCATCATTCTCTCCAACGACGAGGTGCAAGGCGGCGATGAGGAGGGAGAGGAGGAGAAGGAGTTCGACATTGATGAGTGGCGGCGAATCCTCCCCGGTGATTACGACGATGACACCGTCCTGGACCTATGTCTCGCTGGCGGTGGTCTGTCGAGGCAAGATTGGCTCGACCTTTACCATGGCAAAAATGGCGATGATGATGAGTAGTCTAGTGTACTTTAAAGTTGTAGTTTATGTTTAATGTTCGGTTGTCCTAACTAATTTGAACTTATATTTAAATGTATGCAAACTTCGATGGAATTTCGATTGAATTATGTTTACCACGCTAAGTTTAAGGGATCGGCTTGTGTTGGAGAAATGCACTGAGGCAATCATGTATGTGTTGGGGAACGTAGCATGCAATTTCAAAAATGTTCCTACGCTCACGCAAGACCTATCTAGGAGATGCATAGAAATGAGAGGGGGAGTGTGTCCACGTACCCTCGTAGACCAAAAGCGGAAGTGTTTGATAATGCGGTTGATGTAGTCGAACTTCTTCTCGTTCCAACCGATCAAGTGTCGAATGTATGACACCTCCGAGTTCTGCACACGTTCAGCTCGATGACGTCCCTCGAACTCTTGATCCAGCAAAGTGTCGAGGGAGAGTTCCGTCAGCGCGACGGCGTGGTGACGGTGATGGTGAATGATCCGCGCAGGGCTTCGCCTAAGCAATACGTGAATATGACCGGAGGCATAAACTATCGAGGGGGGCACCGTACACGACTAGGAATAATTGTTGTGTGTTCTAGCGGTACCCTCCCCTCATATATATAGGTTGAAGGGGAGGAGAGGCAGCAAAGGGGGCGCCCCAAGTAGGAGGAATCCTACTTGGGCGCCGCCCAATTCAGCCTTCCCCCTTCCATATTCATCCGGAGGGTGAAGGAAGAAGGAGGGAGGAGGGAAGGAAGGGGGAGGCCGAATCCCTCCCCTTCCTTTCTCTCTTATCCTCTTTCATTCCCCCTATTTTGGCCTACATGGGGTGCACCAGCCCCTTAGGGGATGGTTTGTCCCCTTCATGGCCCCTTAGGCCCATGTAGTTGCACGGAACCCCTTCCGGTGACCCGATATGTACCCGGTACCGCCAGAACACTTCCGGGGTCCGAATATCATCGTCCTATATATGAATCTTTACCTCTCGACCATTTCGAGACTCCTCGTCATGTCCTTGATCTCATTTGGGACTCTGAACAACACTCGGTCACCAAATCACATAACTCATATGATACAAAATCGTCATCGAATGTTAACCGTGTGGACCCTACGGGTTCGAGAACTATGTAGACATGACCGAGACACCTCGCTGGTCAATAACCAACATCAGAACTGGATGCTCATATTGGTTCCTACATATTCTACGAAGATCTTTATCGGTCGTACCGTAATGACAACATACGTTATTACCTTTGTCATAGGTATGTTACTTGCCCGGGATTCGATAACGGTAGCTTCATACCTAGTTCAATCTCGTTATCGGCAAGCCTCTTTACTCTTTCCATAATACATCATCCCGAAAATAACTCATCGGTCACATTGCTTGTAAGGCTTATCATGATGTGTATTACCGAGAGGGCCCAGAGACACCTCTCCGATAATCGGAGTGACAAATCCTAATCTCGATCTATGCCAACCCAACAAATACCTTTGAAGATACCTATAGAGCATCTTTATAATCACCCAGTTACGTTGTGACGTTTGATAGAAAACAAGGTATTCCTCTAGTATCCGAAAGTTGCAGAATCACATAGTCAAAGGAATATGTATATGACATGAAGAAAGCAATAGCAATAAAACTTAACATCATTATGCTAAGCTAACGAATTGGTCTTGTCCATCACATCATTATCCTAATGATGTCATCCCGTTCATCAAATGACAACTCATGTCTATGGTTAGGAAACTTAACCATCTTTGATCAACGAGCTAGTCTAGTAGAGGCTCACTAGGGACACTATGTTTTGTCTATGTATCCACACATGTATCAAGTTTCCGGTTAATACAATTATGGCATGAATAATAAACATTTATCATGATATAAAGAAATATAAATAACAACTTTATTATTGCCTCTAGGGCATGTTTCCTTCAGTCTCCCACTTGCACTAGAGTCAATAATCTAGTTCACATCGCCATGTGATTTAACACTAATAGATCACATCGTCATGTGATTAACACCCATAGTTAACATCACCATGTGTCCAACACCCAAATGGTTTACTAGAGTCAATAATCTAGTTCACATCGCCATGTGATTAACACCGAAAGAGTACTAAGGTGTGATCATGTTTTGCTTGTGGGAGAAGTTTAGTCAATGGGTCTGCCACATTCAGATCCATATGTATTTTGCAAATTTCTATCTCTACAATGCTCTGTACGGAGCTACTTTAGATAATTGCTCCCACTTTCAATATGTATCCAGATTGACATTCAGAGTCATCTGGATCAGTGTCAAAGCTTGCATCGACGTAACCCTTTACGATGAACTCTTTGTCGCCTCCATAACCGAGAAACATTCCATTAGTCCTCTTTAGGTACCTAAGGATAATTTTGACCGATGTCCAGTGGTCTACTCCTGGATCGCTATTGTACCCCTTTGCCAAAATTATGGCAAGGTACACAATAGGTCTGTTATACAGCATGGCATACTTTATAGAACCTATGGCTGAGGCATAGGGAATGACTTTCATTCTCTCTCCATCTTCTGTTATGGTCGGGTTTTGAGTCTTACTCAACTTCATACCTTACAACTTAGGCAAGAACTCCTTCTTTGACTGATCCATTTTGAATTCCTTCAAAATCTTATCAAGGTATGTACTCATCGAAAGTCTTATCAAGCGTCTTGATCTATTTCTATGGATCTTGATGCCCAATATGTAAGTAGCTTCACCGAGGTCTTTCTTTGAAAATCTTCTTTCAAACACTCCTTTATGCTTTCCAGAAAATTCTACATCATTTCCGATCAGCAATATGTCATTCACATATACTTATCAGAAAGTCTGTAGTGCTCCCACCCACTTTCTTGTAAATATAGGCTTCACCACAAGTTTGTATAAAACTATATGCTTTGATCAACGCATCAAAGCGTACATTCCAACTCCGAGATGCTTGCACCAGTCCATAGATGGATCGCTGGAGCTTGCACATTTTGTTAGCACCTTTAGGATTGACAAAACCTTCTGGTTGCATCATATACAACTCTTCTTTAATAAATTCATTAAGGAATACAATTTACATCCATTTGCCAGATTTCATAAAATCTGGCAATTGCTAACATGATTCGGACAGACTTTAAGCATCGATACGAGTGAGAAAATCTCATCGTAGTCAACACCTTGAACTTGTAAAAAACCTTTTTTGACAAGTCGAGCTTTGTAGATAGTAACACTACTATCATCGTCCGTCTTCCTCTTGAAGATCCATTTATTCTCAATGGCTTTCCGATCATCGAGGAAGTCCATCAAAGTCCACACTTTGTTCTTATATATGGATCCTATCTCAGATTTCATGGCCTCAAGCCATTAATCAGAATCTGGGCTCATCATCGCTTCCTCATAGTTCGTAGGTTCGTCATGGTCTAGTAACATTAATTCCAGGATAGGATTACCGTACCACTCTGGTGCGGAACGTGCTCTGGTTGACCTATGAGGTTTGGTAGTAACTTGATTTGAAGTTTCATGATCATTATCACTAGCTTCCTCTCTAATTGGTGTAGGCATCATGAGAACGGTTTTCTATGATGAGCTACTTTCCAATTCAAGAGAAGGTAAAATTACCTCATCAAGTTCTACTTGCCTCCAACTCACTTCTTTCGAGAGAAACTCCTATAGAAAGGATCCATTCTTAGCAACAAAGATCTTTCCTTCAGATCTGTGATAGAAGGTGTACCCAAGAATTTCTTCTGGGTATCCTATGAAGACGCACTTCTCCGATTTGGGTTCGAGCTTATCAGGCTGAAGCTTTTTCACATAAGCATCGCAACCCCAAACTTTAAGAAACGGCAGCTTAGCTTTCTTGCCAAACCATAGTTCATATACTGTGTTGTCTCAACGGATTTAGATGGTGCCCTATTTAACGTGAATGCAGCTATCTCTAATGCATAACCCCAAAACGATAGTGGTAAATTGGTAAGAGACATCATAGATCACACCATATCTAATAAAGTACGGTTACGATGTTCAGACACACCATTACGTTGTGGTGTTCCAAGTGGCGTGAGTTGTGAAACTATTCCACATTGTTTTAAATGAAGGCCAAACTCGTAACTCAAATATTCGCCTCCACGATCAGATCGTAGAAACTTTATTTTCCTGTTACGATGATTCTCCACTTCACTCCGAAATTCTTTAAACTTTTCAAACGTTTCAGACTTGTGTTTCATTAAGTAGATATACTCATATCTGCTCAAATCATCTGTGAAGGTCGGAAAATAACGATACCCGCCGCGAGCCTCAACACTCATTGGACCGCATACATTGGTATGTATTATTTCCAGTAAGTCATTAGCTCGCCCCATTGTTCCGGAGAACGAATTTTTAGTCATCTTGCCCATGAGGCATGGTTTGCAAGCATCAAATGATTCATAATCAAGTGATTCTAAAAGTCCACCCACATGGAGTTTCTTCATGTGCTTTACACCAATATGACCTAAAGAGTAGTGCCACAAATATGTTGCACTATCATTATCAACTTTGCATCTTTCGGCATCAATATTATGAATATGTGTATCACCACGATCGATATTCAACAAACCATTCACATTGGGTGTATGACCATAGAAGGTTTTATTCATATAAACAGAACAACAATTATTCTCTGACTTAAATGAATTACCGTACACTACAGGAAAAAAAAAGATTTGCCGTCTGTACTGCTCTTTGCCATCAGCATTTGGTCGGGGCAGACGACAAAGACCAACTTTCCCAACAGTTGTAGACGACAAAGAACGGCTGACAGCAAAGATTTTTTGCTCTTTGTAATTTTTTTACAGACGGCAAAGAGAATACTTTGTCGTCTGTAAAAGAAAACACAGACGACAAAGTATCTTTGCCGCCTGTGATTTTTATTACAAACGGCAAAGATCTTACGTTGCAGCCCGTAAAGGAAAATGCAGATGGCAAAATCTTTGCCGTATGTGTTTTTGTTTTACAGATGGCAAATTGAGCTCTTTGCCGTTTGTTAAGAAAATCACAGACGGCAAAGAGAAAACATAGCCTATGGTTAAATGTATTGACTTTTTAATGTTTTTGAAATGTAAACAAGGTCTAAATGATATGCAATTTGGCATGGTACAACTTTACAAGTCCTAGAAGGTGTGGAAAAAGTTTGGGAAATCTTACTATATTTTAACATGCTTATTTGGTTAACATTAATAGGCTAATCATACACAAATGTTTTGCTGTGTTCCTATTGGCTGGAACCAACATCCCCTGGATCGATGACGTGGCGGGGCAGCAGCCCCCACCACGCATCGCACGCACCAGCTAGCCCCAACCAACCCCACGTGCACGTACAACCCAACCCACTCCTCGATCTCTTTTTCTTCTCCACAGAAGCAGTGCAGGAGTGCACGTACAGGGCCCTCGCCGGACTCCCTCGCAGCTGCCTCACTGGACTCCCACCTCGCCGCCCCTCGTCGGATCCCCGTTGACGCCCCTTACCGGACCCCGCCATGCATCTCCCCTCCTCCCTCTCTTTCTACCATCTTCCTCTGTCTCCCTCTCTCCCTTCAGCGCCGTCGGAGTAGCAGCGGCACCGCCGTAGAAGGAGCACCCCTAGAGCAGCATCGGCCGGCGACGACGACGGCTTCAGGTGCGGGCCCGGAGGCGACGCCAATGAGCTCCTGATGTTGCCAGCCTCCTCCTCTGCGCCCCTCGCCAGACTATGTCGTGGCTATTACTTGCCGAACCCTGCCGTGGGCGCCCCTCACCGGACCGCGTCGTGGCCGCCGCTCGTCGGACCCCGTCGTGCCTGAGCCTGCCCAGCCTCCTCCTCTCTGCCCCGAGCGCTAGAGCTCCTCCGGCAGAGGCAACAGTTGCCGGAGTTGGCAACTCCGACGACCACCGAAGTAGCAGCTGCCCTCCTCTCTGCTTCCCTTCTTCTCGAGCTCACCGGAGCAGCAGCTGACCTCTGAACACTTTGACTGGCATCATTTTTCTTAGAAAAATAAAAAAACTATCTTTGCTGTCTGTGGTTCAGTTTGGATGATGGCAAAACAAATGTTTTGACTGACGGCAAACACCACATTCTTTGCCGTCTGGTATTTTCACGGTAAACGCCAAATTTGTAGTTGGCTGACGGCAAAGATTTTACCGTCTTCCCGACGAAAAGCTGACGGCAAAGTATTCTTTGCCGACTTATCTTTGCCGTCTGAGTTTGCCGTCTACTTCCTGACGACAAAATCTTTGCCGTCTGGATTTAGGTCTTTGCCGTCTATGATCCCCAGACAGCAAATTACCTGTTTCCTGTACTGGTATTGCAATAAACATGATCTAATCATATTAATGCTCAACGCAAACACCAAATAATATTTATTTAGGTTCAATTTTAACCCCGAAGGTAGAGGGAGTGTGCGATGGTGATCGTATCAACCTTGGAATTACTTCCAACACACATCGTCACCTCGTTCTTAACTAGTCTCTGTTTATTTCGCAACTTCTGTTTTGAGTTACTACTCTTAGCAACTGAACTTGTATCAAATACCGAGGGGTTGCTATAAACACTAGTAAAGTACACATCAATAACATGTATATCAAATATTCCTTTGTTCACTTTGCCATCCTTCTTATCTGCGAAGTATCTAGGGCAGTTCCACTTCTAGTGACCATTTCCTTTACGGTAGAAGCACTCAGTTTCAGGCTTGGGTCTAGCTTTGGGCTTCTTCATGGGAGTGGCAATTTTCTTGCCATTCTTTTTGAAGTTTCCTTTTCTTTCCCATGCCCTTTTTCTCAAAACTAGTGGTCTTGTTAACCATCAACAATTGATGCTATTTCTTGATTTCTACCTGCGCTGATTTCAGCATCACGAAGAGCTTGGGAATCGATTTCGTCATCCCTTGCATATTATAGTTCATCATGAAGTTCTAGTAACTTGGTGATAGTGATTACAGAACTCTGCCAATCACTATCTTATCTGGAAGATTAACTCCCACTTGATTCAAGCGATTGTAGTACCCAGACATTCTGAGCACATGCTCACTAGCTGAGCTATTCTCCTCCATCTTGTAGGCAAAGTACATGTCAGAGGTCTCATACCTCTTAACACGGGCATGAGTCTGAAATATCATTTTCAGCTTCTTGGAACATCTCATATGCTCCACAGCATTCAAAACATTTTTGAAGTCCCGTTTCTAAGCCATAAAGCATGGTGCACTAAACTATTAAGTAGTCATCATACCGAGCTTGTAAAACGTTCATAACGTCTGCATCTGCTCCTGCACTAGGTTCGTCACCTAGTGGTGCATCAAGGACATAATTCTTCTGTGTAACAATGAGGATAATCCTTAGATCACGGACCTAGTCCGCATCATTGCTACTATCATCTTTCAACTTAGTTTTATTTAGGAACATATCAAAAATAAAACAGGGGAGTTATACGCGAGCTATTGATTTACAATGTAGATATGCAAATACTATCAGGACTAAGTTAATGATAAATTAAGTTCAATTAATCATATTACTTAAGAACTCCCACTTATATAGACATCCCTCGAGTCATCTAAATGATTACGTCATACAAATCAACTAAACCATGTCCGATCATCATGTGAAATGGAGTAGTGTTCAATGGTGAACATTTCTATGTTGATTATATCTACTATATGATTCACGTTCGACCTTTCTGTCTCAAGTGTTCCGAGGCCATGTCTGTACATGCTAGGCTCGTCAAGTTTAACCCGAGTATTCCGCATGTGCAAAACTGTCTTGCACCCGTTGTTTGTGAATGTAGAGCTTATCACACCCGATCATCATGTGGTCTCTCAGTACGACGAACTATCGCAACGATGCATACTCAGCGAGAACACTTATACGTTGAAATTTTAGTAAGGGACCATCTTATAATGCTACCACCGTACTAAGCAAAATATGATACATAAAAGATAAACATCACATGCAATCAAAATATGTGACATGATATGGCCATCATCATCCTGTGCCTTTGATCTCCATCTCCAAAGCACCATCATGATCTCCATCGTCACCGGCTTGACACCTTGATCTCCATCGCAGCATCGTGGTCGTCTCGCCAACTATTGCTTATACAACTTTCGCTAACACATAGTGATAAAGTAAAGCAATTACATGGCGTTTGTATTTCATACAATAAAGCGACAACCATAAGGCTCCTGCCAGTTGCCAATAACTTTTACAACACATGATCATCTCATACAATAACATATATCACATCACAACATGCCCTGCAAAAACAAGTTAGACGTCCTCTACTTTGTTGTTGCAAGTTTTGCGTGGCTGCTACGGGCTTGTAGTAAGAACCATTCTTACCTACGCATCGAAACCACAACAGTGATTTATCAATTTTGCTGTTTTAACCTTCAACAAGGACCAGCCCCAGTCAAATTCGATTAAACAAAAGTTGGAGAAACAGACACCCGCCAACTACCTTTATGCAAAACTTGTTGCATATCTGTCGGTGGAACCAGTCTCATGAACGTGGTCATGTAAGGTTGGTCCTGGCCGCTTCATCCAACAATACCGTCAAATCAAATCAAGACATTGGTGGTAAGCAGTATGGCGATCACCTCCCACAACTCTTTGTGTTCTACTCGTGCATATCATCTACACATAGACCTCGCTCGGATGCCACTTGGGGAACGTAGCATGCAATTTCAAAAAATTTCCTACGCTCATGCAAGATCTATCTAGGAGATGCATAGCAACGAGAGGGGGAGAGTGTGTCCACGTACCCTCGTAGACTGAAAGCGGAAGCGTTAGATAACGCGGTTGATGTAGTCGAACTTCTTCTCATTCCGACCGATCAAGTACCGAACGTACGACACCTCCGAGTTCTGCACACGTTCAGCTCGATGACGTCCGTCGAACTCTTGATCTAACAAAGTTTCAAGGGAGAGTTCCGTCAGCTCGACGGCGTGGTGACTGTGATGGTGAAATGATCTGCGCAGGGCTTCGGCAAAGCACTACGTGAATATAACCGGAGACGTAAACTAGGGAGGGGGCACCGCACACGGCTAGGAATCAATGTTGTGTGTTCTAGCGGTGCCCTCCCCTCATATATATAGGTTGGAGGGGAGGAGGGGCAGCGAAGGGGACGCCCCAAGTAGGAGGAATCCTACTTGGGCGCCTCCCAATTCGCCCCCCCCCGTCGATATTCATCTGGAGGGGGAAGGAGGGAGGAGGGAGGAGAGAAGGAAGGGGGAGGACGAATCCCTCCCCTTCCTTTCTCTCTTATCCTCTTTACTTCCCCCTATTTTGGCCTACATGGGGCGCACCAGCCCCTTAGGGGCTGGTCTGTCCTCATCTTGGCCCATTAGGCCCTTCTAGTTGCCGGGGGGGATGCCCGGAACCCCTTCCGGTGACTCGATATGTACCTGGTACCCCTAGAATACTTCTAGTGTCCGAATATCATCGTCCTATATATGAATCTTTACCTCTTGACGATTTTGAGACTCCTCATTATGTCTTTGATCTCATCTGGGATTCCGAACAACATTCGGTCACCAAATCACATAACTCATATAATACAAAATCATCATCGAACGTTAAGCGCGTGGACCCTACGGGTTCGAGAACTATGTAGACATGACCGAAACACCTGTCCAGTAACTAACCAACAGCGGAAACTGGATGCTCATATTGGTTCCCACATATTCTACAAAGATCTTTATCGGTCGTACCATAATGACAACATACGTTATTCCCTTTGTCATCGGTATGTTACTTGCCTGAGATTCGATTGTCGGTATCTTCATACCTAGTTCAATCTCGTTACCGGCAAGTCTCTTTACTCGTTCCGTAATACATCATCCCGCAACTAACTCATAAGTCACAATGCTTGCAAGGCTTATCATGATGTGTATTACCGGGAGGGCCCAGAGATACCTCTCCGATACTCGGAGTGACAAATCCTAATCTCGATCTATGCCAACCCAACAAACACCATCAGAGATACCTATAGAGCATATTTATAATCACCCAGTTACGTTGTGATGTTTGATAGCACACAAGGTATTCCTCCGGTATCCGGGATTTGCATAATATCATAGTCAAAGGAATATGTAGATGCCATGAAGAAAGCAATAGTAATAAAACTTAACGATCATTATGCTATGCTAACGGATGGGTCTTGTCCATCACATCATTCTCGTAATGATGTGATCTCGTTCATCTAATGACAACTCATGTCTGTGGTTAGGAAACTTAACCATCTTTGATCAACGAGCTAGCCTAGTAGAGGCTCACTAGGGACACTGTGTTTTGTCTATGTATCCACACATGTATCAACTTTCCGGTTAATACAATTCTAGCATGAATAATAAACATTTATCATGATATAAGTAAATATAAATAACAACTTTATTATTGCCTCTAGGGCATATTTCCTTCAGTATGATGATGTTTTCTATGTGTTTATGAATAAAGATAGTTCTTGTATATTATCAATGACGTGTATTATCAAATATGTGACTGTTCATGGGACTATACATTTTATGGTGACTGTCCTAAAAGGTTCCTAGTCGAAACGGCTGTGTGGACACGCAGCTGTCTGATACGTCTCCAACGTATCTATAATTTCTGATTGTTTCATGCTATTATATTATCAATCTTGTCTGCTTTATATGCAATTTTATATCATTTTTTGAGAATTTACCTATTAACCAGTGCCTAGTGCCAATTGTTGTTTACTACTTGTTTTTAGTTTTGTAGAAATTCCCTACCAAACGGAGTCCAAACAGGCCATAGCTTTTGGACGATTTTTCTAGTCTGGGAGGGACCTTAGAAACTTTGGGGGAGGACAAGAACCAGACGAGGGGACGACAAGAAAACATGGCACGCCTTTTGGGGGTAAGCGCGCCCTGTTGTCTTGTGGGCCCCATAAGTCGAAATCAATAAATTCTCAAATATTCGAAAACCCCAAGAGAGAGAGAGAGAGACCCTAAAAAATTATTCCACCACTACAAGTCTATGTTCTTCCACGATCCCGTCTGGAGGCCTTTGCTGGTATTCTTCTAGAAGGGTAATCGATCATGGAGACTTCTATATCAACCTTGCCGCACCTCCGATGATGTGTGAGTAGTTCCCCACTGGAGCTATCGGTCCATAGTAGTAGTTAGATCTCTCTCTCTCTCTCTAATATTCAATACAATGTTCTCTTCGGAGATCTATTTGATGTAATCTTATATTGCGGTGCGTTTGTTAGGATCCTATGAATTGTGGATTAATGATCAGATTGTTCATTGAAAGCAATTGAGTTATTAAAGATTGTTATGTACTACTCATTTACGTGTTTTTCATGCCATGATGGGGTTGCTGGAGCATACTTATTCCTCATTGAAGTCTTCTATGTTGTTTGAATCGGGGGCACGCGATGGTTAACTCCTCCTAACTTCCTCCCTAGGGGCATGTGGGTAGTACTTTATGAGTGTCTACCTTATGAGTGGCGGTCGAGGATGAGCGATGGTCTGTTCCTCCCAATCTATCCCACTAGGGGCATGCGACACTACAAAAAAAGACACATCGTCCGTGACATTTTTGACCAAACAATTTTTTTTCTGTCATGCTTATGACACTTCTATGACGATAATTGTGACAAAACCCGGTATCATCATAGATGTGGTGGGCTCCTACTTCTATGAAAAACAATCATGACAGAAAGTGGGCTTTTCGTCCTTGGCGGGCCAGAGATGCAGCTGCATGACATTCTTTGGGCTGTCCATGACGGAAAAAACCATGGTAGAAGCGAAGGCGAGGAAAATATCGGGGAGTTCCCGGTTACGGTGGGTGATCGGGGGCCAAGCGATGCGCGTTTCTCTCGTACACGTGCGCGCGTGTGTGCGAGACGTTGGGCTCTAACTGAACCCGAGCGAGGCGTTCACCTATTGAACCCGAGCGATTGCACTGCAGGCTACGCGTTACTGAACCCGAGCGATCGATCGATGGCTGTTAACTAAACCCGATCGAGCGATTCCTTCGCTACTGCTGCTAACTGAAGCCGATCGAACCCTGCTACCTCCTTCCCTTGATCAACATTGAGCGTTGTTGGGGGGTGGGGTTTGGATGAATAGATCCCAATGGGGGGTTGGATGAACAGGACCCCATGGTAGTAGAGGCCGTTGTCGCTAGATGAACAGGACCCCGATCGAGCCGGTTGGGGGTGGATGAACACGACCCCGTGGAGGGCTGGATGAACACGACCCCATGGAGGGCTGGTTGAACAGTAGCCGATGGAGGGCTGGATGAACAGTAGCCTGTGGAGGGGTGGTTGAACAGGACCCCGTGGAGAGGGCTGGTTGAATAGTAGCCGGTGGAGGAGCAGTGGAGGCTGGATGAACAGGAGCCCGTGGATGAACAGTCGCAGGTGGAGGTTGGAGGAGGTCGACGGTGGATGAACAGTAGCCCGTGGATGGATTCGACGGTGGAGATGAACAGTATCCCTTGGAGTCCCGTTTTGCGGTACGCCACAGCCCTGCTGATGAACAAGACCCCCGTTTCGCCCGTAGTGCTCCAACACAAATCCGTTTCCTTTGTTTGGTGGTACGCCACACCCCTCCCGATCAACAGGACCCCGTTTTGACCGTAGGGGGTCCAAGAGAAGTTCGTTTCCTCCGTTTTACGGTACACCGGACCCATCCCGATGAACAGGATCCCGTTTCGACCGTGGCCAGTCGAACACAAGGCCATTTCCTCCGATCTGCGGCACGCCAGGCCTCATTTTGATCGACTGTTCCGTCCAAGCCGGTTGGCTCCCGATGAATACGACGACGACACAGTTTCTCTGTTCTGACCAGCCATGTACACGATCCCTGGCCGTCCGTATGCGCGAGTAGGCGTTCGAGTCCCCGCACGTATGTACGTGATGTCTACTATGCAACTTTATTCTTGTAGACACATGTTGGGCCTCCAAGCGCAGAGTTTTGGAGGACAATAGCAATTTCCCTCAAGTGGATGACCTGGTTTATTAATCCGGGGGAGGTGTAGGATGAAGATGGTATCTCTCAAATGACGCTGCAACCAAATACAAGAAATCTCTTTTGTCCCCAACACACCCAATAAAATGGCAAATTGTATAGGTGCACTAGTTCGGCGAAGAGATGGGGATAAAATTTTAATATTTTGATTGCAGAAATATATTTTTATAATCTGAATAAATAAAATACGCAAGGTAGCGAATAGTAAACGGGCACAAAAAGGTATTGCACTGCTTGAAAACAAGGCCTAGGGTCCGTACTTTCGCTAGTGCAATCTCTCAACAGTGCTAACATAGTTGGATCATATGATTATCCCTAAAAGTGCAAGAAAGAATCACTCCAGAGTTCCTATTAGCGTACTAAAATTGTTTGTAGGGTATGGAACCACCTCAAAGCTATTCTTTCCGTTCGATCCATCCTATAGTTCGTACTAAAATAACGCAAGCTATTCTTTTCGATCGATCTAATAAAGAGTTCGTACTAAAATAACACCAAAGCAAATTCATATTCATAATACTCAATCCACACAAAGAATTTTAAGGAGACCCCAAAGTTTCTATCGGAGAAAAGATAATAAAAACGTGCATCAACCCCTATGCATAGATTACCCCAATGTCACCTCGGGAATCCACAAGTTGAGTGCCATAACATATATCAAGTGAATCAATATGATTCCTCATTGTCACCTCAAGTACTCATACCGCAAGACATACATCATGTGTTCTCATCTCTGAATATTCAATCCGACGAGACAAAACTTCAAAGGGTAAAGACTTAATTCATCACAACAAGCTTACAGAGGGGAGAAACATCATATGATCCATCTATATTCACAAATCCCATGACATAGATCATGAGAGAGAGAGATTGAACACATAGCTACCGGTACAAACCCTCAGCCCCAAGGGTGGACTACTCCCTCCTCATCATGGTGGCCGCCGGGATGACGAAGATGGCCACTGGAGATGATTCCCCCCTCTGGCAGGGTGCCAGAACGGGGTCTAGATTGGTTTTCGTGGATTCAGTGCCTTGCGGCGGCGAAACTTCTGATCTAGGTTCTCCCCAAAGGTTTCAGAATATTTGGGAATTTATAGGACGAAGAGGGGGTGCGGGAAGCCACCGAGGTGGGCACAACCCACCTGGGTGCACCAGGGGGCCCAGGCGCGCCCTGGTGGGTTGTGCCCCCTCGGGAGATCGCTGATGCGGTCCACCCAAGATTCTACGGGTTCCTGGGATCCGGTGGGGGCGGGGTCGCCGCCTCTCCCCGTGCTGCCGGGTGCGGGATCTACAACAGGCATCGCCGCTGGCGGGAGCCTAATCTTCTTGGCGCTGGGGTTAGCCGACTCCGTTTTCCTCGAGGGCGTCGTGTCGCTCTCACGGATTTGAGCAGAGTAACGAATGATGAGCCTAGTTGTAGTGCGAGTTAAGAAGAAGGGGAGCTGGGGTTTTTCTGTAGTAGTGAGGAAGAAGGGGAGCTGGGGTTTTCTGTAGGAGTGAGGTGAGGAATTTGGGGGCACGAGTGGAGCAAGCTGACGTGAGGTGGGTGGGAGTGAGGTGAGGAATTTGGGGGTACGAGTGGAGCAAGCTGACATGAGGTGGGTGGGAGTGAGGAGGAAGAAGAGCACCTAGGTTTTTTTGGGGGGTGGTGTGCTGGGTGTGGATAGCGCCTCTCGTTAAGTAAATACATGGGATTGTGAATTGATTCTATTATTTACTAGGGTGGATGGGCTGTTTTTTCTTGGGCCCAAAGAAACAATTACTACTAGTACAGTAGAGACAATCTACAGCTACCTAGAAAAACAATTACTACTGGTATAGTGGATACACTACCGCTTCTGGCTCCTCCTAGGTCATCGTAACGTCTCCCTCTACTGAATGCTGTTTTACTTTTGTTCACCGACATGTGGGCCATGCAGCGCGTGGGCCCAAATGCCATCCACCAAATTAGAAGGCAGTATGCAGGCGGAGAGTCCTCGGTCATAACGTGACAGTAACGAGCCGTCGTATCACAAAACCCCACCTCCCCGCAGTCTAAGTTTGACGGACGAAGCAACCATCATTTCACTCTTCGCTGAATCCCCTTGTCCCTCACCATTTCCTGATGAACGCCGTAAGAACTGTTAGATCGGCATCCGACAGTGTCAATTTTGCCATGTCATTTAACAGAACAACCACTCCTCCTACACACAAATCTTCCACGTGAGTGTTAGCAACTGCCGTATGCCCCTCCCCCCGTTCCAAAATGCAGTGCATATAGCTTTATTAAAAATTCAAACCTCGCAAACTTTTACCAAGTTTTCGTGTACCAAAATGCACATATAGAATACCCAGTATATATCATTTCATTCATGTTCGAGAGGTAACTATAAAGATGGGGGAGGAGTCTACAAAGAAAGACCGTCGTATCACTGATACGTCCATTTTGCATCATGTTTTCTTACTGTTATTTATGATGTTTTGATCCATAATAATGCTTTTTGGAGTAATTCTAATGCCTTTTCTCTCATAATTTCCAAGGTACACACCAAGAGGGAGAATACCGGCAGCTGGAAATCTGGACCTGTTAAAGCTACGTCAGGCCACCTATTCTACAGAACTCCAAACAAGCGAAAACTTCATGGTGATTTTTTATGGAATAATTAAGAAATATCGGAGCAAATAACTACCACTGGGGGCCCACCAGGTGGGCACAACCCACCTTGGCGCATCAGGGAGCCCAGGCGCGCCCTGGTGGGTTGTGCTCACCCAGGCCCACCTCCGGTGCCCATCTTCTGGTATATAGGTCATTTTGACCTAAAAAAATAAGGACTTTTGGGACGGAGCGCTGCCGTCTCGAGGCGGAACTTGTGCAGGAGCACTTTTGCCCTCTGGCGGAGCGATTCTTCCGGGGGAACTTCCCTCCCGGAGGGGGAAATCATCGTCATCATCATCACCAACAACTCTCCCATCTTGGGGAGGGTAATCTCCATCAACATCTTCAACATCACCATCTCATCTCAAACCCTAGTTCATCTCTTGTGTTCAATCTTGTTACCGGAACTATAGATTGGTGCTTGTGGGTGACTAGTAGTGTTGATTACCTCTTGTCACTACTGTAGGATACTGCTAACGCGAACTACGATCAGAGACCCTTTGCCGAAACTGTGTTCGGTGCAATAATTTCCAACGGTGGTGTAAAAAACGTCAATAAAGGTGCAAAACGTTTGTGATGGCGGAGCCATCAAACACGGTTTAGATTTAATTGTGTGTGCAATGCAGGGCACATGGTTAATCCATTCAAACTGTCTGCGATGAGGAAGAACAACAGAAATGGGCAGCCATATCAATGTGTGTGTGATGCAGGACACACGGTTAATCCATTCGAACTATTTGCGATGAGGTAGAACAACAGAAACGGGCAGCCATATCAATGTGTGTGCGATATACGGCATATGGTTCACTCAGACGAACTGTTTTTGATTAGGGAACACAACAGAAATGGTTCAACTTAACAAGATGTGTGCGATATGCGGCATACAGTTCACATGGATGAACTATTTGCGATGAGCCAAAAGAACACAAACGAGTCATGTAAACAAGATGTGTGTGATACGTGGCAAACAGCCGACTCGGATGAACTGTTTGCGATGAGAAATTATAACACAGACGGTCAATACAGTTACTTCGTGTGCGGTTCTGTGTGTACAAAAACCTTTGAAAAATGCAAACTAGTTGCTTGCGGTGGCTAGGAGTATCGCACACGATGTGTCTGCGAGTACTCGTGTGCGATGATTAGTATGTTACACATACGTTTCCTTATGTTAACATGTGTGTGAATTTGCAATATGGACAGTTAATATGCAAATGCCTTCTAGACATCGGGCACATGCTTAAACTCGATGAACCGTGTACAATACTAATACTTTCCTGAAAATTTATGAACTTGGGTAACAGCATTTGAGTAACATTTATATAGTGGTTACACCATTCGACAAAAGGAGGATCTTCGTACAAGCTTTTGACAACCATATGGTCCATATCTACATACTTAACATAGTAACAACTATCACATTTTAAGAGGCTAAGGGCCAACAACCATATGGTCCATATCTACATACTTAACATATATAGTAACAACTAGCACATTTTAAGAGGCTGAGGGCCAACAACCACAACTATCCACTAGAAGCAGCTTGATCACGGCGACTCGGCATCTCGTCAATGAAAAGGAAGAGCCCTCCTGTGCCTTGGTAGAGCATGAGTAGAACAATGTCTCCAATTTTCCAATATGGATGCATTGCCACGAGAAGCGAGAACTTGTTAATTTGAATGGCTCCATTTCTGCGGGAAATGCAGTACCTTGCAATCACTTTGGCGTTCTTAGTAGGCACAAGTGTAATTCGACCACGTCGGGAAATCGATCCAGGAACTGCTATAGGGGGAAATTTCTGTTGACATGTAGAATAAAAACAATTGTAACCTATCGTTGAAGATATATATAGTTTATGAGCATCAACATTAAAATAAGACTTTTTACCAGCGTTTTGTGCACACAATTGGTCTTGTTCAGTGTGTGCACCATAGGTCTAATTAATCCCATCCAAAAACCGGCGTTCATACCCTGTGCTATCTTTGTCAGATTATCAACAAAGTTTATGCCATGCTTCAAGTCCTTCCAGTGAAATTTGGTATGTTTAGTAACATATAGATCATTCACTATGCATCCCACATATCATGCTTAAAAGGTGGAAAGGTATTATTTATTCAGAACATGGCAGAAGAATATATAGTGCGCATAAATTGGTAAATATAATTTGTTATTGCCTAGGAATGGAGTCAGAATATGATATCACAATTGATTGCTTAAATAGTGATCAATTGGTTTCTTAAAGAGTAATATCACAGCATGGAGAAAGTTGAAAGGACACTAACCTTGATCAGACTTTGATCGGCTCATGACGTTGGGGAAGTAAACATCCATGTTAATTAGACCAGGCCGTGGTGCACACACTAGAATTTTATTGCTAGCTTTCAGTTCATAACACTTGGACATTTTTCTCCAAAGGTCCACATTAAAATAGGAGTGACCATCTTTATCAAGTTTTACGCTAACTATCATTGTAAATCCATGCTGCATTGTCAATATGACATCCTGGGAGTCATCAGCAAAGTAAAGCCCAAGATTTCCTTCTACTCCTGTTCTTGCAAAGCAAGGGATGTATTGCTTGAAATGAAAATTAAGATCGTAAATTAGATATATTGAAATAACAGAGCAAGATGGAAATATGGGAGTAACTGATAGAACAGATCAATATATAGATGAAAGTAAAGTACAGAAATATAGAATTAAAAATAGATAATGTAACAAAGATTTGATGCAAAGATATAGATAATGTAGCAACAGATGGTATATGTTCACAAATTTAGGCCATGCCGACCGTGGTAGGTTGAGATTGAACATACCGAGCGCTCCCTGAAGCCATCCGGAATGGTGAGATAGAACTTCTTTTCCGACTGGCCACTACCACAGCCCGATTTGTGCTTGCACTGTGGACACATTAATGAACACCCACAAATAAGCTAGAACAAAATGATTCCAAGGCGATTTCCGCCGGTTGATTAACAGCGACAGACGAACTGCGATAAGAGATGAGTGAAACTTTTGCTAAATAAGTTTATTACCTTCTCCATGAGAAAAATCCCCGACCCAATCGCGTAGAAAACCCCAGTCGACCAGAGTCTAGAATGTCGGTGCAGATAGGCGGCGAAAAGAAGTAGGGGTGAAATCCCGTGCTGTTTGGAGCGCGACCTACGCCCGCCGCCAACAGTCGTCAAGCTTAGGTTGCAGAGTTGCGGAGGAGTCCACGGCGAGTGAGTGGGGACGAAGTGGGCGAGGGTTTCTTTTTTCCTTTTGCATGTGTGAGTCAACACACACGGTTCGTAGAGGCGATAGATATGAATCGTGTGCGATAGTAAATCACCGAGATTGAATGGGAATCCAAATTTCCTTTGTCCTTCATCCATGAGTTTTTTTTCTATGATGAACATAAACCCTGCTAATCACCATGTTCAAATTTGACACTTTTCCGTGTTCATTTACAATATTTAGGGGATTATGTGCATTTTGTAGGCATTAATGCACATAATTCAAATTCAAACAATTGGTGCTTGAAAAGGTGCACAAGAACGGTCTGGAAAAATCATACTCGTGGTATTTAGTAATTTCTCAAGCCTTTTACAAGGAATGGGTAGAGATTTTAATGGAATGCATGGCAATAGTTAAACCCAAACACATCATTTACTGGGTTATCAACTATAGAACAATGAAAAATGTGCTTGGAAAACATGACGCCTGGCATGGTGCCATGGTATGGCCTCGCCGTGCCCTGGTTAAAAGATGAGAAGGTTTGATTTATGTCATCATGCATGCCCTTCATAAATAGAACCATCACCGAGGAAGTTCAATCCTTTCGAGAGGGAAATCACCAAGATTGAAGGGGAATGCAAATTTCCATCCTAGTTTGTCATTCCTTTTTTTCCAACGATCAGCATACCGCCTTAAATGCAACGTATTCAAATTTGACATTTTTCCGAACTCATTTACCATATTTAGGGGATTATGTGCATTTTCTAGGCATTAATTATGCACATAATTCAAATTCGAACAATCGGTGCATGAAAAGGTGCACAAGAACAGTTTGGAAAACCATGCTCGTGCTATTTAGTACATTCTCATGCCTTTTACAAGGAATGGGCAGATATTTCAAGGAATTGTGTGGCAATAGTCAACCATAAAAACGTCATTTACTGGGTTAACAACTATACAAAAAATGAAACACATGGTTGGAAAACATGACGCTTGGCGTGGTGCCATGGTATGGCCTCACCATGCCCTGGTAAAAATTGGAGAATGTTTTCCTTATGACTTGATGCACAACTTTCATAAATCGAACCATCACCGAGGAAGTTTCATGGTTTCGAGGGGCAAATCACCAAGATTGAAGGGGGATCCAATTTCCTTTGTCCTTTGTCCACGAGTTTTTTTTTCTGGGATGAACATACAACCTGCAAATCACCGTGTTCAAATCTGGTACTTTTCCGGGTTCATTTGCCATATTTAGGGGATTATTTGCATTCCCTAGGCATTAATGCACATAATTCAAGTTCAAACAATCGGTGCATGAAAGGGTCCACAAGAACGGCCTAGAAAACCATGCTCTTGCCATTTAGTAAATTCTCATGCCTTTTACAAGGAAGGGACATATATTTCGATGAAATGTGTGACAATAGTCAACCACAAACGTTTATTTATTGGGTTTTCAACTATATAAAAAATGAAATAAATGCTCGAAAAACATGATGCCTGGCATGGTGTGCCATGGTATGACCTCACCATGCACTAGTAAAAAATAGAGAAGGTTTGACTTATGTCGTCATGCACGACCTTCATAAATCAAACAACCACCAAAGAAGTTCCACACTTTCAAGAGGGAAATAACCAAGATTGAAGGGGAATCCAAATTTTCTTCGTTCTTTGCCCCGGAGTTTGTTTCTACGACGAACATACACCCTGCAAATCACCGTGTTCAAATTTGGCATTTTTCTGGGCTCATTTACAATATTTAGGGGATTATGTGCATTTTCTAGGCATTTAGCGCATATAAATCCAATCCAGCTACAGGTGCACGGGTGTGATGTGAGGGACGTGGATTGCCGTTCGATCGCGGCGCATCCTACGGTGCACACGCTCGATCCGCATGGCTGGGTTTCTGGCCAATCATAACGCCATACACAATAGGCTCAGTGCACACTATTTCCGGAAACGACAGAGATGAACCGTGTGTGATAATGAACGAGCAAAATTGTAAGGGAAGCCAAATTTCCGTTGTCGTTTGTCGTTGAGATCTTGAATAGCACCGCATTGTACGGCTGCTCGGCCCCTCCGTCCCAGAGCTCTCTCCAGGCATCGTCCATGGCACCGCGGCGCACATTAACTGGTAAGGAAGCGATGGCATCCCACCGCACCACGTTCCTCGTCGCCCGCGACCACACACATGGCAAGGAAGCGATGGCATCTCGCCACGCCGAGTCCATCACCATCGGCGGCCAGACAGTTACATGGGCGGACTTTGAGGCTGCCATGGCCGAATGGGTGGTGGATCTAGAGGCGGTCAATGCCACACAAAAGGAGTGGAAAAGGCAGAAAGCAGTAAAGAAAAGAGAGTCCCGCCGCCGAAAGAAAGAAGAGGCCGCACACCGTGGTGAGGAGAGCTTGGTGGAGATCGAAGCACGGTGGGCTGCCGCCTACAAGGCCGGGAAGGGGAACGCTGGCGTCTGGCCAGCATGCCCCGATGGCAGCATGTGAGAAGTAGTTTAATTTTGTAGTATTAGTGCAAATTACCAGTAGTACTTTAAGTTTGTAGTATTAACGTACAATGTCGGTAAGAGAATCCTTTGAGGGCTTTCAGTGTTGATTAGCATGTGTGTCCGTGTGCGTTTTTTGTGTTAATCATTAGAAGATCACAAAACACACGGTTTCTATGTCGTATCCGTCTTTGTTTTCTTTGCGTTAATGGCCCATAAGTCATTACCTGTGCGATGTTTCCTAATAAACTAGGGGTACCATTGACCGAAAAAATCAAGTACACGTGTACATTTTTTTGGAGACGGGATCTGCCAACTTTCTTTTTTCTCGCACACGAGTATTTTACGCGATTCGTCTGTGTTGTGTGTTTCCCCCGCCCAAGTTTCAATTTTCGAAGCGAAATTTTCATTAGGCGTGCGATTTTAGAATTTATTCCTCCAACCACATCCCCACCCTCAGTATGCCCCCTGGCGCCTCCCCCTATCGGCATCTCAAACCGCCGCCACCGCAACCACATCTTCAACCACATCTATGTTCTGCTCGGATCCAGTCAGGTAACCCACCGATCTCTATCACGCCCCGACTTGATTGCTTAAATGGCACCTGTGAAACATCATCATGCCTCCAAATCCCCACCTCCAGGAGCTGATGGCGGTCCATGGCGTGATGTCTGATGTGCGTGTTGACCCGGAGGAACACCTCGCCTCCGCCGCCGCCGACGACATGGTGCAGGCGCTAGCTAGATGAAGTCCCCCAGCGACTACCTCTGGACTTAACAGGTAAGATCTGACCAGCTAAATCTTACCAATACCACTTGGAATGGCTATGATTTGTACGGTTGATGTATTAAGCATGTTCGTGCCTTATTTATTTGAGTACTACACACTGTGTGATGTTCAAATATTACCGTGTCCAGCTCAATTTCACCAATACCAGCAACAAACTTACAATACATGACTCAGGATATCACTAGAGATGCTGCCCATTTTCTATTTTTAGTGGACGCTACCCTTGTCGTAGTTAACATGCCTGTCCATGTACTTACACAGGGTCACAACGGCTGATGCTGTTGTTTGCCGTCGAGGTTAGCTGCATCCCATTTCTTATAGTATTTCACATAATTTGTGCAATTACAGTTTAACTTCTACCATTTACTCGTTCCCTGTAGGTACATGATGACCCACAAGTATAGGGGATCTATCATTGTCCTTTCAATAAGTAAGAGTGTAGAACCCAATGAGGAGTAGAAGGAAATGACAAGCAATTTTCAGTAAGGTATTCTCTGCAAGCACTGAAATTATCGGTAACAGATAGTTTTGTGATGAGGTAATTTGTAACGGGTAACAAGTAACAAAAGTAAACAAGGTTCAACAAGGTGGCCCAATCCTTTTTGTAGCAAAGGACAATCCTGGACAAACTCTTATATATAGGAAAGCGCTCCCAAGGACACGTGGGAAATATCGTCAAGCTAGTTTTTATCATGCTCATATGATTTGCGTTCGTTACTTTGATAATTCGATATGTGGGTGGATCGGTGCTTGGGTACTGCCCTTCCTTGGACAAGTATCCCACTTATGATTAACCCCTCTCGCAAGGTTCCGCAACTAGGAAAGAAGAATTAAGGTAAACCTAACCATAGCATGAAACATGTGGATCCAAATCAGCCCCTTACGAAGACACACGTAAACTAGGGTTTAAGCTTCTGTCACTCTAGCAACCCATCATCTACTTATTAATTCCCAATGCCTTCCCCTAGGCCCAAATAATGGTGAAGTGTCATGTAGTCTACGTTCACATAACACTAGTAGAGGAAAGACAACATACATCTCATCAAAATAACGAACGAATACCAATTTCACATGATTACTTATAACAAGACTTCTCCCATGTCCACGGGAACAAACGTAACTACTCACAAATCATATTCATGTTCATAATCAGTGGGGTATTAAAATTCATAAAGGATCTTTGATAGCCTGGATTTGGCTTCTCTCTTTTTCCGGACTTGCCTTCTCTCTTCTTTCGGACTTGGTTTTGCCGTGGTTTTTGCCTTGCCTTGATTTGGATTCTGGAATCACTTCAAATGGACTTGTCACTTGGACATGCCCTTGATTTTCACCCAAGTGACCTATCTACTCCTCATTCAACTTTATTCCTCTGATAAATCCCCAAAATAATCAAATGAATATTTTTCATAAAAGAAAAATATTCATTTTTCTCTCTGAAACTCTTTTCAGAAACTTGTGCTCCAAAGCAACCTCCATTTTCCTTGGTCCAAAAATTCTGAAATAATTCCTGAATATTCTTAGGACCATGTCACACCTTCCCAAGGAAAAATATTGCATGACTTTTTGTAATATTTTTGCTATAGAAAATCATTTCTATTCTGGTCCAGAAATGCACTTTGTACAGCAAGTGCATTTTTCCTTCATCCTTTGGCCCTGATCTTTCTTGAGCTTAATTACCCTCCTAAGAGAACCTAAAACCCAGGAGATCAACCCTAATGGCCTTCTAGAAGCTTTCTTAACTTGGCGACAAATTTTCTGGTCAGCCAACTTAGTTGAGTCAAGTCTGGTCGGCCTGGCTATGTGTTCTCAGCGTTCCTAGACTAAACACTGCATGGACTAGAGTGTAGACAAGGTTTGGAAGCGCGTGCACGTTGTCTTGACCATGCTAGGGCGGTGGCTGCGTGAGGACACGGCGCCTGGCAGCCGTTCGACGCGCTCTGGGTGGCGCCATCGCCTCTGTTCATCGCGTGCTCGAGCCAGCGCTCGCCGATGACTGCCGCGCCGTGCCACCAGCCCCGACCCATCGCCCTTGACCTCTCCCTGGCGCTCGCCGACGCCAGAGACGCCGCAGCGAGCATGGGCACGTCGTGGCCAAAACCAAACTGCACGCGTGCCCTTGTCCTCTTCTCCCCTGCGTCCTGTGCTCGTCCGCGAGCATGGGCAGCTCCTGCATTGACGCTGCACGTTTGCCCACTCGCACTGGAGCGTTTTGTCGCCATTCGCCGTCTTCCAGAGCACTTGCTCCGGCTATAAATAGAGCCTCCCTCCTTGATTCCTAGCCACGCACCACTCCACACCACCTCCACGAACACGTAGAAGGGCCACAGCTTGGTCGGGCAGGCCTCTGGCCGTCGCCCCGACCAGAGAACTCCAGCGACCTCCACAGCAAGGCCACCTCGCTCCGGTGCCTCTCGAGCTCAAGCAACTACTCGGGCGTGGTATTGGGGGTCCCTTGGTGCTGCCTGGATGCTGTTCAGCCCTCGAAGCCGCCTCTAGCCGTCATCTTCCTCCACTCCGGCGAACCCCGTCCGCCACCGCAGATTGCAAGCTCGACCATGAGCAGCTCCGTCCATCCCATGCCACGCCACGGGTACGGGCAGGTGTGCCGTGAACCCAGCTTCAATCCTATCCCACTCATCTAGCCCCAAACCCCCTCATCGCCGGCATGAGCTCCGGGGAAGCGTTGTCGCTCTCTGATCTCATTCGCCTCTATCTCCTAACGGGTGGGACCCGTGCGTCAGCCTCACCACTCGCGCCTGAAGCGGTACGAGTGGAGGCGCACTTCTTGTCAGTGGGTAACGACACCTATGGGATCACAGGAATCCCTACTATGGTTGTGGGGCGCGGGGTTGTGAGAGAGCAGGATCAACAGTCAGACACGATTCATTTACCCAGGTTCGGGCCGCGAGGATGTGTAATACCCTTGTCCTGCTTTGGTGGATGTATTGAGTGTTCTTGAGCTCCTCAACTAGCTACGGTGGCTGCCTAGTTTCCAGGAGCCGAATCCTCTTCCAGTATGCCATGGGCCTCTTTTTATAGTCGAAAGGGGCTGCCACAGTGGCACACAGGAGGTGGAAAGGCGTCCAGGGCTGCGAGCTTATCGCTCGTATTACAGGACAAGACACATTTAATGCGTCGCTGAGGTGTCCCTTAGCCTTATCGGGGACGGGAGCGAGGCCCATCCCGTCCGCTACCACTCCGTCCCGCTTCGACACGTGCCCAGGCCAGCAGTGCGTGCGGTGCCATGTAGGCAGGCAGGCAGATGAGGTGGCGCGGTGGTGTGGTATTCACAAAGATTTGCATGCCGCCACGCAGGTGCTTGCCGAGTCAGCTCGGGAGCAGCATGTTGCCACACAGGTGCCTGCCCAGCTGGTTGGGCTGGCAGCTGCATGCGAACGGCGGTAGAGACTTGGCTGGTGCGGGCCTGGCAGTGGCCTTGCTGACGCCCTCTGCAATGGTCTTGCCGGGAGGCCCGACAAGGGTCTTGCCGTGGCGTGCGGTCGTCCCCGGCAAGGCGCTTGCCAGGGGCCTTGTGGACCTCCTCGGCTGGGATCCCGCCGAGGGTCGCCGTCTTCTGGTCCTTAGCTTGGCTGCTTCTCTTTGCCTTGTATCTGTCATCCCAGTCAGGGTAGGATGCTAGTTGCCGCGAAGGTAGCTTGAGTCTTGCTTGCCGTTGTAGCGCTTGTCGGCGAAGATGGATCCTCCTTAGTGTAATTGCATACAGTCGTGGCCCATGCCCGGTGGTTAGTGTAGCCCTGGTTTTCACTACACCGACAGTAGCCCACGGGCCCGGCTTCAGCAGAGAACTTCATGAATTCGATGCTGGAGACGGGACCAAGCTTGGCATGGGTCATGGTTGTTACATCTTCCCGTCCGAAAAGTACTATTACCGGAAAGATTGTTCCCAAGAAAGTTGCACTCAAAGGAGCTGCCAGCCCCGAACCTACTTCCATGGAAATTTTCTGACAGAGAACTCTACAAATCTCGATGCTAGAGTGTGGTTTTGTTTCCTTTCTTGCTACCGGCAAGACTGTCGCCGGGAAGTCTTATGTTTTCAGCGGAGACTTTCGACGTTCTCGACGCCAGCTTCCGGCAAGCTTGTCACCAGGAAGGCTTTTTCTTTAGTAGAGAACTTTGATGTTCTCGATGCCTGATTTTAGCGGAGAACTATGGAGTTCTCAACACTGTCGGGAAGGCTCATGGTGGAGAACTTCGTCGTCCTTGACACCGGCTCCCGACAAGATCGTTGTTGGGATAGCTCATGGTGAAGAACTTCATCGTCCTTGACACCGGCTCCCGGCAAGAGGTCGTTGCCGGGATGGCTCATGGTGAAGAACTTCGTCATCCTTGACACCGGCTCACGGCAAGATCGGTTCCGGGATAGCTCATGGTGAAGAACTTCGTCGTCCTTGACACCGGCTCCCGGCAAGGTCGTTGCCGGGATGGCTCATGGTGAAGAACTTCGCCGTACTTGACACCGGCTCCCGGCAAGATCGTTGCCGGGATAGCTCATGGTGAAGAACTTCATCGTCCTTGACACCGGCTCCCGGCAAGATCGTTGCCGGGATAGCTCACGGCGAAGAACTTCGTCGTCCTTGACACCAAGAGGATTGGTCGTAAGGGTGTTGCCAGCCCCCGGGCTATAACTGCGTTTAAATATGACAAGTGATTAGCATCTGAATTGCACTTAAGTCACTTGTAAATTTTGACTTCTGCCAATAATTCCTTATGCCTGTTGGAATGCTTTCCAGTGCATACGACCCAGTCAAAAACGCTTGAGGGAACGGTCCCTTAGCAGCTACTCGGGAACGTCGCCTCCCGGAAAGGCTTGCCTTCCTGGTTCTAGCGCAGCTGCACAAGTTGCTGGGCGGACTCGAAGCAACATGGAGCGCGACTAGCCCCGAGAAGGTTCCTTAGCATACGGGTTTATGCAAAGATCTCAAATAAATAGTGCATGCTATCTTCCTGTTTGATCTCCCTTTGTATGTCCACCCTACGTTAAGCGGGTAGGCTTGCCGGTGCGTAAACCCAGGGCGGAATCTTGAGTACGGATCCCCAATGGCCTGCCAGGTGTGCATGCTGCCGGACGAACCACCTTACCGCCCTTGACACGGCCGCTCGATCTGTCGAGCTTGACTCGAGTCAGAGTCGAGAGCGTTGCCAATTACGGAAGGCTACCCTGCCACTCTCGACGCGGCCGATTGAGCTGCTGAGCGGACTCGAAGCAGAACAAGGGCTTTGCCAATTGCGGAAGGGCCCCTTTGCGTGGAGATTTTCCATACATAGGCAGGATCTTTGAGGACAATAACCTTATATATAAAAGGAAATTGCTCAAGGCTCTGAATGACTTAGCTTTTCTGTTGCCGCACTGGCATCCTTCGCGCTTGCAGGCGGCGCTGTTCTTTTGGGACGCCTCCCTCTTCAGAAGCCATGGCCACGAGGAACTATTAAGCTGGCCGCTAGACCAGATTCTGACGACTACGCGCTCCCCTACCTGGCGCGCCAAAGATGTCGGTGGGTAATGACACCTATGGGATCACAGGAATCCCTACTACGGTTGCGGGGTGCGGGGTTGTGTGAAGAGCAGGATCAACAGTCAGACATGATTCGTTTACCCAGGTTCGGGCCGCGAGGATGCGTAATACCCTAGTCCTGCTTTGGTGGATGTATTGAGTGTTCTTGAGCTCCTCAACTAGCTACGGTGGCTTCCTAGTTTCCAGGAGCCGAATCCTCTTCCAGTATGCCATGGGCCTCCTTTTATAGTCGAAAGGGGCTGCCACAGTGGCACACAGGAGGTGGAAAGGCATCCAGGGATGCGAGCTTATCGCTCGTATTATAGGACAAGACGCATTTAATGCGTTGTTGAGGTGTCCCTTAGCATTATCGGGGACGGGAGCGAGGCCCGTCCCGTCCGCTGCCGCTCTGTCCCGCTTCGACACGCGCCCAGGCCAGCAGTGCATGCGGTGCCATGTAGGAAGGTAGGCAGCTGAGGTGGAGCGGTGGTAGGGTCTTCACGAAGATCTGCATGTCGCCACACAGGTGCTTGCCGAGTCGGCTCGGGAGCAGCATGTTGCCACGCAAGTGCCTGCCCAGCTGGTTGGGCTGGCAGCTCCATGCGAACGGCGGTAGAGACTTGGCTGGTGCGGGCCTGGCACTGGCCCTGCTGACGCCCTAGGCAAGGGTCTTGCCGGGAGGCCCGACAAGGGTGTTGCCGTGGCGTGCGGTCGTCCCCGGCAAGGCGCTTGCCTGGGGCCTTGTGGACCTCCTCGGCTGGGATCCCGCCGAGGTCGCCCTCTTCTGGTCCTTAGCTTGGCTGGTTCTCTTTGCCTTGTATCTGTCCTCCCTGGCAGGGTAGCATGCTCCTTGCCGGGAAGGTAGCTTGAGTCTTTCTTGCCGATGTAGCGCTTGTCGGCGAAGTTGGATCCTCCTTAGTGTAATTGCATATAGTCGTGGCCCATGCCCAGCGGTTAGTGTAGCCCTGGTTTTCACTACACCGACACTGCTCCGTTACGCCTTCGACGTCACCCCCCAGGAATTTTTGTTTAATTCAAATTTAATCAGAAATTGACCCAAACTTTGACCAGCCACCATTTCTAAACCACAAGTCCAAATGATTTGATTCTTTTTGCATTGTCTTTGTTTCAGAAAAGCTCTAGCAGCACACCAAAAGGTGAATTTTTCCTTGTTTCCTAGAATTTCTAGTGCTATTTAGAGGGGTTTTTGATAATTGTTTTTGTGGTTTTTAATTATTTTCAGAAGGAGCAGCTTTTCTTGAAGCAAACAAAGAGGGGTGTGATCCTCCTCTACACTAAGGCAAGCCACACCAGCATTTGGATGGTGTGATTTCAATATCTATGATTTTGTACTTGAATATGAGTTCTTATTTGCATTTAAAATTTATTAAATAAATTTTGTTAATTGCTAGTCACTTTATCATGCTTGATATGCTTGTTTTATTTACTGGTTAAATGCATGGACTTGTTTGGTGAAGTAGAATGAAATTTTGCATTAGTTATATTTCTATGGTAAATAATGATAGTTCTTTTATTAAGTGTTATTTTCATTTAAATAATGAGCTAATAAAAATATTGCTTGATAATAAAAATGAATTAAAACCAGTGAAGTTTTTGATCCTGAGTATTGCAGGATAATTATGTTGATAAGTTTGATCCCTGTCTATGAGTTGTTTGCTTTGCATGTCGATTAGATGCATGATTATGGCATAGTATCATGTTATTTATAAAAAAATTATATCAAAGTTAAACTGGATTAAGTTCAACTTGAATATGATGTTGATCACATCATGGTGCCACTGAATCGGATTTGATTCAGCGCGACCACATTTACCTTATGGGAAGGTCTTAATTCGGTCCTTTGTTGTGCCTCTCACCGGTGCATCCTGCGAGGGAAGGTTATGGGCGTGCATACCCTGGCCCGGTAAGGAGACATAACCTTGTGTGCTCGTTTTTGTTTTTATGGTACCTTGTCCCCGTTTGGGACCGTTTTGCCAGGACGGTGGCCGTTGGTGCCTTTGGTAGGCACGGGGCCACCCAAGATCTAGCCGTGAGAGGGAGTTGGTCGGAGTGGCCGGGAGGGTGCCACGACAAAGGGAGGGTTTCGTCGGAACGTCTTTGGTCCACCCGAATGGGAGTGCGAGGCCAGGAGTTCCGTAGTGTGGGTAAAGCGCGCTACCTCTGCAGAGTGTATTTAATCTGTCGATAGCCGCATCCTCGGTTATGGGCATAGCTCGGGAGTAAGTCACGCCATGGATCAACTTTTATAATTAATCTTGCAAACTAAATGATTGTTGTGATGCATTTGTTTCGTGGTGATTCATGAGCTCTTGAGTTGCTCATGAGTGATCGCTTTTAGCTGTGACCCAGGTATGGTCACCGTTTGGTTACGAGGTAACCTCTGGTAAGCGAGTCCGCGAGACTCGGTGCACGTATTGGTTTTATTGCATCTTTAGTAGTTCTTGCATTGCATAAACCTGATTAATTGTCATGATATTGTCTGTCATCGTGCTTATGTTTGTTGTGAGCTTGCAAGTACATTCAATGTACTGACCTGGCGTGTCATGCCAGCTTTCAGGCAAGTCGGTTTGCATTAGAGCGCATCTCGCGTCTAGGCCGTGTCCACGTCGGTGTCCTTGTGCTATGGAGTTTCCACTTCGTCGTTCTTCCACTGTCACGTAGTTCGTGTGATCGAGGCCCTCGCCATGTTCAGTAAATAATGTACATACTGTTCAGCAGCACCGTGTGTGCCGCTTGGCCTCGTATCTCGATGTAATATCAGACTTATGTAATCCGCTAGCATCAATAAAGCAGTTATTTCTGTACCATGTTGTTGTGTATTGCCAAAAGACTTGATCTCTGGGCTGGCAATGCAAGGTAAACCGGTTGCTCTGAGCCGGGATGCCATAACACTTGGTATCAAAGCCACGTTGATTGTAGGACACGCTAGACCATTAGTGCATTAGTGGAACAGTAGATAGCTTCGTTTGAGTGCCGATAGTCATAGAAATTGGTTGCTGCATTGCATGCATGTTTATCTGTTGTTATTACTAACCGTATGGTTTGTGAGTGTAGATGGCTCTAGTACCGATCTTGTACCATCCTGAGCCAGCTCCGTACACTTCGCCGCACCTGCTTCAGAACGTGTGGCGACGGCTCTACCCAGAGGGTGCTGATCTAGAGTATCGGGTGTATCGGGAGCATCTGGCCAGTGCATTGTATGACTATTATGTTGAGGTCACTCTACACCACAGTTCCCCTTCCGGCACTTACACTCGTTCTTCTAAGGGTGGTCTCGCTTCTACGCCATCTCAGGCAGTTCAGTTTGCTGCTATCGAGGCTCTTGTAGACTTGCGCTACAACGAGGTTCGCATGCACACCCACCCAGGTCTCTTCTTCTACCCATCTCTGCAAGAGAATGGGCGTATCCGTTTTCCTTTGATTAATCCGGCGTGCGATCGACCCACTAGCCACCTTTCCCGCTATATCACTGCCAGTTATCTCCTGAACTACGAGTTAGCTCGGGAGCTTGCACGCGCCCGGACAGCTCTCGCCGCTGCTCATACCAGGAACCCTCTTCCTACTGTCATTTACACTACTCCACTTCTTTCAGTCTCTGTTGCCCCTATGACTTCACAGGGTACCGTTAATCCTCTGACGGTGACCCCGCGCAGTGCTCCTGCTGCGTGGTCTTCCCTTGTCGCTACTCCTGCCGCTCCTATGCTTAGATCCCATCCCGCGCCTGCCACTGAGGGAGAGCCCTCGAGGCAGCGCTGTCGCGTCTCTCTTAACCCGGAGGTCTCTACTATCAGTTCAGGATCTGGGTCCGGCTGAAGGGAGGAGCCCGCATCAGCACAGTCCGAGCAGTAGACCGTTAGAGTATCGCTTTCGTCATGAGTATGATGTATGGGTGTAATCGCACGTGTCATGATGCTTAGTTTCATGTATGAGGGTAGTAGACCCGTTGTGGTGTTTACTTTCATGTTAAGTCTATGTATAATTATGTTGGAACCTTTTATTCGCTTTGGTTTTCATTCGCTGTTTTCTTCCGGGATTTGTCAATGGCTTTCCTCCCATTTTGGATTTTTCTCATCATGGTTGCTATGTATTGGTAAAATAAATAATAGGATGACGTGTGGAAGCAGCAGCAGCCAAGCTTGTGAGGATGACATCCTGTCCGTCGCTCCGCAAGGCAGGCAGGACATTCCCCCGAGCCATACCAGCCACCTCCGTCTCCACCGCCACATCCTCCTTCCATTGAGCAAATCCTGAGAATGTTTGAAGAAAGAAGGAGCAACGATCTACTGGAAATACTGAAAAGTGTGCAAGTTATGGTTGGGCAGAATGGACATCAGAACGGGCATCACTCCAAGCTGTCAGATTTTTAGCGAACCAAGCCTCCCAGTTTCAGCCAAGTAATTGATCCATTGGATGATGAGGACTGGTTAAGGACTATTGAGAAGAAATTGGAAATTGCTCGCACTGAAGAGGGAGACAAGGTTCCCTTCGCAATGCATTATCTCGAAGGAGCTGCCGCTATATGGTGGGATAATGCTAAGGCCATGTGGCCCGCGGACGAGGAAATTACTTGGACCAAATTCAAGGATAATTTCCGCAAGTATCATATTCCCACTGGAATTATGAAAATCAAGAAGTGCGAATTCCTCGCCCTCACTCAAGGCAGCATGACAGTCAGCGAGTACCTAAATAAATTCAACCAGTTGGCCCGTTATTCTCTATATGATGTGGCCACAGAAGAACGGAAGGTCGACAGATTTCTTGGAGGACTGAATCAGCACCTCAGGTGCACTCTCAGCATGTTTGATTTTCCGAACTTCCAAACCCAGGTGAATAAGGCCCTCATCGCAGAAAGGGAACACAAGCTCATCCACGACAACAAGCCAGTTGTTAATGACCACAAGCGCAAATTCGAGCCGAAGAAGGATATGCAACCAGTGCAGAAGGCTCGTACTTGGCAACAGGCTCAGGTTGAGTACAAACCCAACTGGCAGTAGAACATCAACAAGACTACCACTCAAGTCAAGAATGTGGTGACCAGTCCGGTGCGTGAAGATTGTCAGCGCAACCATTCATGCTTCAGCTATGGGCAAACTGGACATTACGCCAGACAGTGCCCCAAGAACAACAAACACACAACCCCATTCCATCCGCAAGTCAACTACATGGAGCCGTATTCCGCCCCAGATACCATCCAAGGGAAAATCCATCATATATCCGCAGACGAAGCCCAAGAGGACCTGGAAGTGGTCATTGGTATGTTTCTTGTTAATGACATACCCGCCGTAATTTTATTTGACTCTGGGGCTTCCCACTCTTTTGAGTTTTGCTGCCCAAAACAATTTTCCTTGCACGATTTTGGGAAAACACATGCTGGTACAATCCCCGGTATCCCTGCTCAGAAGCAATCTTGTCTGTCGCAATTTGGAAATTGACATCAAGAGCGTCAAGTTTCCAACATCTCTTATAATCATCGACTCCAACAAATAGGATATCATTCTGGGCATGAATTTGTTAACACAATACCAAGTATGCATCAACTATGCGACCAGAGAAGTTACCACTACTAGGAAAAGGCTAATTAGTGGTGCATCTGTTTTGGCCATTAATGGCGCACTACAGGTGCGCCACTATCATCACGCCATTAGTAACTAATACTAATGGCGCACCCCTGGTGCGCCATTAGTATACCAGACAATAGTGGCGCACTAGGGAGTGCGCCATTAGTATGTCAAACGGTGCGCCATTACTATGCCTCCCAGGGGGCCATATTTACCTTGTGCTCCGGGTTACTAATGGCGCACTTCTAGATAATGCACCACTAGTGTGTTTATTGCAGTGCGCCACTAAAGTGCAGTGTGCTGCGCCACTAGTATGAATATTAGGAATTATTATTTTTCTTTTCTGATATTTGCACAGGTTACAAAATATATTACTGCACAAAATATAGACAGTACAACATATAAACAGCAGATTCATCGAATACAATAGAAGATTAGTCTCCGAATACAATTCATCATATTAGTCTTCGAACTCAAAAGACCAAACAAAGTTAGAACATTACAAGTCTCGAGACCGCGAGTAGCGAGTTTGTCTTCACATTACAAGTCGATATCGATCATCTAAACTACGATCACATAGAAGAGAGCTGCGCTCATCACGATTAGCATCATCGTGATGAAACTGGTCTTCATCCGGTTCCTCCTCCGCTCCCTCCTCTCTCCCGCTAGATAGCGCGCGTATCTAGCTTCTGCCTCCGCCCTAGTGGTGTACCCTTTGTAACTGTTAGCGTTGAAACGGTGAACCTGTCTCCGACACTCCTCCCAGTCGTCATAGACTCTGGGAACCTTACCCATGTACACGACATACGACGGCATCTCTATGCACTAGCCAAACAAAACGTTAGTAGCAATTCACAGACAATACATAAGCAATATATAAGTATGCAACAAAAGGATCGGAAGAGAAAAGCAAGACATTAATAGCACGATTCATGGTCCTACTAATAAATAGCATCGATTACATATAAGTTGAACGACTGTCCAAACCAAAGAGACATACAAGTTCATTAAAGTTTAATTACAACATGAGCTAATCGATATTTCAGAACTACATAGCATCACTACTTTCGACTCGACTTAGGGACCGGAGCGTGGATGAAGCCGCCGTCTTTCGTGATGGTCATGAATGTGCGGGCGTTGTTAGCCTGCTTTTGTAGCTTTGTTTCTATCTCACTGTTGGACGGTTGATATTTGAGGTAGAACTGCCCCGAGGTACGAAGGACATCTTGATGGATGATTTCCACAAACTCCGACTGGATGCGAAAGAATTCTTGTCTGAGGTCCACGTCCTGGATTGCCGACAAGTGTGCGGCCCAATCTTTGAGACTATTTGGTAGCAGAAGGTGATTATGGTCCCGTACGATCGCCCGCATGTGATGGAGGGAGTAGTAGGCATCCTTCTGACCGCCAGGCGGCTGCTTGACGCAGGGGAACGTCGTTACGTGGGTGAACACGTGCTTGCCGTACCTACGAATTGGCCTCTTGAAGGTGCCTTCGAGATCTGGCGTAGCCGACGAGAACATCATCAAGAACTTTCTTGATATTTGTATAGTGTTTCTTCGACTGACGGTCCGAGTCGAAATACTTGGCCATGGAATAGTTCGGGCTTAAGAGGATGAGTGTGCAATGTGTGTCACTGCACAAAACACGGAATGTTAGATAAAAAAAGAACGATTAAAATCTAAGAAATCATATGTTACGGGGCGGTGAGGGGATGACTTACTCGGGAAAGTAAGGCACGAGGAAGTTATCCTTATCTGGGTTTGCCAGAATGATGCCTTCGAGGTATGAACTCGCGACTTGCCGGTCCCCAGCGCTACCCAAGATCTTGGCACACATGTAGAAGGGGTCGATGATGACGATGTCCGGGGTCTTGTCTCTAATGATCCGCATCTCCATACTCAGCGAAAATAGTCGAACGAAGGTGTAGTGCAGCGGATGAAGGTTAAACATAACAAAGATGTCATCAAACCGCAGGACGATCATACCCCCAATGGCGCTATCCACAAAGCCCTTGCCCTCTGGCACCTTGGCCATGAAAACAGGGTATGCCACATCATTCTCTCGGAGACGCCGCTTCTCCAAAGAAAGAACATTGTCATGCAGACTCCGCATAGCACCGGTTGCAGCATTGAGCAGATTAGTCGGTAGTATCAGCCTACCCGCCACATGCACCCTCCTCGAGATATCCTTAGGTGAAGGTGGCCCGTCCTGAGCACGGATTGTACTCGGTGCCGGCTGGCTCGCACCCTTGTTACTCTTTCTTTTCCGTCCCTTCTTCTTCTGCTGTAATGGGATCGAGTTCTGCTCAGAGAACGCCTTCTTGAGTGTGTTGGGGCTGATAATATTTCGCACCTCGGCTATCTGAGGCTCGGTGAAGGCGGCAGCTGGAGGCATCTCTTGAGAACTAAACGCCAGACGACACCTGTTGCAATTGGGTTTCTCCACGGTACCAGCTATATCGCGATCGTCTTTTGCAGGGTTGGGTTCTTGAGAAGGAGGCCCCAAGAATTCGTCACTGTACCCATGTCCGTTGAAGTACTTATCGACGTTGGTAAATGTACCGTCATTGTCGTTGTCGTCCGGATCCTGTGCCATATGCATGTCCGGATCCTCTGCCATATGCTTGTCCGGCATGTCCGGTAGCGTTGCGGGGGTCTTGCCATGGCTTGGCACCGGCACGACTGGCGGTGTTGTCTGTGGGGTGGTGTCCCCCGCCCCAAACGAATCTGGCTCTTCGGCCAAAGCATAGGCCAGCTTATGCAGGCGCTGAGGGTCATCACATCATCTTCGTCGGCCCCATGGGGTCGATACAGAGGTAACATGTCATCGAAGCCCGGCAGCACCCGAACCAGTTGAACCCTATAAACGGTGGGTGGCATCTGATTACCGTGGAACACGAGGCTGCCCGGTTGAACGATTCTGCCCTTGGCGACATCGACCAACTCGCCGTTCACGAAGTGCGGGAGAGTGCATGAAACGTTGGCGGCGCCCTGCGAAAACATGTAAGGCATCAGGGATGCCCAGTCAAAGGCAAGGAGATGAAGTCATCGGCCGGGAGGCTTAATTAGTTACCGTGATGGCGTCGAGCTCGGCTAATGTCGAGGCCCGCCAACGTCAGGCGTGCAAGTGACGGAGTGGCCGCTTGCTGCCGAGGTGCCGGCCGGCGTATTATTCCCACACCCGGGTGCATTAAGCTGCAATGCCGGCTCCGCCGCGGGAGACTCCAATCCCGCCTCCGCCGGAGACACCAATGGCGCCTCCGGCGCGTTGCGCGAGTTGCTACCCGTGAAGCTGGGAATCGGGGGCGGCCCCTGTTGGCAGCCCGCAATCCATGCCTGCAGCCCCGAGATCAAGGTAGGCACAATGGCGTTGATCGTCACTCCTAGTTGGTCTCGCACTTGCTCTTCGACCATCTCCGGAATCCGCGCCACTTGTGCCTTGAGTTCTTGAACCTCGCGCTCCTGGCTTTCCGAGATGGTCTTACTCTCCTTTCGCCAAGCGGTATAGTACTCCGACCATTTCGTGGACAAGCCTTTGTCGGCCACACGACCAGCTGACGACGGCTTACTGAGCTTATCCTTGTTTTTCATTACGTTCAATGCCCTATTTAAAGGGTTGTCGAATGCGGAGCTCTTAGACGACCCCGCGCTACTGCTTTCGGTGTCCTGCGGAAGGAACGTGAACCATTTAGAAATTTGGCTTCAATAATTAGAATGCAACCATATGGAGCTAATTACGCGGGGGTGTATTCCTTACCAGAACAAGCTCAAGCGCCTTGGTCTTCGGATCCGTTGTAAGCTCCTTGGTTACCGGGTTAATCTTGTACCGGGCCCTGACATAGTTCCTGGTGTGCTTGTCACGGTATTTCTCGAAGAGGGGCGGTAGGCCTTGCTCGGCATGCTCCGCGTCCTCCTTGTCCCATATAGGTTCCGCCACTCTGTAACCGCCAGGACCGAGTTTGTGGACCCCTAAGTTCAAGTCCCGCATATCTTTCCCCCACTGACTTGATTCCACGGTTGCGTTGCTATCGCACTTGATCTTGAACTCCAGGTAGTCAGCTTTGCTGATCGAAGGATTTTTCTCCTTGATCTTCTCATAACTATCACCTCTTAGAATCATTTTCTTCACCGCGACTCTCGAAGTAGCAAGGGCCGTGCTCATCTTCGTGAGGGCGGCACTGTTCACTTTATTCCCTGAGAGGCGGGTGTTTGCGGTGTCACCGGGGAACTTGTATCGTTCATGCAGCTTCGTGAAGAGGAGGTTGTGCAAATTCCCTCGGTCACGATGCCTTAGGTCCTCGGTGTTGATCAAGACGGTGCTCCGGAGAATGCACCCGAGGTGTCCCGCGTACCCCTTGACTAATTCTTTGGGCGCCGTTGGATTCCCCTCGGAGGACACTTCAGCAAATTCCTCCTTGACGGTGCGGAGCACGTTCGGGCGCCGGTCCTTCCGTTGCCTCTTCGGTTGGCTGCCATCTGTGCGTGCGCTGCCATCATCAGTGGTGGCATCCTCGGCGGCACCATCAGTGGTGTCATCCCCGACACCACTAGGGGTTGTGTAGTCAGGATCGGTGTCTTCCGCGGGGTCCTCATAGCGGTGAGGTTCTTCCTTCATCTCCTAGGACAGCTCCCAAAATGCCTTGCCAGAACCGCCGGCCTCATCGTTGTGGGCCATGTTTCGCTCTAAATAGGAAAAAAGTTTGGTCGAAAACTTGTTTATCATTTAGGGTTTGTCGACGCTGAGGCACCCTAAATGCTAAGTTAAGTTTTCCATATTTAGTTAGCCAGTGTGGAATTTCTGCCGTCATGTACATATTTTGTTGGAGCCATGATACTTCCATATTTGGTTGGAGCCACATGATACTTTTGTTACGTTTTTTGTTGTCCATTTGAACAAAACTTGGGCGTTCTGTGTCAATTGTCTGAATTCTTCAGATTTGAGTCCGAGTAACAAGGAGCAGTAACCTATAGAAACAGATTTAGGGCGCACTTATGGCTCATGTATGTGCTTGTGTTGGTGAAGAATGTACATCTTCACTTGATATATTATTAGAGTACCGTATATTGTTTGCACGGCTTGAAGGAAGTAGTAGCTCTAGGTATGGAATCTGAACTTAATCATATTCATGTGTGGGAAAGTGAAAAACTCAGGGTACATGAGGCTCAGTGGAGTTTAATTGGTCTTGGGCTTTCTACTACCTTCTGTAATTTTACCATGGCAAAGCTATGCTTAATGAGTTTCTCCAAATGCATGCCTGGCTCTGTCCCATTCTGAGGTTAGGCTATCCCATGTTATGCCCATTTGTTGCATAGTGTTTAGTAGCATCTCATGCTTTGTACCTGTGTAGTGCGTCCCGCTACTTCTTTTAATATCTTGACAAGACTGTCACACTATTTTTAATCAAGCTCTCAATGTTTGAGGAATCTGAGCTAACTAAAGTCGGGGAGGATCGTGTATTTCCGCTTGCATTCAAAGTGGAAGTGGGTGTGCCAAGCAACCAACAATTAGAAAGGGAACATTATGCTGAAGACTCGAAGTCTTTGGTTAAATTTGTTGTGTTTGTTAAGAAAGACAGTGCTGAATATGGGATCAACATTGTGCAGCAGATACTGTGGGTAAATGGAACTAGATATGTCTTGAAGGAAGTGGGTAAGGATCAAAAACACAAGAGGCAGTTGATCCTACTTAATTAAGTACTAAGATACCCCGGCCCATGCATTAGTCGCAAGTACCTCATATGTTCTATTTTTAGCAAAGTCATGCTAAAATTCTCGGAAAATTTCAGCATGACCTTTGCTGAAAATAGGACATATGGAGTACCCGAATTTGCCGGAACGGAAGTTAATTGACATTCCGGCAAACTCAAGGGCCTCTCGGGGTACCTGCAAAATCATCACGACATGATGGTCGGAGACAAAATCCACTACAAACAAGTTTCAGTTCCAAGTTTGGCACTTGCTGTCCCACACAAGACACAGCCCCCTTGAACATTCAGCAAGTGCACAAAACAAACGCATTTTACAAGACAAAAAACAGATTGGCGCATCAATTGGAAGCCATCAATTGGAAGCAAACAAATTAGCTATGCAAGGGACAAAATAGAAAACGTATTTAAAGATCACAATAGAATGATTCAATGCCTGAAGCTCTTTCTATGAAGGATAGGAGATTTTACAGTGATGAAGCATTTGAAAGTAGTCTATCTGACAAAAACTGAAAGCCCTACAACAATTATAGTGTTGTACCATGCAAATTAGAGTGTAAAACTGGGAGATAATACAGTGTAAGCATGCAACAATTACAGTCCTAAAGCATACAAAATACAGTGAAAATCTACACTGTAAATCTTGGGTAAATTAAAATGCAATTTTAGGCATATACAATGCAGTCTGGGCTAGAATACACTGTAATTTTAGGGTACATTACACTGTAATTACAATAAAGAAGCATGAGGTTCACACTCTAATTATGGGATAAATTACACTTTAATTCTGAGGTATATTGCACTGACAAAAATAAGAAAAATTTCTAGACTAACACTACATCAGCACTACAGTCCTAGTACACACAAATTCATTGAGATTCAGAAACGAGGGAAACTAAACACCTACATCTAACAACAAAAATTCATGAGGGATTCAGAAACTACAAGAGCAAACATGTGCAGGTAACTAAACACATAAAGAGCCAACAATTAAGAAACCAAAATAGAGCAGGAAACTTAAACAAATAGCACCTACATCTACATCACAAAGGGCCGTCCACAATCAAACTAGAAAGGGCAAACAAATTCAGAGGAAGGATACACAAATTAGCTACTACATCCACATCGCATATGCCACCAGAATCCCAGGCCAAGCCATCTACCGACAAAAATGCAGGTGGAGTAGACACCCATGCTAGCAGAAATAATATCGAGAGGGGATCCACCACTACAACTACAACTTAGGCTACCTAAGTTCATGTCTAGAGCACCTATGAACAGAAGCAGAGCAGGTCTAGAGCACCTATGGTCATGCTGCCCATACACTTGATTTAACTCTTACTAGTTCATACTAAATTCAAATAATCTGGGACAGTTCAACAGATAAAAGTGTGAAGCAAATAGCATCTTCAGTTCAAGGGAGCAGAATCAGGCAAGGGAGCAGGAAGAGATGGATGGATGGATGGATACCTCCGCGCAGGCGTCGGCGTACTTGACCTCGGGGAGGTGGGCGAGCCGGTGGGACCTCCTCGGTGGCGACGGGACGGGGGTCGCGGCCTCGACGATCCTACGCCGCTTGTGCAAGTGGGGGGCAACAGGACCCACGACGGCGAGGATCCTCCAAGACGGCGTAGCGGAGCTTGGCGCAGCTCCTAGGCACGACAACGGAGCACGGGGCGGTCGGTGGCCGCGGTGATGCGCGGCTGTCGCGCTCGGGGAGGCGGGGGCCGCGGAGGGTTCGGCCGGCTGGGCGCGCCGCGGCGGAGGGCCGGCAGCGGCGGCTTGAACCCTAGGTCTCGTGCTCGGGAAGGGCTCCGGTGGTGGGCTCGGGGAGGAGGCGGCGCTCAGGGGGAGGGAAGGGGTGGGTGGTGTGCTCGGCCGATTCCGTTCGGGGGAACCGAGCGAGGAGACAGGGGAGGGTGCGGGGGGTCGTCGGCGGCGGTGGAGCGGGTGAGGGTGCGGGGGGTCGTCGGCGGCGAGGGGGATCTGGCGAGGGGGATGGAGATGGAGGGGGATCTGGCGCGGGGGGTGAGGGGTAAAGGGATAGAGGGGGGAAGGTTAGCAATGGCGCACCTCCTTGGGGTGCGCCATAAGTACATACATAGCAATCGCGCACCACCGAGGGGTGCGCCATAAGTAACTTGATAGTAATGGCGCACCTTCTCCTGGTGCGCCATTAGTAACTTTATTATTATTATTTTTAGTTGCATCTAATAATTTTTTAGAAAATGACAATACTTTTTGTGAGTTAGAAAAAATATTATTCATGAGTTAGAAAATGACAATACTTTTTGTGAGTTAGAAAAAATACTTTTTATTATTTGTGAGTTAGAAAAAAATAATTTTTATTATTTGTGAGTTAGAAAATGACAATACTTTTAGTGAGTTAGAAAAAATACTTTTTATTATTTGTGAGTTAGAAAAAATACTTTTTATTATTTGTGAGTTAGAAAATGACAATACTTTTTATCATTTGTGAGTTAGACATATTTGTTTAGAAAATGACAATACTTTTTGTGAGTTAGAAAAAATACTTTTTGCGCCATAAGTACATTGATAGCAATGGCGCACCTTCTCCTCCTTGTTTTTATTATTTTTAGTTGCATGTACTTATTTTTGTTGCATCTAATAATATTCATGAGTTCAAAAAATATTAACAAATTCAATACTTTTGTGAGTTAGAAATTCAATACCATAATAAACATAAATAAATATTCATTAGGACTAGAACAGAAGAAATATCATTTCAATATGTCGAAATACAATCGAGAAATGAAGACTACGATTTAAATACAATCGATCTTAGCTAGCTATCTTTTCACAATCTTCTTGCCCTTCTTTTTCGCAAATGGAGTTCTTCTGTTGAACGGACGTCCTTTAGGTAGGGTGGTCCTGCTTCTTCTTGTGGTGTATGGCACTTCATCGTCGTCATCATGCTCCATCTTCGGGTCGCCGTACTTGTCGAAGTCTTGCTCATTGGCGACTCCATCCATTCCGATGATCTTCCTTTTGCCTCTCCTCACGACAACACGACTGGGCTTTGACGGGTCGGTAATGAAGAAGCATTGGTCCACTTGGGAAGCCAGTACCCATGGCTCATTTTTTGCGGTGACGTTTGCGCCCGCGGTCTTGGGTTTGGCTTCGGGTATAACCATGGTGGTGAAATACTGGTCTTCTTTTAGGACGCTATTGGCCCATCTAACACGGAACATCGGAACCTTCTCTCCAGCATAGCTCAGCTCCCAGATCTCCTCGATCCTTCCGTAGTAGCTGTCCTTGTCGTTACCGGTGTAGGATTCCATCGTTACCCCAGAGTTCTGATAACCATCGCTCTTCATGTCCTTGTCCTCGGTGTAGAATGTGTAGCCGTTGATATCGTATGCCTCATAGGTCATCAGGTTGTGCTCGACACCCTGTGACAAGGCGAATATGAGTTTTTCTTCCGCGGAAGAATCCTCATGTCAAGGGTACGACAGAAGCTTCTCCTTGAACCAACGCGTCAAACATGAGTTGTGCCGTTTGATTATATCTCCGTCCGTCCTCTGTTGGCCTCGGTCATTGTACGTCTTCTCAATAAAGGTTTTGAGCTCTACCACCCAAGGATCGACCACGTCTATGTGTTGTAGCGCGACTAGGTTTGCTCTTTCAAAGTCGGCATGCATTTCGCGGCGACCATCGTGGTGACCCCATCTAGCGAGCCTGCCGAGGTGCCTGTTGACGGGCAGACCAACGGGGTTTGATACGTCTCCAATGTATCTATAATTTTTGATTGCTCCATGCTATATTATCTACTGTTTTGGACTATATTGGGCTTTATTTTCCACTTTTATATTACTTTTGGGACTAACCTATTAACCGGAGGCCCAGCCCAGAATTGCTGTTTTTTGCCTATTTGTGTTTCGAAGAAATGGAATATCAAACGGAGTCCAAACGGAATGAAACCTTCGGGAACGTGATTTTCTCACCGAATATGATCCACGAGACTTGGACCCCACGTCAAGAAAGAAGCGAGGCGACCACGAGGGTGGGGGGCGCGCCCACCCCCCTAGGGCGCGCCCCCTGCCTCGTGGGCCCCCCTTTGCTCCACCGACGTACTCCTTCCTCCTATATATACCTATGTACCCCCAAACGATCAGATACGGAGCCAAAAACCTAATTCCATCGCCGCAACCTTCTGTGCCCACGAGATCCCATCTTGGGGCCTGTTCCGGAGCTCCGCGGGAAGGGGAATCCACCACGGAGGGCTTCTACATCAACACCGTAGCCTCTTCGATGAAGTGTGAGTAGTTTACCTCAGACCTTCGGGTCCATTGTTAGTAGCTAGATGGCTTCTTCTCTCTTTTTGGATCTCAATACAATGTTCTCCCCCTCTTTCATGGAGATCTATTCGATGTAATCTTCTTTTTGCGGTGTGTTTGTTGAGACCGATGAATTGTGGGTTTATGATCAGGATTATCTATGTGCAATATTTGAATCTCCACTGAATTCTTTTATGTATGATTGGTTATCTTTGCAAGTCTCTTCGAATTATCAGTTTGGTTTGGCTTACTAGATCGGTTTTTCTTGCAATGGGAGAAGTGCTTAGCTTTGGGTTCCATCTTGCGGTGTCCTTTCCCAGTGACAGAAGGGGCAGCAAGGCACATATTGTATTGTTGCCATCGAGGATAACAAGATGGTTTTTTTTATCATATTGCATGAATTTATCCCTCTACATCTTGTCAGCTTGCTTAAGGCGTTACTCTGTTTTCATTAACTTAATACTCTAGATGCATGCTGGATAGCGGTCGATGAGTGGAGTAATAGTAGTAGATGCAGGCAGGAGTCGGTCTACTTGTCTCGGATGTGATGCCTATATACATGATCATACCTAGATACTCTCATAACTATGCTCAATTCTGTCAATTGCCCAACAGTAATTCGTTCACCCACCGTAAAATACATATTCTCTTGAGAGAAGCCACTAGTGAAACCTATGGCCCCTGGGTCTATTCTCATCATATTAATCTTCATCACTTTATTATTGCTTTTCTTTTTTACTTTGCTTTTTATTTTACTTTGCATGTTTATACCAAAAATACTATCTATCATATCTATCAGATCTCACTCTCGTAAGTGACCGTGAAGGGATTGACAACCCCTATTCGCATTGGTTGCCAGGAGCTATTTGCTTTGTGTAGGTACGAGGGACTCGCGCGTAGCCTCCTACTGGATTGATACCTTGGTTCTCAAAAACTAAGGGAAATACTTACGCTACTCTGCTGCATCATCCTCTCCTCTTCGGGGAAATCCAACGCAGTGCTCCAGAGGTAGCAAGAAGAATTTCTGGCACCGTTGCCGGGGAGTCTACGCAAAAGTTAACATACCAAGTACCCATCACAATCCCTTATCTCTCGCATTACATTATTTGCCATTTGCCTCTCGTTTTCCTCTCCCCCACTTCACCCTTGGCGTTTTATTCACCCTCTCTTTTCCGTTTGCCTTTCTCCTGCTTGCTTGTCATTATGGTTAGTCCTTTATCTTCTCCATTATCTCCCGATAATGAAGTTCTAAATTTTAAACAAAGGGAGGGAGAAAATCTGAAAGACGCTTGGTATAGAATTTGCAATGCTCAAAATAGATCTACCAGGAAGCAATCTACTTCAGTTCTTCTTCGCAATTTTTATGTAGGTGCTAACCCTTGGTATAGATATATCCTTGATACCATCACCGGAGGGAATTTCTTGGGTAGCTACACTTTCGACTCTTATCATGCTATGATAGATTTATTTTGCTCACCACCTCCCTTGGTTAATGGAACTACGTTAACTTTGGAGCATGTAATGCAAAGACTTGAAATTATTGAAAATAAAGTTGCTACCGTTGAGTTAATTGAAAATCTAGATAAAAAGTTCCACAATCAAATTACCCAATATGGATCAAAGGTAGGACTAACTTTGAAAAATATTAAAGAGAAGGAACCCATATTTAATGAGAGAATAAATCAAGATTCCACTAGAATCGATAAACTTGAGGGTATGATTACTAACTTGGGAACCGTTTTATCTTCCGTAAAGAATACTCCAAGTCCTCCTACTAAAATTGCCAAGCTTATGTATGTTCCTAAAAATAAGGGTGAATCCTCTAGTAAGGAAACTCCGGATCTTAAATCTATAAGTATTCATCCCGATCTTTTTGCTATTATTAAGGAACCACTTGCTACGAATGAATTTTTCGATTTTATGCCTAAAAGTTTGATAATTACTAAAAAGAAAGAAATTTCTAATAAAGGTGGATGTCTCATTGAAGTATTGCCTACCAAAGATGGCAATACCTAGATCTATCCTTGCTTTTATGCCTAGCTAGGGGCGTTAAACGATAGCGCTTGTTGGGAGGCAACCCAATTTTATTTTTAGTTTTTTGTTTTTGCTTCAGTTTAGGAATAAATAATCCATCTACATTCTGTTTAGACATCGTTTTATGTTTTAATTAGTGTTTGTGCCAAGTTAAACCTATAGGATCTTCTTGGATGATAGTTATTTGATCTTGCTGTAATTTCCAGAAACTTTCTGATCACGAAAACAATTGTTAAAAATCACCAGAACATGATAAAATAGTTATTCCAATTTCTGCTGATCAATAAAAAAATTGCCTAGGTCTTCCTATTTTGGCTGATTTTTTGGAGTTCCAGAAGTTTGTGTTAGTTAGAGATTACTACAGACTGTTCTGTTTTTGACAGATTCTGTTTTTTCGTGTGTTGTTTGCTTATTTTGATGAATCTAGGGCTAGTAAAATAGTTTATAAACCATAGAGAAGTTGGAATACAGTAGGTTTAACACCAATATAAATAAAGAATGAGTTCATTACAGTACCTTTAAGTGGTCTTTTGTTTTCTTTCGCTAACGGAGCTCACGAGATTTCTGTTGAGTTTTGTGTTGTGAAGTTTTCAAGTTTTGGGCGAAATTTTTGATGGATTATGGAACATGGAGTGGCAAGAGCCTAAGCTTGGGGATTCACATGGCACCCCCAAGATAATCTAAGGACACCAAAAAGTCAAAGCTTGGGGATGCCCTGGAAGGCATCCCCTCTTTCGTCTACTTCCATCGGTAACTTTACTTGGAGCTATATTTTTATTCACCACATGATATGTGCTTTGCTTGGAGCGTCTTGTATGATTTGAGTCTTTGCTTTTTAGTTTACCACAATCATCCTTGCTGTACACACCTTTTGAGAGAGCCATACATGAATTGTAATTTGTTAGAATACTCTATGTGCTTCACTTATATCTTTTGAGCTTTATAGTTTTGCTCTAGTGCTTCACTTATATCTTTTAGAGCACGGTGGTGGATTTGTTTTATAGAAACTATTGATCTCTCATGCTTCACTTAGATTATTTTGAGAGACTTAAATAGCATGGTAATTTGCTTGATAATCTTAATATGCTAGGTATCCAAAAATAGTAAAAACTTTCTTATGAGTGTGTTGGATACTAAGAAAAGTTTGACGCTTGATAACTGTTTTGAGATATGGAGGTGATAATATCAAAGTCATGCTAGTTGAGTAGTTGTGAATTTGAGAAATGCTTGTGTTGAACTTTGCAAGTCCCGTAGCATGCACGTATGGTGAACGTTATGTTACAAATTTGAAACATGAGGTGTTCTTTGATTGTCCTCCTTATGAGTGGCGGTCGGGGACGAGCGATGGTCTTTTCCTACCAATCTATCCCCCTAGGAGCATGCGCGTAGTGCTTTGGTTTTTGATGGCTTGTAGATTTTTGCAATAATTATGTGAGTTCTTTATGACTAATGTTGAGTCCATGGATTATACGCACTCTCACCCTTCCTCATTGCTAGCCTCTTCGGTACCGTGCATTGCCCTTTCTCACATTGAGAGTTGGTGCAAACTTCGCCGGTGCATCCAAACCCCATGATATGATATGCTCTTTCACACATAAACCTCCTTATATCTTCCTCAAAACAGCCACCATACCTACCTATTATGGCATTTCCATAGCCATTCCGAGATATATTGCCATGCAACTTTCAACCATTCCGTTCATCATGACATCTTCATCATTGTCATATTGCTTAGCATGATCATGTAGTTGGCATAGTATTTGTGGCAAATACACTATTCATAATTTTTTCATACATGTCACTCTTGATTCATTGCATATCCCGGTACACCGCCGGAGGCATTCATATAGAGTCATACTTTGTTCTAGTATCGAGTTGTAATCATTGAGTTGTAAATAAATAGAAGGGTGATGATCATCATTTTCTAGAGCATTGTCCCATGTGAGGTTATAAAAATAAAAGAGGCCAAAGAAGCCCAAATAAAAAAATGAGAGAAAAAGAGAGAAGGGACAATGCTACTATCCTTTGCCACACTTGTGCTTCAAAGTAGCACCATAATCTTCATGATAGAGAGTCTCTTGTTTTGTCACTTTCATATACTAGTGGGAATTTTTCATTATAGAACTTGGCTTGTATATTCCAACAATGGGCCTCCTCAAGTGCCCTAGGTCTTCGTGAGCAAGCAAGTTGGATGCACACCCACTTAGTTTCTTTTGTTGAGCTTTCATACATTTATAGCTCTAGTGCATCCGTTGCATGGCAATCCCTACTCCTTGCATTAACATCAATTGATGGGCATCTCCATAGCCCATTGATTAGCCTTGTTGATGTGAGATCTTCTCCTTTTTTGTCTTCTCCACATAACCCCCATCATCATATTCTATTCCACCCATAGTACTATGTCCATGGCTCACGCTCATATATTGCGTGAAAGTTTATAAGTTTTAGATTACTAAAGTATGAAACAATTGCTTGGCTTGTCATTGGGGTTGTGCATGATGAGAGCATTCTTGTGTGACGAAAATGGAGCATGACTAAACTATATGATTTTGTAGGGATGAACTTTCTTTGGCCATGTTATTTTGAGAGGACATAATTGCATAGTTAGTATGCTTGAAGTATTATTATTTCTATGTCAATACGAACTTTTGTCTTGAATCTTTCGGATCTAAATATTCATACCTCAATTAAGAAGAATTACATTGAAATTATGCCAAGTAGCACTCCGCATCAAAAATTCTTTTTTTTTCATTTACCTACTCAAGGACGAGCAGGAATTAAGCTTGGGGATGCCTGATACATCTCCAACGTATCTATAATTTTTGATTGTTCCATGCTATATTATCTACTGTTTTGGACTATACTGGGCTTTATTTTCCACTTTTATTTTACTTTTGGGACTAACCTATTAACCGAAGGCCCAACCCAGAATTGGTGTTTTTTTTGCCTATTTCAGTGTTTCGAAGAAATGGAATATCAAACGGAGTCCAAACTGAATGAAACCTTCGGGAACGTGATTTTCTCACCGAATATGATCCAGGAGACTTGGACCCCATGTCAAGAAAGAAGCGAGGCGGACACGAGGGTAGGGGGCGCGCCCACCCCCCTAGGGCGCACCCCCTGACTCGTGGCCCCCCCTTTGCTCCACCGACATACTCCTTCCTCCTATATATACCTACGTACCCCCAAACGATCAGATACGGAGCCAAAAACCTAATTCCACCGCCGCAACCTTCTGTACCCATGAGATCCCATCTTGGGGCCTGTTCCGGAGCTCCGCCGGAAGGGGAATCCACCACGGAGGGCTTCTACATCAACACCATAGCCTCTCCGATGAAGTGCGAGTAGTTTACCTTAGACCTTCGGGTCCATAGTTAGTAGCTAGATGGCTTCTTCTCTCTTTTTGGATCTCAATACAATGTTCTCCCCTCTCTCGTGGAGATCTATTCGATGTAATCTTATTTTTGCGGTGTGTTTGTTGAGACCGACGAATTGTGGGTTTATGATCAAGATTATCTATGAGCAATATTTGAATCTTCTATGAATTCTTTTATGTATGATTGGTTATCTTTGCAAATCTGTTCAAATTATCAGTTTGGTTTGGCCTACTAGATTGGTTTTTCTTGCAATGGGAGAAGTGCTTAGCTTTGGCTTCAATCTTGCGGTGTCCTTTCCCAGTGACAGAAGGGGCAGCAAGGCACGTATTGTATTGTTGCCATCGAGGATAACAAGATGGGTTTTTTATCATATTGCATGAATTTATCCCTCTACATCATGTCATCTTGCTTAAGGCGTTACTCTGTTTTCATTTACTTAATACTCTAGATGCATGCTGGATAGCGGTCGATGAGTGGAGTAATAGTAGTAGATGCAGGCAGGAGTCGGTCTACTTGTCTCGGACGTGATGCCTATATACATGATCATACCTAGATACTCTCATAACTATGCTCAATTCTGTCAATTGCCCAACAGTAATTCGTTCACCCACCGTAAAATACTTATGCTCTTGAGAGAAGCCACTAGTGAAACCTATGGCCCCCGGGTATATTCTCATCATATTAATCTTCATCACTTTATTATTGCTTTGCTTTTTTACTTTGCTTTTTATTTTACTTTGCATCTTTATAGCAAAAATACCAAAAATACTATCTATCATATCTATCAGATCTCACTCTTGTAGGTGACCGTGAAGGGATTGACAACCCCTATTCGCGTTGGTTGCGAGGAGCTATTTGCTTTGTGTAGGTACGAGGGACTCGCGCGTAGCCTCCTACAGGATTGATACCTTGGTTCTCAAAAACTGAGGGAAATACTTATGCTACTCTACTGCATCATCCTCTCCTCTTCGGGGAAATCCAACGCAGTGCTGAAGATAATTCGTGCAGTAGGAGATGCACTCTTCGGTCAGAAAGCCCCTGGCTATGCTTCCCTCTGGACGTGACATGTTGCGAACGTATCCTTTGATGACACCATTCATCCTTTCGAACGGCATCATGCTGTGCAGGAACGTCGGCCTGAGTTGGATGATATCCTCCACGATATGGACCAGCAGATGCACCATAACGTCGAAGAATGCGGGCGGGAAGTACATCTCAAGCTCGCATAGTATCACCACGATCTCTTCCTGTAGCCTTCTGAGTTGCCTCACGCCAACCGACTTCCGAGAGATGACGTCGAACAAGTTGCATAGGCCAAATAGCATTTGACGGACGTGCGCGTCCATGATCCCACGGGTTGCAACTAGAAGTATATGCGTCATCAGCACTTGATAGTCGCGAGACTTCATCCCGCTGAACTTCTGCTTCACTGAGTCTAGGTATCTTCTTATCTTCCCTGCGTAACCGTCAGGAAGTTTTACTCCTACGAGGCAGGTGAAAAATTGCTCGATCTCCTCCTGACTTAGAGTGAAGCACGCGGGAGGGTAGTCATTTTCGATCTTCTTGGCCTTTTTTCCTTTGCGACGACTTTCCTTGTCCTGCTTCGCCTCATCATCATCATCATTATTAGCTTGAAGCTCCTCCGTGATGCCCATTGATTTCAAGTCTGCCCTTGCTTTCGGCCCATCTTCGGTCCTCTCTGGCATGTTGAGCAGGGTACCAAGCAGACTCTCGCACACGTTCTTCATGATATGCATGACATCAAGGCTGTGAGGCACACGGAGGATCTTCCAGTACGGCAAGTCCCAGAAAACAGACCTCTTTTTCCATACCTTCAGTAGCGGCTCTGGCGCCTTTCGCCTCTTCCCCGGCTCCGGGCACTCTTTCCAATTTTTCAACAGCACGTCTATTTCCTCGCCACTCCTTGTACGCGGGTGTCTTCGGGGTTCGGTTTCACCATCGAACAGATCCTTGCGTTTTCTCCATGAGTCATCGTCGCGAAGCCACCTTCGATGTCCCATGAACACGGTTTTCGAAGACCCGGGATCTCTATCTAGCTGGCGATACCTTGTGTCATCCATGCACCTGAAGCATCTAGAAAATCCGTGGACCACCTGCCCCACGTTGTGTCGTGCACCGTCGTGAGAAGTGCGGCTCTCATAGGGAAATATTCTTTCTCTTCGGCGTCCCACGTATTGGCTGGCGTTTTCCACAGCGTGTCTAGCTCCTCTTTCAGCAGCCCCAGATACAGATTGATGTCGTTCCCTGGTTGTTTCGGCCCTTTAATTAGCATACTCATGTGAATGTACTTCCTCTTCATGCACAACCAGGGGGGAAGGTTGTACATCCACACAAACACAGGCCAGGTGCTATGTGTGCTTCTTTGGCTGCCAAACAGATTGACTCCATCGGTGCTCGCGCCCAGCACGATGTTCCTTGGATCGTCCCCAAATTCTGGGTGTTCGAAGTTCAACGCTTGCCACCGGCTCGCATCCTTAGGGTGACTCAGCATCTTGTCTTTTTTATTTATCTCCGGATCATTTCCATCATATTCTCGCTTCTTCTCCTCCCTATCTGCGTGCCAACGTAGGAGCTTTGCTAGCTTAGGGTCCGCGAAATACTGCTGCAGACGAGGAGTGATCGGAAAGTACCACACCACTTTTCGAGGAGCTTTCTTCCTCTTCTTGTATCGAGTAACACCGCAAACCGGACATATGGTAGACTCCGCGTGCTCGTCCCGATAAATGATGCAATTGTTCATGCACACATGGTATTTCACGTGCGGTAAATCCAGAGGTCACACGATTTTCTTCGCCTCCTCGAAACTGGTCGGGCACTTGTTCCCCTTGGGAAGACGTTCGTGCCAGAATGACATGTTCTCGTCGAAGCATGCGTCGGTCATTTTGTGTTTTATCTTCATCTCCAGAGCCATGAGCGTTACTTTCAGGCGGTTATCCTCGGGCCTGCATCCTTCATACGATGGAGTAACCGCGTCTATCTCTAGTTGATCCAACTTGGCTTTCTCTCGGGCGGCAACTCTTGCGTTATCCGTCTGCTCGAGAAGAAGCTCTTGAATATGAGGGTCCTGCACCCAGCCCATCGATGGTCCATCGTCGTCTGCTCCGGCATCTTCATCTTCATGATCATGCCCTTCGTCTTGATCTTCCTCATCATCATGTCCGGCATCTTCTACATGATGACTGTGCACTGCATCACCGTCGTGATCATGTCCCGGAGATTCTTCGTCTTCTCGCCCACCCTCGCCGCGGTGGTTGTCTTGCTGCCCTTCCTCCTTTCTTGCCCGACCCCCATGGACGACTTCATAGTCATCTTCATCACCTTGCCACCGATATCCATCCATGAAACCACGCAAGAGCAGGTGGTCCCGCACTTGTCCGGAATCCGGGTCCGTAATAAGGCTCTTCAGCTTGCATCTTCGACACGGACATCTTATCTCCGTCTCGTTCTTTTGAAGCATCTCGGCCTTCGTGGAGCTCAAAAACCTATTCATGATGCCTTCGGTCATCGTGCGGACCATGGTCGCCTACGGGGTAGAGCAAAACGATATTTTAGAACCAAGAAATTTTTTGGCATGACTTTGCCTAAAAATAGGACCAAAAGGAAGGCATAGTGCCAAATTCTCGCCGAAACGGAAATGAATCAACGTTCTTGCAAAATATTGGCAACTATCGCATTTCAAATACCTGTACCTGCAAACACAAACATATGCAACACCACAAACATATGCAACGCCACAAACATACATAGATCTAGGCCATAAAAAGTGCATGTGCACGTTGTTGGAGGGAGAAAAAAGTAGATCTACAACATAAAGAAAGCTTTCCCCTTACTTACCTATCAAAAAAAGGAAATTTAACCACTTAATTTGGGTGAATCTATGGTGCAAATGAGGTGAGGAGGAGGAGGCAGCCGAGACAAGCTTGGAGGAGCAGGTGGAGAGAATGAAGTGGGGAAAGTGAGTGTGGTAGGTGGCTGTCCAAAATATCTAGCTGCTCTCAGGTTACCAATGGCGCACAAACTAATAATGCACCATTAGTAACCCTGGTTACTAATGGCGCACCTGTTAAGTGGTGCGCCATTACTAGTTTTGCAAAAAATAATTTATTGTTAGTAGTGGCGCACCGTGGTTGTGGTGCGCCATTACTAGTTTGAACTAGTAATGGCGCACTGTACCTTGGTGCGCCATTACTAGTTTTAAAAAAAAGTAAAAAAAATTGTTTGTAGTGGCGCACAGGGTGTGTGGTGTGCCATTACTAATTAAAACTAGTAATGGTGCACTCTGCCTTGGTGCGCCATTAATAGTTTTGGAAAAAAATTGTTAGTAATGGCACACCGTGTGTGTGGTGCGCCATTAGTAATGAGGACACTAATGGCGCACCTGTATCTGGTGCTCCACAGCTATATAGCAGTGGCGCACCACATATATGGTGCACCATTAATGTCCATATTATCTATAGCCCTTTTCCTAGTAGTGTACCATGAAAAAGACGGAAGGTCACACAACAAGTTTTTATGCCCGCAAGCGCATACCCAAGAAAGATATGGTCTTCACAGCCGTGGCAGAAGAGGTGGAATTAATTCTAGTGGTTAGTGAGTATCCAAATGTATTCCCTGAAGAATTACCAGGCATGCCACCAGACAGAGAACTGGAATTTGCAATTGACTTGGTGCCTGGAACCACACTGATACACAAGAAATATTATCGGATGCCTTAATCAGAATTGGTGGAATTGAAGAAACAACTGGATGAGATGCTGCAGAAAGGATACATCCGCCCAAGCTCTTCACCGTGGGGATCACCAGCGATCTTCATGGACAAAAAGGATGGCAGTCTACAATTGTGCGTAGACTACCGACAGCTGAATGACGTCACCATCAAAAACAAGTATCCACTGCCAAGAATTGACGATCTATTTGATCAACTCAGTGGGTCCAAAGTATTCTCCAAAGTTGATTTGAGGACCGGATATCATCACCTCAAAATAAAGGAGGATATTCCCAAGACCGCGTTCACAACTCGGTACGGTCTTTATGAGTATACCGTATGTCCTTCGGCCTCACCAACGCCCCAGCCTTCCTCATGCATATGATGAACAAGGTGTTTATGGATTTCTTGGAGAAATTTGTGGTGGTGTTCATTGATGACATCCTCATTTACTCCAAGAGAAAAGACGAACACAAGGAACATCTCCGAGCAGTTTTGCAAAGGCTTCGTGACCATCAACTTTATGCCAAGTTCAGCAAATGTGAGTTTGGATCCAACAAGTTGGATTTCTCGGGCATGTCCTCTCGGCAGAAGGAATATCCGTGGATCCAAGCAAGGTGAAAGATGTACTCGATTGGTCCGCACCCACGGCAGTCTCAGAAATCCGGAGTTTCCTTGGACTAGCCGGATATTATCGTCGTTTTATTGAAGGATTCTCCAAGATTGCCAAGCCAATGACTGAGCTCCTAAAGAAGGATAAGAAGTTTGAATGGACTGAGGACTACGAACGGAGTTTCAGTGAGCTAAAAATCAGGCTGACATCGGCACCAGTATTGACTCTTCCAGACATCTACCGCAGTTTTGATGTCTACTTCGACGCATCCAGAAAAGGGCTTGGGTGTGTACTCATGCAAGATGGCAAAGTTGTGGCTTATGGATCCCGAGAACTACGGCCACACGAAGGAAATTACCCCACTCATGATTTGGAATTGGCCACGGTGGTGCACGCTTTGAAGATCTGGAGACACTATCTGATTGGAAAGAAGTGTCAGATGTTTACCGACCACAAGAGTCTCAAGTATATATTCACTCGGCCTGATTTGAACCTTGGACAGCGAAGATGGCTCGAGTTGGTTAAGGACTACGACCTCGGTATAAATTATCACCCGGGAAAAGCTAATGTGGTGGCTGACGCCCTCAGCCGCAAACCAGCCAACCTTAATGCTCTAATGGATTCCTTGCCTCCTGAGCTTTATGAAGAAATCACTCGGCTCAATTGTGTGATCACCGATGCCCGTCTTGCCAACATATTGGAAGTTGTACCTACTCTCGAAGAAGAAATCCACAACGCTCAGGCAGATGACAAATCATTGAAGATATATGTCCAGAAGATGCACGAAGGGCATGCACCGGATTTCTCTAGAGATCAACATGGTATGCTAAGGTTCCGAGGAAGGATTTGCGTGCCCAATCATGAAGGTCTGAAGAAGAAGATATTGGCAAAAGCACATGAATCGCCATACTCAATTCACCCAGGTGTTACCAAAATGTATGAAGATCTTCGTCAGGTATTCTGGTGGGATGGCATGAAGAAAGACATCGCATATTTTGTGGCCTATTGCCATATATGCAACAAAGTAAAGGCGGAACACCAAAAACCCGTCGGACTCCTCCAACCTCTGCCAGTATCCCAATGGAAATGGGATGATATGTGCATGGATTTCATCACCGAATTACCAAGATCTCACCGAGGAAATGACGCAATATGGGTCATAGTGGACACCTTAACAAAGGTGGCACATTTCATTCCTATCCGGACCATCTACCATGCAAATCAACTTGCACAATTATATGTGTCACAAATCGTCAGTCTACATGGAGTACCCAAGACTATCACCTCCGACAGGGGATCTCTCTTCACCTCTGCATTTTGGTCCCGACTACATCAAGTCTTGGGGACTGCTCTAAAATACAGCACGGCTTATCATCCCCAGACAGATGGACAGACTGAGCGAGTAAATCAAATACTCGAAGATATGCTCCAAGCATGTGCATTGGCCCAAGGAACCAAGTGGGAAGACTGTCTGCCCTACGCTGAGTTTTCCTACAACAATAGTTTCCATACCAGCTTGAAGATGTCACCCTATGAAGCTCTGTATGGCCGGAAATGCCGCACCCCATTGAACTGGTCTCAAACTAGAGACTGCCGTATTTTTGGGACTGATTTAATGCTCGAAGCTAAGAAGCAAGTCAAGGAAATCCGACACAGACTGCAGCTGGCCAAATCACGACAGAAGAGTTATTATGATGCCAAACACCGTCAGATCAGCTTCGAACCCGGAGAACACGTATATCTCCGAGTCACCCCTATGAAAGGAGTCAAGAGGTTTCAGACCCGCGGAAAATTGGCACCCAGATACATCGGTCCATTTCTAGTCATGGCCAAAGTTGGAACAGTTGCATATCAGTTGGAATTGCCACCGGAACTGTCAGAAGTGCACAATGTGTTCCATATCTTGCAGCTAAGAAGATGCATCTCGCCACCGGAGAAAAGGACTGATATGGCATAGATAGAATTGGCTTAAGGATTTGATATATGAGGAAAAGCCAATCAGAATATTGGATCAGACAGAAAGGGTCACTCGCAACAAAGAAATAAGGTTTTACAAGGTTCAGTGGGAGTATCACACCGAAGAGGAAGCAACCTGGGAAAGAGAGAAATTTTGAAGGACTGCATACCCAGAATTGTTTTGCCAAGCAACTGAATCTCGAGGACGAGATTCATCCTATGTGGGGGAGGTTTGTGACAACCTGGATTTTGCCTTCTCTCTTTTTCCGGACATGCCTTCTCTCTTCTTCCGGACATGGATTTGTCGTGGTTTTTGCCTTGACTTGATTTGGATTTTGGAATCACTTCAAATGGACTTGTCACTTGGGCTTGCCCTTGATTTTCACCCAAGTGACCCATCTACTCCTCACTCAACTTTATTCCTCTTATAAATCCCCAAAATAATGAAATGAATATTTTCTTTAAAGAAAAATATTCATTTTTCTCACTGAAACTCTTTTCAAGAACTTGTGCTCCAAAGCAACCTCCATTTTCCTTGCTACAAAAATTCTCAAACAATTCCAGAATATTCTTTGGACCATGGCAGACCTTCCCAAGCAAAAATATTGCATGACTTTTTGTAATATTTTTGCTATAGAAAATCATTTCTATTCTGGTCCAGAAATGCACTTTGTACAGCAAGTGCATTTTTCCTTGATCCTTTGACCCTGATCTTTCTTGAGCTTAATTACCCTCCTAAGAAAACCTAAACCCCAGGAGATCAGACCTAATGTCCTTCTAGAAGCTTGCTTAACTTAGCGACCAAGTTTCTGGTCAGAAACTTGCCAACTTAGTTGAGTCAAGGCTGGTCAGCCTGGCTATGTGTTCTCAGCGTTCCTAGACTAAACACTGCGTGTACTAGAGCGTAGACAATGTTTGGCAGTGCGTGGACGTCGTCTTGACCATGCTAGGGTGGTGACCGCGTGAGGGCACGGTGCCTGGCAGCTGTTCAACGCACTCTGGGTGGCGCCATCGCCTTTGTTCAGCGCGTGCTCGAGCCAGCGCTCGTCGACGACTGCCGCGCCACGCCACCAGCCCCGACCCAATGCCCTTGACCTCTCCCTGGCGCTCACCGACGCTGGAGACGTTGCAGCGAGCACGGGCACGTCACGGCCAAAAGCCACAGTGCGCGCGTGCCCTTGTCCTCTTCTCCCCTGCGTCCTGTGCTCGTCCATGAGCGTGGGCAGCTCCTGCATTGACGCTGCATGTTTGCCCCCTCGCACTAGAGTGTTTTGTCGCCGTTCGCCGTTTTCTAGAGCACTCCGGCGGCGACATGACACCCCCCTCGCTCTGTCTATAAATAGAGCCTCCCTCCTTGATTCCTAGCCACGCACCACTCCACACCACCTCCACGAACACGTAGAAGGGCCACAACTCGGTCGGGCAGGCCTCTGGCCATCGCCCCAACCAGAGAACTCCGGCGACCTCCGTAGCAAGGCCACCTCGCTCCGGTGCCTCTCGAGCTCAAGCAACTGCTCGGGCGTGGCATTGGGGGTCCCTTGGTGCTGCCTGGATGCGGCTGAGCCCTCGGAGCCGCCTCTAGCCGTCGTCTTCTTCCACTCTGGCGAACCCCGTCCGCCACCGCAGCTTGCGAGCTCGACCACGAGCAGCTCCGTCCATCCCACGCCACGCCATGGGTACGGGCAGGTGTGCCGTGAACCCAACTTCAATCCTGTCCCTCTCATCTAGCCCCAAACCCCCTCATCGCCGGAGTGAGCTCCGGCGAAGCGCCGGCGCTCTCTGATCTTGTTCCCCCTCTGTCTCTCCTTATGGGTGGGACCCGTGCGTTAGCCTCACCACTCGCGCCCGAAGCGGTACGGGTGGAGGCGCACTTCTCCTTTAGGGCTTCGACGTCACCCCCCAGGAATTTTTGTTTAATTCAAATTTAATCAGAAATTGACCCAAACTTTGACTAGCCACCATTTCTAAACCACAAGTCCAAATGATTTGATTCTTTTTGCATTGTCTTTGTTTCAGAAAGCTCTAGCAGCACACCAAAAGGTGGATTTTTCCTTGCTTAATAGAATTTCTGGTGCTATTCAGAGAGGTTTTTGATAATTATTTTTGTGGTTTTTAATTATTTTCAGAAGGAGCAGCTTGTCTTGAAGCAAACCAAGAGGGGTGTGATCCTCCTCTACACTAAGGCAAGCCACACCAACATTTGGATGGTGTTATTTCAATATCTATGATTTTATACTTGCATATGAGTTCTTATTTGCATTTAAAATTTGTGAAATAAATTTTGCTAACTGCTAGTCGCTTTATCATGCTTCATATGCTTGTTTTAGTTACTGGTTAAATGCATGGACTTGTTTGATCAAGTAGAATGAAATTTTGCATTAGTTATAATGTTATGGTAAATAATGATAATTCTTTTATTAAGTGATATTTTCATTTAAATATTGAGCTCATAAAAATATTGCTTGATAATAAAAATAAATTAAAACCAGTGAAGCTTTTGATCCTGAGTACTGCAAGATAATTATGTTGATAAGTTTGATCCATGTCTATGAGTTGTTTGCTTTGCATGTCGATTAGTTGCATGATTATGGCATAGTATCATGTTATTTATAAAAACTTTTTATATCAAAGTTAAACTTGATTAAGTTCAACTTGAATATGATGTTGATCACATCATGGTGCCACTGAATCGGATTTTATTCAGTGCGACCACATTTACCTTATGGGAAGGTCTTAATTCGGTCCTTTGTTGTGCCTCTCACCGGTGCCGCCCGCAAGGGAAGGTTATGGGCGTGCCCTGGCCCGGTATGCAGACATAACCATGTGTGCTCCTTTTTGTTTTTATGGTACCTTGTCTCCATTTGGGACCGTTTTGCCACGACGGTGGCCGTTGGTGCCTTTGGTAGGCACGGGGCCACCCAAGACCTAGCCCTGAGAGGGAGTTGGTCGGAGCGGCCGGGAGAGTGCCACAACAAAGGGAGGGTTTTGTCGGAACTTCTTTGGTCCACCCGAATGGAAGTGCATGGGCACGAGTTCAGTAGTGTGGGTAAAGTGCGCTACCTATGCAGAGTGTATTTAAGCTATCGATAGCCGCGTCCCCGGTTATGGGCATAGCTCGGGAGTAAGTCACACCATGGATCATCTTTTATAATTAATCTTGCAAACTAAATGATTGTTGTGATGCATTTGTTTCGTGGTGATTCATGAGCTCTTGAGTTGCTCATGAGTGATTGATTTCAGTTGTGACCCAGGTATGGTCACCGTTTGGTTACGAGGTAACCGTCTGGTAAGAAAGTCCGCGAGACTCGCTGCACGTATTGGTTTTATTGCATCTTTAGTAGTTCTTGCATTGCATTAACCTGATTAATTGTCATGATATTGTCGTTCATCGTGCTTATGTTTGTTGTGATCTTGCAAGTACATTCAATGTACTGACCTGGCGTGTCATGCCAGCTTTCAGGCAAGTCGGTTTGCATCAGAGTGCATCTCGCGTCTAGGCTGTGTCCACGTCGGTGTCCCTGTGCTATGGAATTTCCACTTCGTCGTTCTTCCGCTGCTGCGTAGTTCGTGTGATCGAGGCCCTCGCCATGTTCAGTAAATAATGTACATACTGTTCAGCAGCACCATGTGTGTCGCTTGCCCTCGTATCTCGATGTAATATCAGAATTATGTAATCCGCTAGCATCAATAAAGCGGTTGTTTCTGTACGATGTTGTTGTGTATTGCCAGAAGACTTGATCTCTGGGCTGGCAATGGAAGGTAAACCAGTTTCTCTGAGCCGGGGTGCCACAGGATCTGAACATATGATCTTCCACCGAATAAACCAACTAGCATCAACTACAAGGAGTAATCAACACTACTAGCAACCCACAGGTACCAATCCGAGGTTTTGAGGCAAAGATCAGATACAAGAGATGAACTAGGGTTTGAGAGGAGATGGTGCTAGTGAAGATGTTGATGGAGATCGACCGCCTCCCGATGAGAGGATCCATGGTGATGATGATGGTGACGATTTCCCCCTCCCGGAGGGATGTTTCCTTGGTAGAACAGCTCCGCTGGAGCCCTAGATTAGTTCCGCCAAGGTTCCGCCTCGAGATAGCGGTGTTTCATCCCGAAAGCTTCCTTATGATTTTTTCTAGGGCAAAAGACACCTTATACCAGAAGATGGGCATCGGGGGGCTTCCAGGTGGCCCAAAAGGCAGGGGGTGCGCCTAGGGGGGTAGGGTGTGCCCTCCACAATCGTGGATAGTGGGTGGCCCCCCTCTGGTGCTTTCTTCGCCCCATATTTTTATTATATTCCAAAACTGACTTTCGTGGAGTTTCCAGACTTTTGGAGTTGTGCAAAATAGGTCTTAATATTTGCTCTTTTTCCAGCCCAGATTTCCAGCTGCCGGAATTCTCCCTCTTTATGTAAACCTTGTAAAATAAGAGAGAAAAGGCATAAGTATTGTGACATAATGTGTAATAACAACGCATAGTGCAATAAATATCGATATAAAAGCATGATGCAAAATTGACGTATCAGTACACATGTCCGTGGCACTGATCCTACCTTCGACCCGGAGGAATAGCTCGCCTCCTCCGTTGCTGACTTTGGGCGGGCTCTGGCCAAGATGAAGTGCCCCAACAACTACCTCTCAGGACTTACCAAGTATGTACTCACCAGTTCAATCTTACCAATACCAGTTGCAATTAATGGCTATGTTCTGTACGGTCGATGTATTAAGCATGTTCTAGTAAACATGCCTAACACGTTTTTGCTACTTTCCCTACCTTTTTATAGACATCTGGGCCATTCTCTGCTCTGGCAGCACCTGCCTTGTGATGTTTAACTATGCCAATTGCATTTTTATCAGTACCGGTTTCAATGTCTATTAAGCCTATTACAATTAAAAGTTGAATCCATTTTTAAACAGTTGTATTTCATTGGCTACAAACTTACAAAACATGACTTAGGATGCTGTTAAGGCTGTTGCAATTAACAGTTGTATCCATTTTTTAATCTGTCCATTTGCTACCATGCTACCCTTTGCAATGAAGATATACTAGAGATGCTACCCATTTGCTATTTTTGGTGGATGCTAACCCTGTTCTACTTAACATGCCTGTCCATGTACTTACGCAGGGTCATAACGGCCGATGATGTTGTTTGCCGTCAAAGTTAGCTGCATCCCATGTGTTACAGTATTTCACATCATTTGTGCAATTGCAGTTTAACTTCTACCATTTACCGATTTCCTGTAGGTACACATGTTAGTGGCACTAATCCACGCTTCGACCCGGAGGAACATCTCGCCTCTGCCGTCGCTGACTTTGGGCGAGCTCTGGCCAAGATGAAGTGCTCCAGCAACTACCTCACAGGAGTTACCAAGTATGTACTCACCAGTTCAATCTTACCAATGCAAGTTGCAATTAATGGCTATGTTTTGTATGGTCAATGTATTAAGCATGTTGTAGTAAACATACCTAACATGTTTTAGCTATTTTCCCTACCTTTTTATAGATAGCTTGGCCATTATAGGCTCTGGCAGCACCTGCCCTCTGATGTTTAACTCTGCCAATTGCATTTTTATCAGTACTGGTTTCAATGGCCATTAAGCCTGTTGCAACTAACAGTTGTATCCATTTTTAAATAGTTGTATTTCAATGGCTACAAACTTACAGAACATGAATTAGGATGTTGTTAAGCCTGTTGCAATTAACAATTGTATCCATTTTTTAATCCGTCCCTTTGCTACCGTGCTACTCTTTCGCTATGAAGATATCACTACAGATGCTTCCATTTTATTACCATTTGCTATTTTTGGTAGATGTTAACCCTGTTGTAGTTAAAATTGGCTTTCCATGTACTTACACAGGGCTACAATGGGTGATGTTGTTGTTTGCCGTCGAGGTTAACTGCATCCCATGTCTTATACACCATCTATTCCTAAATGTAAGTATTTTTAGAGATTCCAATATAAACTACATAAGGAGCAAAATGAGTGCATCTAGATTCTAATCTAAACTATATCTATAATTCTATATACATCCGTATGTAGTTCATATTGAAATCTCAAAAAAATACTTGTAGGACATAGGTAGTTGTATTTTACATCATTTGTGCAATCTCAGTTTAGCTTCTAACATTTACTGGTTGCTTGTAGGTACATATATGAGCGGTACTGATCCACACTTCGATCCCTTTTGCGTATGGGGCAATGAGATATTCATGAACAAGTTCAAGTGAGGAAACTAAGAATGATTGTTAGGCGAAAGAAACAGGTGATTGGAATTAAGCTCTTTATTTACACTTTGTCGAAGACAACCGTGAACTTTAGGATGGTAAGTAATGTGTTGCCTTTTTCCCATGCCCACAAAAAGTTACTCTATTAGACCTAAGTATATGATATTTTTCTCTTTTCAGTGGTTTCCGAAGCTATTTCATTATGATTACATTGCAAACTACATGACCGGAGTGGAGGCAACTAAGGTTAAAGTATATAATTCATGCTACCATGATAATGCTCTAGAAGTCTTCCTGATGGCGGTGAAGGATGGGCGGGCGATCGTCACAAGGGGTTGGACAAAAGTGGTTCGTGCCTACAGCTTGCAGGAAGGCACATTATGGGCATTCTGCTTCTTCAACACCGTCGGCAGTCAAAATGATTTACACTTGTCTCTTCACCTTTACCGCCTTTAAATATTGTGGTTCATCATAGTTAATTGTTGCCTAGTCCTGTAATTACTGAACATATTGTACTCGCGATTTTATTTATGGATTCGTTGTTGAACCATTTGCTGAGAATTTGAATTTCATGTTTCATATTTCAAAATTTCCAATTTGAATAATAAATTATAAGCAAAAATAAAAAGAGAACAGACGGTCATGGAACTTTGCAAACGGTTCTGGCAGTAAAAGTGCTTGTGATGGATAGCCCAATGCCACACAGTTTTGTACATCAAATCATGTGTGATGTAGTTCATGAAAGCAAATAGTTAACCAAGGCAGAGCGTGTGTGATAGTTACACCTTTCACACACGAGCGTATACATAAAACTATGTGGGATGTACATACGAACGGAAATGTTTTCCTTGGATTGACTGTGTGGGATGTACACAAGAACGGAAACGTATTCCTTGGATTGACAGTGTGTGATATACATACCTACGGAAATGTTTTTCTCGAATTCACCATGTGGGATGTACATACCTACGGAAATGTTTTATGGGATTCACCGTGTGGGATGTACATACCTACGAAATGTACACGACCCCAGCCTGTGTCCCAGGAGGGCCTATCCTCGATGATTTCTGGGTCGTGTGGGAAGGACCCCCCTATAGCCCAACTCACTTGGCGATAGTTCCAAATGCCGTCGCGGAAAGGGGTAAAAAACCGTTTGTATAGCACCGACGCATACTAGTGTGTAGTTTATTACTATATGGTTTATTTGGTGGAAGACTATATGCTCAGATCCATTATGCTATTTTGATAATGTGTATGTTGTGATTCCCTTAGTGGTGTCATGTGAACGTCGACTACATGAAAAATCACCATATTTGGGCCTAAGGGAATGCATTGTGGAGTAGTAATTAGATGGTGGGTTGCGAGAGTGACAGAAGCTTAAACCCTAGTTTATGCGCTATTCCGTAAGGGACCGATTGCATCCAAAAGTTTAATGCTATGGTTAGAATTTATTCTTAATACTTTTATCATAGTTGCGGATGCTTACGGGAGGGTTAATCATAAGTAGGAGGTTTGTTCAAGTAAGAACAGCATCTAAGCACCGGTCCATCCACATATCAAATTATCAAAGTAGCGAACACAAATCGAATCAACATGATGAAAGTGACTAGATGAAATTCCCGTGAACCCTCAAGAACGCTTTTCTTATGATTAGAGACCATTTTGGCCTGTCCTTTGCCTCAAAAGGATTAGGCTACCTTGCTGCATACTTGTTTCTACTATCGTTACTTGCTCGTTACAAATTATCTTGCTATCAAACTACTCCGCTACTTAAAATTTCAGCACTTGCAGACATTACCTTACTAAAAACTAGTTGTCATTTCCTTCTGCTCCTCGTTGGGTTCGACTCTCTTACTTATAAAAAAGAGCTAAAATTGATCCCCTATACTTGTGGGTCATCAAGGCTATTTTTTGGTGCCGTTGCCGAGGAGTGAAGTGCCTTTGGTAAGTGGAATTTGGTAAGGAAACATTTATATAGTGTGCTAAAATTTATTGTCACTTGTTACTATGGAAAACAATCCTTTGAGGGGTTTGTTCGGGGTATCTTCACCTCGTCCGGAACCACAATTAGCTCCCCCTTAACCTACTGCACCTGCTGAAAATATTGAATATGAAATTCCTCCGGGTATGATAGAACAACTGCTAGCTAATCCTTATGCAGGAGATGGAACCAAACATCCTGATATGCACTTGATATATGTAGAACAAATTTGTGGGTTGTTTAAGCTTGCAGGTTTACTCGGAGATGAAGTGATGAAAAAGGTTTTCCCTTTATCTTTGAAGGGAAAATCATTAGCATGGTATAGGCTATGCGATGATATTGGATCATAGAATTGGAATCGTTTGAAATTGGAGTTCCACCAAAAAATTTATCCTGTGCATCTAGTTCATCGCGACCGAAATTATATATGTATAATTTTTGGCCTCGTCAAGGAAAAAGTATCGCTCTAGCTTGGGGGAGGCTTAAGTCAATGTTATATTCATGCCCCGATCATGAGCTCTCAAGAGAAATTATTAGTCAAAACTTTTATGCTCGTCTTTCTCGCAATGATCAAACCATGCTGGATACTTCTTGTACTGGTTCTTTTATGAAGAAGACTATTGAATTCCGGTGGGATCTTTTGGAAAGAATTAAACACAACTCTAAAGATTGGGAACTAGATGAAGGTAAAGAGTCAGGTATTAAGCTTAATTATGATTCTGTTAAATCTTTTATAAATACCGATGCTTTTCAAAAGTTTAGCACTAAATATGGACTTGACTCTGAGATAGTAGCCTCCTTTTGTGAATCATTTGCTACTCATGTTGAACTCCCTAAAGAGAAGTGGTTTAAATATCACCCACCTATTAAAGAAGAAATTTAAAACCAGCACCAGTTAAAGAAGAAACTATACTTTATAATGTTGATCCGGTTGTTCCTTCTGCTTATATTGGGAAACCAACGTTTCCTGTTAGGATAAAGGAACATGCTAAAGTTTCAACTGTGGTTAACAGAAGCTATATTAGAACACCTAAATATGATGAACAAATTAAAGTAGAACCCAGTATTAATATGGTTAAAGATCTCTTGGAAGAAGATATGGATGGGCATGTTATTTACTTTTCTGAAGAAGCTGCTAGAATTGCCAAACCTGGTAAAAAGGATAAACATAGACCTGTTGTGGGCATGCCTGTCATCTCAGTTAAAATAGGAGATAACTGTTATCAAGGTTTATGTGACATGGGTGCTTGTGTGAGTGATATTCCTTACACTTTATATCAAGAAATTATGAAAGACATAGCACCTGCAGAGATAGAAGAAATAGATGTTACTATTAAACTTGCTAATAGAGACACCATATCACCAATTGGGATTGTTAGAGATGTTGAAGTCTTGTGTGGGAAAATAAAATACCCTACTGATTTTCTTGTTCTTGGTTCCCCACAAGTTGATTTCTGTCCCATTATCTTTGGTAGATCTTTCTTGAACACAGTTAATGCTAAGATAGATTGTAAGAAACAAATTGTCGGTGTTAGCTTTGGTAATGAGTCTCATGAGTTTAATTTTTCCAAGTTTAGTAGAAATCTTCATGAAAAAGAATTGCCTTGTAAGAATGAATTATTTGGTCTTGCTTCTATTGCTGTACCACCTACTAATCCTTTAGAACAATATTTGCTAGACCATGAAAATGATTTACATATGCATGAAAGAAATGAAATAGATAAAATTTTGTTTGAACAACGTCCTCTACTTAAACACAATTTGCCCATTGAAACTCTGGGAGGTCCTCCTCCACCTAAAGGTGATCCTGTGTTTGAATTAAAACAATTGCCAGACACTTTGAAATATGCTTATCTTGATGAAAAGAAAATATATCATGTTATTATCAGTGCTAACCTTTCAGAACATGAAGAAGAAAGATTACTGAAAGTTCTAAGGAAGCACCGAGCTGCTATTGGATATACTCTTGATGATTTAAAGGCATTAGTCCCACTCTATGTCAGCATAAAATTAATATGGAACCTGATGCTAAACCCGTTGTTGATCACCATCGTAGGTTAAATCCGAAGATGAAAGTAGTGGTAAGAACGGAAATATTAAAACTTTTGGAAGCAGGTATACTTTATCCCATAGATGATATTAGATGGGCAAGTCCAGTTCATTGTGTCCCTAAGAAAGGAGGTATAACTGTTGTACCTAATGATAAGAATGAACTTATCCCACAAAGAATTGTTACAGGCTATAGAATGGTAATTGATTTTAGAAAACTAAGAAAAGCAACTAGAAAAGATCATTCCCCTTTGCCTTTTATTGATCAAATGCTTTAAAGATTATCTAAACACACACACTTTTGCTTCCTTGATGGATATTCTGGTTTTTCACAAATACCTGTTTCTCAACCTGATCAAGAAAAGACCACTTTTACTTGTCCTTTTGGAACATATGCTTATAGACATATGCCTTTTGGTTTATGTAATGCACCTGCTACCTTTCAAAGATGTATGACTGCTATATTCTCTGACTTTTGTGAAAAGATTGTTCAGGTTTTCATGGATGACTTCTCTTTTTATGGGAACTCTTTTGATGATTGTTTAAGCAATCTTGATCGAGTTTTGTAGAGATGTGAACAAACAAATCTCGTCTTGAATTGGGAGAAGTGCCACTTTATAATTAATGAAGGTATTATATTGGGTCATAAGATTTCTGAGAAGGGCATTGAAGTGGATCAAGCTAAGGTTGATGCAATTGAGAAAATGTCATGGCCTAAGGACATCGAAGGTATTCGTAGTTTCCTAGGTCATGCTGGTTTCTATAGGAGATTTATCAAGGATTTCTCTAAAATTGCTAGGCCTCTTATAAATCTTTTGCAAAAGGATATTCCTTTTGTTTTTGATGATGATTATTTAGAAGCCTTTGAAACACACAAGAAAGCCTTATTTTCTTCACCTATTGTTCAACCACCTGATTGGAACTTGCCTTTCAAAATTATGTGTGATGCTAGTGATTATGCTGTTGGTGCCGTTCTACGACAAAGAGTTGATAAGAAATTGAATGTTATTCATTATGCTAGTAAGAATCTAGACAGTGCTCAACGAAATTATGCTACAACTGAAAAAGAATTCTTAGCAGTGGTGTTTCCTTGTGATAAATTTAGATCTTATATTGTTGATTCCAAAGTAACTGTTCACACAGACCATGTTGCTATTAAATATCTTATGGAAAAGAAAGATGGTCAACCTAGACTTATTCGATGGGTTCTCTTGTTACAAGAATTTGATTTACATATCATTGATAAGAAAGGAGCTAACAACCCCGTAGCTGATAACTTGTCTAGGCTTGAAAATGTGCTTGATGACCCACTACCTATTGATGATAGTTTTCCTGATGAGAAGTTAGATGCAATAAATGTTGCTAATAGTACTCCTTGGTATGCTGACTATGCTAATTACATTGTTGCCAAATATTTACCACCTAGCTTTACATACCAACAAAAGAAAAAATTCTTCTATGATTGAAGACACTACTTTTGGGATGACCCACATCTTTATAAAGGAGTAGATGGTATTATTAGGCGTTCTGTACCTGAGCATGAACATGAACAAATCTTATGGAAATGCCACTCTGAAGCTTATGGAGGGCATCATGCTGGAGATAGAACTGCTCATAAGGTATTGCAATCTGGATTTTATTGGCCTACTCTCTTGAAGGATGCCCGTAAGTACATCTCATCTTGTGATGAATTTCAAACAGGTAATATCGGTAAGCGTCAAGAAATCCCTATGAATTATTCACTTGCTGTTGAACCATTTGATGTTTGGGGATTTGATTACATGGGACCTTTTCCTTCCTCTAAGGGGTATACACATATTTTGGTTGCTGTTGATTATGTTACTAAATGGGTAGAAGCTATTCCAACCAATAGTGCTGATCACAACACCTCTATTAAAATGCTTACGGAAGTTATTTTTCCAAGGTTTGGAGTCCCTAGAAATTTAATGACTGATGGTGGTTCACACTTTATTCATGGTGCTTTTCGTAAAATGCTTGCCAAGTATGATGTTAACCATAGAATTGCATCACCTTATGATCCTCAGTCTAGTGGTCAAGTTGATATTAGCAATAGAGAAATAAAATTAATTTTGCAAAAGACTGTCAATAGGTCCAGGAAGAATTGGTCTAAGAAATTAGATGATGCACTTTGGTCTTATAGAACAGCATATAAAAATCCTATGGTTATGTCTCCATATAAAATGGTTTATGGAAAAGCTTGTCATTTGCCTCTTGAGTTAGAACATAAAGCATTTCGGGCTGTCAAATAACTCAACTATGATTTCAAACTTGCTGGTGAAAAGAGGTTATTTGATATAAGCTCATTAGATGAATGGAGAACCCAAGCTTATGAAAATGCACAATTATTTAAAGAAAAAGTTAAAAGATGGCATGACAAAAGAATCCAAAAGTGTGAGTTTAAAGTCCGAGAATATGTTCTTTTGTACAACTCTCATTTCAGATTCTTTGCAGGAAAACTCCTCTCCAAATGGGAAGGCTCAGATGTTATCAAGGAGGTTTACCAGTCTAGAGCCATCAAAATAAATAATGCCGAAGGTACTAACCCGAAAGTTGTCAATGGGCAACGAGTAAAGCATTATATCTCAGGTACGCCCATTAATGTTGAAAGTAATATTATCCAAACTTTGACACAGGAAGAACACATAAAAGAGTCCTTCCGGAACACTCCAGAATCGTGAAAATAAGGAGGTATGTGATACGGTAAGTAAACAGACTCCGAAAAATCCGCAAAATATTTTTTATCAGTTTTGGAATATTTAATAATTTAGGAAATAAAGAAACTTCCAGGAAGCATACCCTGGTGGGCACAAGAGACTAGGGCACGCCAAGCTTGCCTGGCGCCCAGGTGGGTTGTGCCCACCTGGGACACCTTCCGGACTCCGTTTTTCTTCTGTATGCTTGTCCACCAAGATAAAAAATATATATATACTTCGCGAACCTGTTGATCATTGTATCACGGAGAAATCCTTTGTTTTCTTTTCTTGCTCTTTTCTGCACAGTTTTGAAAAATATGTCGTCCCAAGACTCTGATGGAGAGAGCTATGTCTCACATCTCATTGCTGACCCGAAGACCTATGGGGACCTATCCCCTTATGGTCGAACAACATATGACGAAGAAGATTCTCACTTGATGAAGATCGATGATTCAAACTCGGAGGAGGAGGATGTCCCTCTACCTCAACCTGGGGATATGCACGTGGAGTTCAAGAAGTCAAGTCTCCCTAAGAGAGCTAGCCGTTCTAAAAATCAATCTATTCCTTCTCGTTTTCGGCAAAAAAGAAAAGGGGGTTTATGTGAGAAGATCTTGAAGCTGGAGTCGGAAGTCAATGATTTAAAGGAGGAAATTGCTCTCCTCAACTACAATATGAAAAAGTTGAAGGCACAATTTTCTTCACCACCACCCTCTTCTTCACCACCCAAGGAGAACAAAGTATCGGGTATGGGCACTCCCCTTGGCTTCCGCCAAGCTTGGGGGAGGTGCCTTGGTATCGTATCATCCCACTATCCTTATGCTTTTACTTATCTTAGTTTGATCTTTTGCTTTAGATGAATGAAAGTTTAGTTCGATCCTTTCTTCTTTGAGAGTTTTCTTAGTAATCTATCCTTGTAAATGTGTGCAAGTTATATAATAAAGTTTAGGTTGAGTTTTTGCTTCTTTACTTTCATGTTGCAAATAAAGAAAAGAAATAAGAAAGAAAAAGGTAAAGGAAGTAAATAAAAGAAAGGAAATAAATCAACAAGATCATATACTAATCCTATGGTAGGTGATGGCGCCACATAAGGAAAAGTATAAGTAGAAAATTTTAGTATAGATTGACAAACATAGCATTAGTCAATGATGCAACTCATGAAAGAATTAATAAGGGAAGATAAGATTCACATATGAATAAACTATCCTAGAAATCTTTGTGATTGTGAGCACTCATCAAAATATTACTCCCTCTGTTCCTAAATATAGAGTGTATAGTTTTTGGCACGGAAATTAAAGAACTCACGTGGAGGAAAAATTTCACAAGTTTGGGGCGAGATTACACCTGACTAATTGACATGAGAAAATAGAGGAGCTTACCTGGTATAAAGAAATGTAATCAAATCCCTAAAAAATATCCAAACAAGTGTTGCAATGCAATACACCTTATATTTCGGACTATTTCTCAAAAAATTATACACCTTATATCAAGGAACGGAGGGAGTAGATGACAAAATTGTTGACGTTGGACAAGGAAGACAACTTAATGGTTTATGTTTGTTTATATTCACATAGAAGTCATATTGTCATAGATCCTTTAACATGTGGTGCTTGCCCCATATCTTTGCTAGCCAAAAATTCCGCACTAAGTAGGGACACTACTTGTGCATCCAAAAACCCTTAAACCCAAATGTTATTTTCAAGTGTCCACCATTCCTACCTAGGGACTGAGCAAGATCCCACAAGTAAGTTGTCATCGGTGCAAAAATGCAATAAAAATTGCTTCTAAATGTGTGAGATCATTTAGTGTAAGAGAAAATTGAGCGTTGCACGAACTTGTGATGGTGAAGAATAAAAGCGACAGACTGCAAAATAAAGGTCGCTATCACAAGGGGCAATGTAACGTGACGTTCTTTTGCACTAAGGGGTTGAGCATACAAACAAATAAGTGCATGGCAGCTCTGCCCCCCTCTGCGAAGGGCCTATCTTTTACTTTTATGTATTTACTTTTATGCAAGAGTCAAACTTTTCTCTCTATTCCTTTTTTTGATTTTTTTTCTCCTTTGGCAAGCATCATGTGGTGAGGAAAAATCTACGAACATATGTCCCGTTGAATATAGATAGCATGAGTTATTATTGTTGACATCACCCTTGAGGTGAGTACGTCGGGAGGCGAAACTATAAGCCCCTATCTTTCTATGTGTCTGGTTGAAACGTTTTGCTCGCGTGTACGCAATGAGTGTTTGCAATCATAGAAGACTATATGATTGTTGAGTATGTGGACTTGCCTAAAGGCTCTGATACGTGACCCTTCCTGAGAATATGATGAATTGTAGTGCAAAGTGGAATGAGAATATAGTTTGTTGGTCTCTAATAGAGTTTTTGCTTTATACTTCGATTGTGTGATGAACTGTTACTTATTCATGAGAAGTATATGATAAAAGTTCTATGATAAAAGTTTTATGTTTAAATTTGTTGCTGTTATAATAATCTAAATCATGTTTCTATGTCCGCATTTTGTTTTTATCGACACCTCTCTCTCAAAGCATGTGGACATGTTTTTCGGTTTCGGTTTTCGCTTGAGGACAAGCAAGGTCTAAGCTTGTGGGAGTTGATACGTCCATTTTGCATCATGTTTTCTTACTGTTATTTATGATGTTTTTGTCATAATAATGCTTTTTGGAGTAATTCTAATGCCTTGTCTCTCATAACTTGCAAGGTACACACCAAGAGGGAGAATTCCGGCAGCTGGAAATCTGGACCTGGAAAAGCTAAGTCAGGCCACCTATTCTACACAACTCCAAACAAGATGAAACTTCACGGAGATTTTTTATGGAATATTTAAGAAATATTGGAGAAAATAACTACAAGAGGGGGCCCACCAGGTAGGCACAACTCACTTGGGCGCGCTAGGGAGCCCAGGCGTGCCCTGGTGGGTTGTGCTCACCCAGGCCCACCTCCGGTGCCCATCTTATGGTATGTATGTCATTTTGACCTAGAAAAAAAGAAGGAGGACTTCCGGGATGGAGCGCCGCCGTCTCGAGGCGGAACTTGGTCAGGAGCACTTTTGCCCTCCGGCGGAGAGATTACGCAGGGGGAAATTCCCTCCCAGATGGGGAAATCATTGTCATCATCATCACCAACAACTCTCCCATATTGGGGAGGGCAATCTCCATCAATATCTTCAACATCACCATCTCATCTCAAACCCTAGTTCATCTCTTGTGTTCAATCTTGTTACCAGAACTATAGATTGGTGCATGTGGGTGACTAGTAGTGTTGATTACCTCTTGTAGTTGATTACTATATGGTTTACTTGGTGGAAGATTATATGTTCAGATCCATTATGCTATTTAATACTCCTCTGATCATGAGCATGTTTATCATTTGCGTCGGTGTACAAAAGTAGGGGTCCTTTTGGTACCCCTTTACCTGTGCACGGGCAGTTGTAGCCGCGCCTACGACCACGCTTGGCGAGGCAGAGGAGGCGAAGACACAAGATTACCAGAGCAGCCTTCAAGCCCGAAGAATGAAGAGTAGCAGGCCGAGGTGAACTCCCCCGGCAAGGCCCTTGCCGGGGCAACTCGCCCAACACCAGTGAGGTCGCCGCCCTCGAGCCTGAGAGTTCCAACACCGTCAACTCATTAGAACCAAGGCTCGAGAGGCACCTCCGTGGTGGCATGCAGATCTTCGTGAAGACTGGAAACATACAAGACTAAGTGGAAATGAGAAGACGAAGGCCCCCGGGCAAGACCCTTGCCGGGGACGGACGATGCACCCCGACAAGACCCTTGCCGGGGCCCCGACAAGACTCTTGCCGAGGCATCTGCGGGGGCACAGCCAGGCCCGCACCCGCCAAGGCTCCACCACTGTTCCGACACAGCTGCTAGCCCGCCAACTAGGCAAGCACCTGTGTGGCGGCACGCAACCTCAAGCCAACTCAGCAAGCATCTGCGTGGTGGCATGCAGATCTTCATGAAAACTCTGCTACCGCACCAGCTCAGCAGCGACCAGCTAGGGTGGCGCCGCACACCTCGTCAGCTTGGACGCGTGTCGGGGCGAGGCGAAGCGGTGACAGGTGGGATGAGCTTTCTTGCCATCCCCAATGAAGCAAGGAGGGCACGTCGGCAGCGCATTTAATGTGTTTTGTCCTACGGTGCACCGGATAGAGTCAGCTATTGTACAACTTTACACCTCCTATGTGCCACTGTGGCAGCCCCTTTTTGCTATAAAAGAAGGCCTGCGGCATATTGAGGAGGGATTCGGCTTTTTTGGACTCGGCACACCTTGTAGCTAGTTAGAGGACACCAGATAAACACAAACCCGCAGGAGTAGGGTATTACGCATCACTTGCGGCCCAAACCTGGATAAACCCCCCGCGTTGATCTTCTAATCCCACTCTGTTCGCAGCCCCGCGCCTCGCCAACCGTAGTAGGCATTCGTTGCGATCCCATAGGTGTCGTTTCCCCGACATCTTTGACGCGCCATGTAGGGGGCGCAAGGTGTGAAAATCTGGTTTGGAAGTTAGCATATCGACTTCATCATCACCATGGCCCCCAAGAAGATGGGGTTGACAGTCATCAGCTCGTCCGGAGTCGGCCCATCCGCACCGGCACGGGCGAGCGTCGGGGCGGCCACGGATAGCGCCGAAGGCGCCGCCCGCGAGCATCCACGACGTTCTGGCGATCGGATCCAGGGGAGCGGCGCCGTCAGAGTCCAAGACGACGAGCCACACGCCACTGGGTCTGGGGGCAGGGCCGTGCTGCCCACGGGCGGCACGACAGCTTCTATGACGCCACCCTTTGCGTCAATCCCAGGACACATCGGACTGGCGTGCGCACCCAGACGCTGGTGGAGGCGACGCGCGGCCATGAGACCGTGATAGAGCTCCTTCTAACGAGGTTAGAAGTCGGAGCGCGTAACGGTCTACGCGGCTGTCGCCACCCCCCACGCCAGCGGGGGTGTTGGCACGCGTACGGCTACTCCTCAACTTTCCTCCTGCCACGGAGAAGCTCGATGAGTGGAGGGCCACCATTCGAAGCCTCATCAGCTTCGCCAACAGAGATGAACCGCAACTGGCGGGACCCTTGCGCCGGCGCTCTCCAGCGCCGGCGCATGACGGAGGAGGGAGGATCGGAGGCGCCATGAGCACGGTGCACTCTCCTCCCCCACGCCACCAGCAACAGTCACCGGCTCATCGGGCCGACGCCGGTGACAATCTTTCCACAGCATCGTCCAACCCACGCGCCCGCTGTGACCAGCGTGAGTCCTTCGGGAACGAGCCCAGGAGGACGCCCGGAACACTATCGAGCGATGGCAGGAGGCACGCTGTCAATCTGATAGGCGTGCGGGGCCCACCTTGGATCGCCTGGCACCGGGGGGCTCCGGCGACCTGCCTTACGAGGTGGGTTGTCCAGCCTTTTACCCGAGAGCTGCGGCAGTTCCAGTGGCCCTCACACCGCACGTTCAAGCCTGATGTTGGGGAAAAGTACAACAACAAGACTCATTCGTCGGAGTTCCTCAGCATCTACACCATCGCGATGCAAGCCGCCGGGGCCCGCGACGACATGGTGTTCGCCAACTACTTTCCGTTGGCACTTAAGCCCAACGTCATGTCATGGCCGATGCACCTACCAGTCGATTCCATCTCTTCTTGGTCGGATCTGTGCCACGAGTTTGTTGGCACCTTTACCGGAGGCCACCAAGCTCCTGGCCACGCGAGTGACTTGCATGTCCTTCCTCAGAAGGATGGTGAGACCCTGCGCAAGTACATACAAAGGTTCAGTCGAGTCCAGTACAACATCCCGAATGTTCACCCTGATGTTGTCATCAGTGCATTCCATCATAATGTGCGCAACCGCAAGATGTGTGAAGAGCTGGCGGTGAACAAGGTCAAGGATGTGGCCGGACTTTATGTTCTGGCTGATAGGTGCACTTGGGCTGAAGAAGGAAAGAAGTACCCCAGCGAAGATGCCGGAAGGGAAACCGACTCCACTGACGAAGACACCGCCGCCCCAGCAAAGAAGGGTCGGCGCCGCAACAGGAAGCGTAAGGGAAAGACTATGCTTGCCGTCGAGGGATCCCACGACCCCGGCGCCACCAAGAAGGCCAAGGCTAACGACCCCGACAAGGAGGTTGCCGGGTGCGCCGCCTGCCGGGCCCTGGCGGCTGCCGACAAGCTAGGAGGCTCCGACAAGCAGTACTACAAGATCCATCGCACCAAGGGCCATGACCTTCAGAACTGCCGACAGGTTGAGCTACTTGCAGAAAAGCAGAAAGCTGAATACGAGAGGCGGGATAAGGAGAAGGGTTAGGATGGTGCCGAGAGATCCGGCAAGAAGCGTGGCGGCCAAGGAGGTTGCCGCGGCAAGGACAATCAGCAAGAGAGACCTGCTCGAGGCCGTGACAAGAAGGAGGAAGATGATGATCATGACGAGGATGACGAGTCCGGCGAGCACGAGTTCCAGAAAGCTACAGAGGCCATGTGCGTCGACGATGGTGCCTCGTTGCATACCTCCCACCGCCAACTGAAACTGTGGGCGCGTGAGGTCACAGCATCAGAGCCATCGTTTGGTACCCGGAAGCCACTGAAGTGGTCCCACACACCTATCATTTTTGATACCGAGGATCACCCCGATCGCACGACTACGGTCGGGTGCTTGCCGTTGTTGCTTTCACCAACAATACGCAACCTCAAGGTAACAAAAGTGCTAGTTGATGGTGGGGACGGTCTGAACTTGATCTCTCCTGTTGTAATCAAGAGGTTGCTGCACATTCCTGATGAAGATCTCGAAGAGATGGGCCCGTTTCAAGGCGTCAACCCAGGAAGGAGTCAGCCAAAAGGTAAAATCATGATGCCCTTTACATTTGGGGGCGAGCTGAACCATCGAACGAAGAAGATCGTTTTTGATGTCGCCGTGATCCCTTGCCCTACAATGGGATCCTTGGCCCCCCAGTGCTGGCCAAGTTCATGGCAGCATCACATTATGCCTACAACACATTGAGGATGCCCGGCCCATTGAGCATCATCACCTTCCCCTCCGACAAGAAAGATGCGATCATTTGCGCCGACCAGCTCTACCGAGAGGCAGTTGCAGCAACTGCCGCCAAATCACTTGCTCCTGGCACTGGAGCCCCGGGAAGGAAGAAAGCTAGGAAAACCTCTTCCGGTAAGACCTCCTGCACCCACTCCGGCAAGCGCACCTCTTCGGAGTGTTGTGCTACCATCGAGGACGTGCCAGAGAGCTCCACCGGCAAGAGCAAGAGATCCAAGGCAGCACCATGCCCGTTAAGGAGGATGGCACGGGTAGAGCTTTCACTATAAGCTCCACCCTCGACAGCAAATAGGAAAGCGTGCTCGTCGCATTCCTGCGGGCGAATGTCGATGTGTTTGCATGGCAAGCATCTACCATCCCCGACGTTCCCAGGGAGGTGATTAAGCACCATCTTGCTGTCTGCCCTCATGCGTGGCCCGTCAAGCAGAAGATCAGGAAGCAAGCTTTGGAGCGACAACAGTTCATCATCGACGAGATCAGAAAGTTGGAGGTGGCAGGCCTGGTTAGAGGAGTGCTCCACCCCATGTCATTGGCCAATCCGGTGCTGGTGCGTAAGGCAAATGGGAAATGGAGGCTGTGTATTGATTACACAGATATCAATAAAGCCTGTCCAAAGGATCCTTTCCCTTTGCCACGCATCGACCAGATTGTTGACTCCATTGTCGGGTGTGACCTGCTGTCATTCCTCGACGCTATTCAGGATATCAACAGATCTTCATGTTGAAAGAAGACGAAGAGAAGACCGCGTTCATCACCCCATGTGGTACATACTGTTTTGTGCGGATGCCTTTCGGGTTGAAGAGCGTTGGTTCGATATTTTCCCGAGCGGTCCAAATTTGTTTTGAACCCCAGCTACATAGAAATATGGAAGCTTATATGGATGATATAGTGGTCAAAACCAACGACAGGATCTAGAAGAAACATTTGCAAATCTGCGCAAGATCAACCTCAAGCTCAACCCCGAGAAATGCGTGTTCGATGCACCGTCCGGAAAACATGTCGGGTTCTTTGTGTCTCAACGCGGAATTGAAGCAAGTCCCAACAAGATCAAAGCAATTGAGCAGATTGAGGCGCCAAAATGGGTCAAAGACGTCCGCAGGCTCGCCGGCTGCGTTGCTGCCCCGAGCAGGTTCACCTCCAAATCTGCTGAATGCGCCCCCCCTTTTTCAAGGTATTGAAAAACGCGGGTCCATTGAAATGGACCCCGGAGGCAGAGGCGGCGCTGCAAGATTTGAAGAGGTACCTCTCCTCCACGCCAACACTAGTGGCACCTAAACCACAAGAGCCGTTGCTGCTATACTTAGCGGCAACAAATCAAGTGGTCAGTGTTGCGCTAGTGCCAGAGAGAGAACTTGAGGAGGAAGCTGCGGTAGCAGCGGAGTCGTCGGGTGACAGGCCGAAACCCTCCCCGGCAGGTCCTGACGCCGGCAAGGCGGGACCCCCGGCAAGGCCCGGCCTCGGCAAGACAGAGACTGCGCAGACGAGTGAAGCGGAACAGAAGAAGATGGGGCAGCACCCAGTTTATTTCATCAACTCCCTATTGCAGGGGGCTCGGTCAAGGTATTCTGGTATGCAGAAGCTACTTTTTGGCCTCCTCATGGCCTCGAGAAAGCTGCGCCACTATTTCCAAGCACACGAGACCACCGTTGTTACCCGCCTCCCTTTGCAACGAATCCTGCACAACCCAGATGCAACTGCGAGGATTGTGCAGTGGGCATTGGAACTGTTGAGCTTTGGCCTCAAGTTTGAGAGTACCTCGACGATCAACAGCCGAGCCCTGGCAGAGTTCATAGCAGAATGGACCGCAATGCCCGATGAAGAGATTCCAGAAACCACTCTTCCTTGCAAGGAGACGTGCCGCGACTGGATTATGTACTTTGATGGTTCTTTCTCGCTACAAGGTGCTGGTGTCGGCACACTACTGGTCGCACCCACCGGAGAGCACCTCTAGTACGTAGTCCAGATGCACTTCCCTCGGGAAGAATCAATGAACAACACGGCGGAGTACGAAGGCTTGCTTGCCGGTCTCAGGATCGCGGCGGACCTTGGAATCAGGAAGCTCTTCATCAGAGGTGACTCACAGCTCGTCGTTAAGCAAGTCAACAAGGATTACCAGAGCCCGTTGATGGAGGCCTATGTGGGCGAAGTGAGGAAATTGGAAGAGCGTTTCGATGGACTGCAAGTAGAGCATGTTGCCCGAGCAGAGAACAACATTGCCGACTATCTGTCGAAGCGCGCTGCCCTCAAACTACCGGTCGAACCAGGTACCTTTGTGCTTCAGTTACCTCAGCCATCCGTTGAGCCATCAGCAGGACAAAGCAAGAGAAGGAAGGTGGGCCCCGTCAAGTACTTTCCCGCTGAGCTCCCAGGAGACGCCGGCAAGGAAGGTGCCGGGTATCCAAGACTAGCCTAGGAGCGGCAGCCCCTGGCCCTGGCCCTAGAGGCAGCTGCTCCTGTGGCTGGAGATGTGCCTTTGGTCCTTGCCGTCGAGCCTCAGGCTCCGGGATGGGCACAATACACCGTCCGTTTCCTCCAAACAGGGGAGCTCCCCGAGGAACAGGAAGAAGCTGAGAAAGTAGCCCGTCAGTCCAGCATGTACGAGTTTGTGGATGATGCCCTATACAGGAGGAGACCGAATGGTGTGAAATTGAAGTGCATTCCTAGGAAGGACGGACTGAAGCTGTTGGCAGAGATACATGGAGGCACGTGTGGCTCCCACATAGGCTCGAGAGCCCTTGCCGGAAAAGCATTTTGGCAAGGTTTCTTCTGGCCCACGGCCCTCCGGGATGCAACTGCACTAGTAAACAAATGTGAAGCGTGCCAGTTCCATTCAAAGAAGCTTCATCAACCAGCCCAAACTCTCCATATCATTCCTCTTTCCTGGCCGTTTTCGGTCTGGGGGCTCGACATATTGCGCCCCCTTCCCTGTGCTGTCGGGGGCTTTGAGTACTTGTATGTCGCAATCAACAAATTCACGAAGTGGCCGGAAGTGGAGCCGGTGAGAAAGGTGACAGCACAGTCGGCCGTCAAGTTCTGCAAGGGACTGGTCTGCCGTTTTGGTGTGCCAAACAGAGTCATCACCGACAACGGCACACAGTTCACGAGCCGCACCTTCAGGCAGTGCATTAAGGACCTCAACAGCAAGGTCTGTTTTGCTTCTGTTGCTCATCCCAGAAGTAATTAACGGCCAGGCTGAGAGAGCGAATGCAGAGGTGCTTCTAGGTCTCAGGACTAGAACTTTTGACAAGCTACACAACTGCGGAAGGCGCTGGATTGATAAGTTGCCAATGGTTCTTTGGTCGATTAGAACGACACCAAATCGAGCCACTGGCCAGACACCCTTTGCCTTGGTATACGGGGCAGAAGCAGTTCTCCCCAAGGAACTCATATACGGGTCACCTCGAGTGCTTGCTTATGATGAGCTTGAGCAAGAGCAGCTCCGTCAAGACGACACAATGCTCCTTGAGGAAGATCGTCTTCGGGCCGCTGTGCGAGCCGCTCGCTACCAGCAGGCCTTGCGCCGCTACCATGGCCGCGAGGTTCACGCCCGAAGCCTTGAGGAAGGCGACCTTGTTCTTCGGCGAGTTCAATCCGCCAAGAATTTCAACAAGTTGACGCCAAAGTGGGAAGGCCCTTATCGGGTAATACGAGTCACCAGGCCCGGCACAGTCCGCCTGGAGACCGAAGATAGAATCCCAGTGAGCAACTCCTGGAACATCGAACATCTTCACAAGTTTTACCCATAAGGTGCGGTTGTCGGGCCTCCCGGCAGACCACTTTTTATACAAGCCTTGCCGGCAAGGCATGTAACCCTTTGTACAAAGCCAGGCGTAGACCCTGAGCAGCTGATAAATAAATGAAGCGCTTGCGCCCTAGAGTTAGCATGCATGCTAGGTTAAGTCTCTCTCTCTGTTAGGGTTGATAGTGCTTGACGGCGACTAACCCATAGCATCGAGGTTGAGTGTGTGTCCTTCTGTCTCTTCCAGTCCTCTCTTTGGTTTGCAGGCTGCACACGTATTTCTACAGGACCATTTAACGGGAAGAAGATGGATCGACACCCTGACCCCGGCAAGCCAAGGTTGCCGGGGGGCTCCAACTTCAGATAAGTTTTCTCTCCCCCGCTACACAATTCCGTATGAAACTTGAACGTATGAAACCTCACTCTTTCCTACGCCACCGTGCTCCCTCCTTCCTATGCCCGAAATCTCTTTCGGGCCGGAGTCTGGTTGTAGTTGTGGTGGAAAGGGGGAAACAAGCAAGAAGCCCGATCCTACTTTGCCCCTGCTCCCCGCCAAGGGCGTGGGTTTAGGCGTGATATAAGGCAGGAGAACGACAAGGCTTGTTGCCGGGCGACGTTGTTTATTTAAAGAAACAAGGATTCACTCCTTGGCGTGGGCCTCGCTCATGTACAAAAGAACCCGGCAAGCACCCTTTTTCATTAATACGTTAATTAAACAAGTACAATTCATACGGAATATAAAAGCGGAGGATTATAAGATCTAAATTCAGCAAGTTCCCACAGGCTTACAATTTAAAAAGAGATAAGGTGCCCGTAATCCCTTTCTTGTCCCTCACTTTAGGAGGCAGGTTAAGAGGGCAAGAGGGCAAAAGGGGCGCCTAGGTGAGGTACGAGCAGCAGAAGGCACCAAGAGAACGTCCCGGCGGCCGTCCAAGAAGAGGGCTGGTGATGACGGTGCCGGGGAGGAAGCCGAAGGATGAGGCAGTGAGCCAGCAGTAGGAGAAGAAGGCGTCGATGCCATCGTACTCCGACTTGACGGCCCGCTACCCGCCTTCTTCGTCTTCTCCGGCCTTCCAACGCGAGTCGCCGGATGCAACGGCCCCGAGAAGTTCAACGAGCTAGCTCGAGGAGCCACCACCAAGAACTGCCCTCCCCCCCCCCCCCCCCCGCAAATCGCTCTGCCGGGGAAGGGGCCAGGTGCAGATGGAGCGGCTCCCGGCTCCGCCCATGGACGGGAGACCCGATGCCAAGTCGGACCTGTCCCCGTCGCTGGCTCCCTCCTCGTCGTCCCTCGAGGAGGAGCTCTAGTCATCGGCCGATCTCTCCGCGCAGCACCCTAGCCCGTGTCCCGTGCGCCCGAAGACCTTGACGGAGAGCAGGTCGCTCTCCGTTAACTCGAAGAGAACAACGTGCCCCTTCGTCAAGCTATGGGCACATGCGAAGGTTTTCCAACCCCGACAGAGGAACATCACATGAGGGGCGGGGAACCCCGTGTTCACCCACATGTCGCCATTGCAACACCCCTTCATGTGAAGCCTTATGCTCGACCACTGGTCGACCTCCAGCACCCTCGCGAACGCCTCGGGAAGACGAAGGCAGCTACACGGTGGCTCACGTAGCTACAAGACGAACTCCAACGCCATTTCCCCGACGTGGCCGCTCGTCGAAGCAGGAGGAGACGGCGGCGGAGATAGAGATGGAGATGGTGATGGCACGGGCCGGTGTCCCCCTTCCGCGACCACCTCTGCCACGACCACCTCGCCGGCCACGGCACCGCTTGGCACCTTCACCTCGAGCAGGGCCTTCGCCTTGGGCGGCTGGCTCTTCCTTGGCGGCCGCGTCTCTTTAGAGGGAGGAAGACTTGGTCGCCTCTGCAGAAGAGCGGCCGCGGCCGCGCCCTCTCGCCATGGCAGTGGATGGAAGATGGAGATGAAGGAAAGGTGCGAGAAGGTGTTTGTCCTCCTCCTCCCAAGTCCCTTTTTATAGCCAAGAGGGGAAGGCCAAGCACCGGCTCTGCGCTCTTGAAAGGCCCATTCAAATCCGGCTAATTAAGTTGGCAATGAGAGGGGCCATCAACCGCCCTCCCCGCCCTATCAAAGACGCACAAGTATCGGCCATCCCGCGCCCTCTCGTATCTCACACGTCCATCACCTACCCCTCTCCGTGCATGCGACGTACTTGGCGGAAAAAGGGGGGCCGCGATGGGAAACGTGGAACGGCGGTTCCAAGGCTGACAGAGTAAATGAGCAGCGGCCCTACAGTTTGCCCTCTTTTTTAGGGAAGACGCATGCCGCTTGTTGACTATTCGCGAAGGGATGACGCAAGCGTGCTGCGGCCATCCCACGCATGACCCCCATGTCATGCACGACCCCCACGTCGCGCATTCAACACGGGTCATGGGGAAGCACGACTGGCGAGGGAGTTACCGCAGTAAAGCTCTGCCACATGCACCCGCGCAACGTTTGTGGGCCTAGCCGAACAACGCTCCGCGCTTATGTGTTGCCCAGGCCCGGGGGCTCCCGTCGGTGTACAAAAGTAGGGGTCCTTTTGGTACCCCTTTACTTGTGCGCGCGCAGTTGTAGCCGCGCCTGCGACCACGCTTGGCGAGGTAGAGGAGGCGAAGACGCAAGATTACCAGAGCAGCCTTCAAGCCCGAAGCATGAAGAGCAGCAGGGGAGGTGAACTCCCCGGCAAGGCCCTTGACGGGGCACTTTCACAGCCCCGGCAAGAGGCTTGCCGGGCCAACTTGCCCAACACCAGCGAGGTCGCCGCCCTTGAGCCTGAGAGTTCCAACACCGTCAACTCATTGGAACCAAGGCTCGAGAGGCACCTCCGTGGTGGCATGCAGATCTTCGTGAAGACTGGAAACATACAAGACTAAGTGGGAATGAGAAGACGAAGGCCCCCGGGCAAGACCCTTGCCGGGGACGGACGATGCACCCCGACAAGACGCTTGTCGGGGCCCCGACAAGACTCTTGCCGAGGCATGTGCGGGGGCACAGCCAGGCCCGCACCCGCCAAGGCTCCACGACCGTTCCGACACTGCTGCTAGCCCGCCAACTAGGCAAGCACCTGTGTGGCGGCACGCAACCTCAAGCCAACTCAGCAAGCACCTGCGTGGTGGCATGTAGATCTTCATGAAAACTCTGCTACCGCACCAGCTCAGCAGCAACCAGCTAGGGTGGCGCCGCACACCTCGTCAGCTTGGACGCGTGTCGGGGCGAGGCGAAGCGGTGACAGGTGGGATGAGTTTTCTTGCCATGCCCAATAAAGCAAGGAGGGCACGTCGGCAGCGCATTTAATGTGTTTTGTCCTACGGTGCACCGGATAGAGTCAGCTATTGTACAACTTTACACCTCCTGTGTGCCACTGTGGCAGCCCCTTTTTGCTATAAAAGAAGGCCTGCGGCATACTGAGGAGGGATTCGGCTTTTTTGGACTCAGCACACCTTGTAGCTAGTTCGACGACACCAGATAAACACAAACCAGCAGGAGTAGGGTATTACGCATCACTTGTGGTCCGAACCCCCCCGCGTTGATCTTCTAATCTCGCTCTGTTCGCAGCCCCGCGCCCGGCCAACCATAGGAGGGATTCGTTGTGATCCCATAGGTGTCATTTCCCCGACAATTTGTGAGTAGTTACTTTTGTTCTTGAGGTCACGGGAGAAATCATGTTGCAAGTAATCATGTGAACTTGATATTTGTTCGATATTTTGATAATGTGTATGTTGTGATTCCCTCAGTGGTGTCATGTGAACGTTGACTACATGACACTTCACCATATTTGGACCTAAGGGAATGCATTGTGGAGTAGTAATTAGATGGTGGGTTGCGAGAGTGACAGAAGCTTAAACCCCAGTTTATGCGCTATTCCGTAAGGGACCGATTGGATCCAAAAGTTTAATGCTATGGTTAGAATTTATTGGTAATACTTTTCTCATAGTTGTGGATGCTTGCGGGAGGGTTAATCATAAGTAGGAGATTTGTTCAAGTAAGAACAACAACTAAGCACCGGTCCACCCACATATCAAATTATCAAAGTAGAGAACACAAATCGAATCAACATGATGAAAGTGACTAGATGAAATTCCCCTGAACCCTCAAGAGCGCTTTGCTTATCATAAGAGACCGTTTGGGCCTTTCCTTTGCCTCAAAAGGATTGGGCTACCTTGCTGCATACTTGTTACTACTATCATTACTTGCTCGTTACAAATTATCTTGCTATCAAACTACTCCGCTACTTACAATTTCAGCACTTGCAGACATTACCTTACTGAAAACAAGTTGTCATTTCCTTCTACTCCTTGTTGGGTTCGACACTCTTACTTATGGAAAAGAGCTACAATCGATCCCCTATACTTGTGGGTGATTAATCACCTGCAGCAATTTCAACCATCCTTTTGTGTGGAGGAATATCATAGGAATTCTATATGATATGATTTTTATAGGATTTTTCCTTTAGAGCCAATTGGTTCATAGGAATAGATTCATATACTCCACATTTCAAAGGAAATAAACATGATATCATTTTTATAGATTTAGAGCCATTTGGTTCATATGAATGGATTCCTACACTCCCATAATTTCAATGGAAAATAAACATTAGTGTATATCCAATAGAAAAGTTCCTATGATGTGAACCAAATGACATCTCTTTTCTAATCCCTCCTCATAGGAATTGAGATACATGTCATCTCCACATTCAATAGAAAAGTTCCCAACGGGCATATTGCTAGTCCACGAAAACAGCACATGGCAAATTTTCATGGCGAACGAGGGATTTGAATCTGCTGGGAGGGGCTGTTTCGATCTTGCCTGGGGTAACCTAAATATTGGCGACCTTTTTTTTCCACCGGTGCCTTTGCCACCGATCAACGAGGAAGGGCTTGGGTGCTCATGCATCCTCCGACCCGCACGTTGGAGACGAGCTCGCACGAGCTGTGCTTTTTTTGTCCCACAACGCCGCCTGAGTCGGCCGCAGACCGACCGACGACCCACAAATTACGCCATCCAACCATAGCCGCACACATCCTGACTGCAACTCAACCAACTGGATGAAACTCATGCCAACACGGCGATATTTCATATAAACAATGATGGAATTCATATAAAATACCGGATTTTCATACTAACATGACGGATTTCATTACATTCAAATCAACTAAGCGGTGCTAGTTCTGGACAACACAAGTATATAATACCTGGCCTAAATGGTCTCCCGCCGATCCATTTGTGTTCATCTTGTCCGTCATCATGATCACCGGACTGCCGGGAGCCACGGAGGTATATGCTTCGGCGCAAAGGACGGCTCAATTCCCCACTGCCGAACTGATATCGTTGGCTGATGCCCAAGATGATGGTGGGGCTTCTCCGCTTTTGTGGAGCCCATGCGGGGTCGACGAAGGTCCTCACAACAAAAGGATCCGGCAAGACACCTGATGTGTACACCCACGTCGCCTCCACGGTGGCCTTCATGGGACGCAAGTGGCGGCGGCCTCCCGTGTTCTACTTCTCCTCGATGATGGCGGAGGACGCGGAGGCACTAGCCACCGACCCGTTGCTCTCCGCGCGCCCGGCTTCTGTCTCTGCTTGCATGACGCGGCCGCCGGCATGGGAGTCTCGGCCATAGAAACGGGAGACGCAGTCGTAGACATGGGAGGCACGATACGAGGCGGCGGCATGGATGGCAGCAACGATGCCCGTGCGCCACTCCTCGTCGAGCTAGCATAGAGCGGCGAGTTGCTGAACCGTGCGCCAGCTTGGGGCAGCAACTGGCTCCGTTGGGCGAGGGGAGGGACGTGGATTAGCGAGTTGCATAGCTCGTATCCGGCGGGCTCGGCAGGCCACCCAGCCGGCTTGGATGCGGGATAACTACTCTTCGTAAGCCATTGTAAGAGTGGACAAAATGGTGAAGGAGGAGATAGGGGAGCGACGGAGGTGTGCGATTCTTGGCCGGTGTTTGGCCTCATTTAAATAGGAGATTAAATAGACGGCGGACGGGAGGAGCTCGGCCGGCGTTGCGTTTAATGCCGGCCCGGTCATGAACGGACGTCTGTCCAGAGTTGGTTTCTCGGCTTCCATACGGGTTTCATGGAGGCGTTTGAGTGCGGGAAGGAGGCGTGTTCAGCCGGGCGTGCAGCAAGTTGCGCCCTCGACTCTGACGTACGACACCGTGTTGTTCTTCCACTGAAGTGTGAGCTCTTTGGGTACATGGCCTGCATGTCAGTGACCCAACGCAGGCAGCGCACGACAAAGGAACTTTTGGTGGGCCAGGGTGGTCAGAAGCAGGCATTTCATAAACCGATGATTGTTCATTGAGTGTGACGTCATCTATTTCATGTAGATAAGCCTACTATATAATGTAAGAGAATTTTAAAATTTCATATATACGTTAATAGCCCGTTCGATACATTGTGATTCATAAAGTCCGCCGCAAACATCAATGTTCTGCTTGTCATAGATAAGATTGGTTAATACCCGTAACAATCCATGTCCTTAACAAAGGGTGCATGCACGTATAGGTTGAGCGTGTATCTTGCGTCGTGTGCTGTGTGCATGCAGGCGTGTGAGTGTTGCGTGCATGCATGTGTACGTTTCAGTGTTGCATGCATGTGTGCGTATGTGCGTCTGTTCGTAAGTGCAGGTGTAGGTGTCAGTGTTGCACGCCTGCATGCGTGCGTGTGTTCGTTATGTGTACGTGTCAGTGTTGCACGCCTGCATGCGTGCGTGTGTTCGTGCGAGTGTTGCGCGCGTGCATGTGTACGTGTGGGGTGAGGCTACACGTCAGTCGACTGACGTTTTCATCTCTGGCCAATAGATTTTCCAGCCGTTGGATACGAAATCAAGGGCCTGCAGCTATCTTCAACCTCCACCCCCCTGAGCCGCCAGCCACCACCGGCCGAGCCGCCGGCCCGCGCCGCCACGCCGCCCCGCCCACCTCGAAACCACTCCCCACCGCCGGTCCGCCGCCACTCCGGCCATCTCTCTAGCCCCCCCCCCCCGAGCCGAGCTTTTTCTCCAGCGATCCCAATGCCACCGCCCAATCACCACGTCCCCACCGCTGGCGACTACCAACCAGAGGTCTCTCGACTTCGAATCCCCACCGGCCACTAATTTATTACCATTTCTGTCCTTCATATACGTGCTGATGGGTGGGCCCTATGGTAATGTGCGCTGCTGAATGTGGAACGTTTGACTGGTCAATTGATCGTGTCATCAAGAAATTATGGAGCTGTATGGTGAGCCAGTCACCGTATGATCACCTGAAAATGTATTTTATTAACAAATTACAGACTCAAACTACCATTTATTTCTTTCATATAAGCGCTGAAAGGCGGGCCCCTCGGTTACACGCCCCGATGGCGCAAGAGTTGCGCCACGTGGAATGTTTGACTGGTCAATTGATTGTGTCATCAACAAAATACGGAGTTGTACGGGTGAGCCAATGACCGTATAATCATGACATGTATTTTTTTAACACGGTACAGACGCAAGCACTCATATATACGCGCAAGCACTCACCGCTATAAGCGCACACACAAGAGGACCCTACCCCTATGAGCACCTTCGAGAGAGTGAGCTAGCATATGATGTTGAGATTTTACGAAGTCACCATAGGTGCCTCGTAGTCGAGTGGAACGTCTCCTCCCACTGAACGCACATTGCCGGAAAATACTGAAATTAACCCAGGATAAATGCGAGCACCAGGACTTTAACCCTGGTGGGCTCGGGAAACCACTGTCCTCCTAACCATCCAACCATAGGTTGGTTAGCACCAAAAAATGTATGTGGTGACCGTGATAAGCTTATTCTGAAGTCCAGTGACCATATCGTGCTTTCGCTTCAAATACAATGACCGTAAGTGTCGTCAACAAAATACGGAGCACGCATTAAATACAATGTCTGTCGGTGTCATCAACAATATAAAGAGACGTATCGTGAGCTAGATACCGTATGATCACCATGAGAATGTATACGGTGACCGTAATGAGCATATTCTGAAGTCCAGTGACAGTATATTGCTTTCGCTTGAAATACATTGACCGTCACGCATGAATGTGTCAGGGGCATGCATACTTTCAGAGGGCCGAGGGATAGTTTGTGTGCGTACGTGAAAGTGGTGTAGAAAGAGGGGGTGTCTGGTGGAGACAAGGAGAGATATGCCCTTCGTTTCTCTTTCCCGTGACTAATATTTTAGGAGAAAATATAAACATTCACAATGCAGAACAAATATTTTTGGATGCACCATGCAACTAACTTTCATGTATAGCATTGTAATATTATATATGCTTATTTTCTTAGTGGCCGATTGCGTGTGTGGTGTGGTGGGCACATCATTTCTAGTTGTGGTGGGCACATCATTTCTAGTCGTGGTGGGTCAACATGAGGACTCATGGGTCGGTTCCATCCTGCGCCACATAGGTTGGACCGATACGCATTATACGAAGACCCACTCGACATACAACATGAAGCTACCAGAGTCATGGAGGACTCTATCCCCACTGGTGATAAGCCGACTATATGTGATTTGTAACCATAGGCCCCAAGTATGTTATAGAAGCCTTGGGGCTAATTCGTCGATAGTATACACACACGCACAATGCCTGGTACTCATGTGTACTTTGTACACACCCCTATCACTAATATATAGTACCAGGTGTAGGCTTTTTCCACAACTGCAAGGGTCCGGACATGGGTAAAACTTTGCCTCATATTACCATCCAGCCTAAAAGTCAGGAATATCCTACCGAATGATCTAATGGAATAATATCTGCCAAAAGCTAAGAGAGAGGTGTGTCTTGGGGAGGGGCAATGTGTGGGAGAGAGGCCTAAAGATAATGTGCGTGCGGGAGACACGTAGGCACATATATGTGCGTATAGAGGGCTAGTAGAGACCGTGAGTGTGTATATATGCATGTGAGAGAAATAGTGTTTTCCAACTGAGATTAGTGAAAAGAGTGGTACATAGTAGTCAGAAAGATATATATATATATATATATATATATATATATATATATATATATAGAGAGAGAGAGAGAGAGAGAGAGAGAGGACAGAGAGAGTGTGCGTGAGACACCCCGACACCCTGGGAGAGACTGTGAGCATGTGTTAAAGGGAAATGCCGATGTATATAAAGTGTGTGCACTTATGCGTTAGATAGAGAGAGATATAGCGCGTTTGTGAGAACGGGCCGAGGCATAGTGCATCTACGTGTAAAAGCCGGTTCTACGCATTAAATTAAAATATAAATGGCATTATTATTTTTGGATGAGATCATGAATTTTGCAATTTGTGTATGAACGAAAATCGGGCTATCAGACACCCATACTCTATTGAATTCTAGCATGTGCATGTGTTTACTTCAAATTATCGATCCATAGAGTGAGAGCGGTTTGAAATATCGGCAACGCATTGCTTTTGCAATTCATATATAAACATTAATTAGTGCACTCCATGTTGTTTGTGTGAAGCACTTTATAAATTTGTCACTTACATGGATACATTCCAAATTGCTAGCTATGAAACAGAATACATGTTGAATTCAACATAAAGGGGGTTTCAAAGATTCAAATTCATAGGAAGTGCATTCATCTATTTTAACCCGAGAAAATGGCATTTGTAAATCAGATCTAAAAGGGGGCATCAATCTTTGTAGTGCATTTGAACATGCTATATATTCATACGCATGTCTAACTATTTTTTTGCAACCAAGGAGATTATATCTGGAACCATGCATGAACTGAGGTAAGTTGCATATTTTTTAATATATACTCGTGTACAATGTATATTCTAATGTACCCCCTGCATTCCAAAATAATAGTAGTTTTAGGATTTTCAAGAGTAAAGATTTGTGAAATTTGACAAATCCTGAAATTTCAATTCAAGAGAACCGAAAATGTTAATGCTTCTGCTCCCAAATATTGAACGAAGCGCCAAATAAGCCTCTGGTCACCCGAAACTGTGCAAGACTAATGTTTGGTGGTAGGAAATTACTATCCTGACTCTGTCCCGTGTAGCCTATCGGCCCGATGTCCAAAGGTCTAAACCGGGGTAGGTTAGTAACTTCACCAAGACGCCAGTCTCAACTGCCTCCGAGAAGCATTCATACGCCATGGGCGCTGAAACACCCATGCGCTCGGCCGAAATCTATCCCGCTGACCATTTGGGACACCTGAGATTACTGTCCTACCCCCAACCCGCAATATGTCCGAAATTTTAGATGGGGGCAAAGTTTCTAACTTTCCCCACATTTCAAACAAGCGCGTCCCAAACCGAAACATTGTTCCCCCTTAGTTCCCCCTCCCTCCGTTTCCCCATTCATACTCCATCGGCGCCAAAACACCCTCTCCACCAGGCGCGAAACCCCAGCCTCCTCCGTCCTCCACCCCATCGCGCCCAATCCACCGCCGCCCTCCTCCATCACGCCGGAGCCGGTACCCCGACATCGTCGTCCAACGCAACCGCAACAGCAACACCCTCAAGGACTTAGCAGCTGAAGCCGAGGCAGAGCTACCTCCACGACACCGATGCCGACGTGTGCCATACCAGAACCACTTCGACCACGCCGTCCTGCGCCTCACCATTGCCGCTCCACTGTCGCAGCCATCGACCGCACCGGAGCTATTCCTGCTGCGCCGTCGTTGGCCGCCTCAGATCTGGTTCCCCGCTGCCGACAGACAACCACCGCACCACACTCAACAACTTGGCCATGGGTTCGTCCAAGCCTCCACCGTCCTCCACAACTTCTCGTTTCCAGCAAACCACAAGAAGATCATTGGAAAAACAGAAGGAGGACACAACAACACCAGCAGAAAGAGGTACTCCTCTTCCCTTATTCGTGCAAATCTTACCTCTCTGCTCACACCGTATTCATCCCACGAAAGAAACTAGTTGAGCGCTTCTTACTGGATCTTCTTCGTGATACTAAATGCACAAGGTTTCCTCCCATTTACTATTTCACCTTTGCTAGAGGTCAATAGCCCGCCTGGATTTCAATTTTGGGTCAGTCGAATCGCAATTAAAAGAAGGAGCACCCACTTAGGTGCTCGGAGCACCTAGTCCGCCTGTTCGCCGGGGAAGCGGTGCATCAGTGTATATCATAGGGGTGTGGGGCGCAGGAGCTGCTTGCACCCGATCTGGAGGTCGGCGGGGCTTGAAGGAATGGCCGGGGGGCGGTACCAAGCACGGCGGTGTGGTGAGGTCCAGGGGAGTGCGGAGGCAGGGGACAGGGCCGGTGATCGCTGGCCTTTCGAGGAAGATCGTAACACTTACTGGCTGGAGGTAGATGAAGGCTATCTGCCCGTTCTTTGTACATTCAATGGTGCAGAAAAAATGGACTGACCTATTTGTTTTTAGTCAACTGTTATTTTCATAGGACCACACCTTGTGGTGTGCTGGAGGAGCATCTGCATTTACCAGCCATCCATGTGCTCATATTTCAAATTCCTAGAATCTAGTAATTTCGTGTGCCATGCATGTTGTACAGCTATCATATGTCTCCCGTCATTTATTTCTCACTGACCTACTATCTGCTACGTTTACACTGTAGTACTTGTGCAAACACTTCACCCATACTCACACTATTGTTTTTTTATGCATGGTTTTTTTAGACTCTGATGCAGTGTTGATGAATACAAAACAGAAAAGACAGAAGTTGCTCCAGTGTAATTCGAAGATAAGCACTAAGCGTTTCAGTGCTCCAAAGGGTGCAGTGTCAGCAGATGGAGATAGTAAACATAGCTCTACAGTTGATGACCTCAATTGCCACACACAACCATCCCAGGTGCTTGCTTTAACATCGCGCTGTCAAATTTGGTTGCATGTTGCATATGGTGTCTAGCTTGTATAGCTTCCAACTTGGTACATACCTTCGATAATGACATGCCTTCCTGTTTTTGATACATACTACATATGTCTATTAACCATGTTCGTACATCAAACTAATGCTCTTTTGTATCCCTCATCAATCACTTGTGATGAGATAGTCACCCCAGTCGGTTAATGTGAGACGCACTACTCGTTTAAAGAGTGCAGTGTCAGCCTTCCCACATGATTCTCAAGAAATAGCAAGGCTAAATGAAGATAGTCAATGTAGCTCTCTAGTTGATGACTGCAATTCCCCCACACCACCATCGCAGGTGCTTGCTCCTACTTGGTAGTGTGATATGTGGTTGCATGTTGCATATGGTGTCTACCTTGTAATGCTTCTAATTAGGGTAAATTGCATCTGCTTAGTTAACACATTATACCTGTGAATATGACATGCCTTCCTGTTTTTGGTCCATACTAATTCTTTCTATTAACCATGTTCTTCCATCAAAATACTTTTCTTGTGTATCCCTCATCAATCACTTCTGACGAGAAACCTTCAAGCTGACAGTGTAATATTGGTTGCATCTTGCATATCATTTCAAACATGTATTGCCTCTAACTTGTTGAAGTGCCACTTATAATGAGACACATCTAACTTGGGCATGAACTTGGAGCATTGATGAAAATAATGGGGTGCCCAGTCCCAGCGCTGGCCCTCCACCCTCTGGACTCCGTCCACGCAGCTGATGACGGGCTTCATACGCTCTTTGCCCGAGTGGGCCCCCTACCCTCTTTGCCGTCAGCCTAGCGGACGGCAAAGAACTGTTTGCCGTCAGCCAGCGGACGGCAAAGAAACCGCAGACGACAAAGAGCTGACCTAGCCACAGCCTTGCGTCTGTGGGCCCACAAGGTTCTTAGCCGTCGGCCAGCTGACGGCAAAGAACTCTTTGCCGTCCGCGAGCTGACGGCAAAGTACTGGCTAATGGCAAAATAACCTATGCCATCAGCTATTTCTTTGCCGTCTGCTTTGGAGAAACTGACGGCAAAGAAGCTCTTTGCCGTCAGTAAGCTGACGGCGAAGAAGTGGATTCCAGTAGTGATACGCACAGTTGTACTAAAAAAACACAATTATACAGGCCAGTTCTTTTCCGGTCGTAAGTACATCCCACATAGTCAGTCCCCGCTAAACTTTTCCAGGAGGCGGTGCATTTAGTACTTACGACCGGAAAAGATCTGGCCTGTATAATTGTGTTTTTTTAGTACAACTGTGCGTATCACTACTGGAATCCACTTCTTCGCCGTCAGCTTGCGGACGGCGAAGAGCTTCTTTGCCGTCAGTTTCTCCAAAGCAGACGGCAAAGAAATAGCTGATGGCACAGGTTATTTTGCCATCAGCCAATACTTTGCCGTCAGCTCGCGGATGGCAAAGAGTTCTTTGCCGTCAGCTGGCCGACGGCAAAGAACCTTGTGGGCCCACAGACGCAAGGCTGTGGCTAGGTCAGCTCTTTGTCGTCTGCGGTTTCTTTGTCGTCCGCTGGCTGATGGCAAACAGTTCTTTGTCGTTCGCTAGGCAGACGGCAAAGACGGTAGGGGGGCCCACTCGGGCACGGCGAAGAAGAAGAAGAAGAAGAAGAAGAAGAAGAAGAAGAAGAAGAAGGAGAAGAAGAAGAGGAAGAAGAAGAAGAAGAAGAAGAGGAAGAAGAAGAAGAAGATCTCCCCTTCACCCATCTCATTATGATAACTCTGAAGAAGAAGAAGAAGAAGATCTCCCCTTCACCCATCTCATTATGATAACTCTGTTGTTTGCTACATCACTCATTGTCCCAAACTACAGAGGCGACCTGACACTTTTATGAACATGCTGGGTGAAGATCCGCCAAATAATGTGAAGCTGCGACAGGCCGGCCACGAGTTTCGCAGGCCGTGGGACGTGCAGTTGGTGATCAAGGAGGGCCACATGTACCTTTGTCGTGGCTGGGAGAAGTTCTACCGTGCCTACGACCGGCGGCACGGGTACTTCCTTCTCTTCAGGTACGACGACGACGCCACCATGCTCATCGTGAAGGTGTTCAACGCGACTATGTGTCGCATGCGCTACGCTGACGACGATGATGCCAGTACGTTCTTCCTCTTCTTATTCCTCTACATTTGGCTTTGTCTCACATCGATTGTTAACGGTCATTGTTGCATTTGGACATGCAATGGGAGCAGCAGCAGCGACACTGCCTACAGCCAAAGTAGCAACGATTTTGGCTGTAGCAAAAGCAACAGCGATTCTGGCTGTAGAAAAAGCAGCAGCGATTCTGGCTGCAGCAAAGACAACAAGGAGGAGGATGTAGACTGGAGTGGGGAAGAAGAGGAGCAGAGAGGGGATGAGGAGGTGCAGGTTGACGATGGGCATCAGGCTGAGGATGACCTAGCGATGGTGGTGGCTGACCAAGGGAAAGAGATGGTGGTGGATGACATTTGGCAAGAGATGGTGGTGGCTGAGGATGACCTAGCGATGGTCGTGTCGGTCTTGCCTGAAGATGGCCTCGTGATGGTGGTGGTGCCTGATAATGACCTCGCGCCGGTGGTGGCGCCGGCGATCCCATAGCTGGGCGACATGACCACGCCAATTGTGGTAGAGGACTACATCCCACTGCCTCCACCGCCTCCACCGCCTCGCCGCTCTTGGCGCATCAGGCTGAGGAAGGAGAAGGTGAAGAACAATGAGAACTGAACTATGTCAGGTATGTCAGATCTCCAAAATGATCTATATATACTTAGCTTTGTTTCCTCCGAAATGACATAAGTTAGCTCTAATATGCTTATTTACCTACGTTAGCTCTAATATGCTAAGTTATCTCTAATATGCTTAGTTTCCTATAGGTTAGCTCCAAGATTACTTATGTTAGCACAAAATGACCAAGTTTACATAATAAGCTTATAGTCTTCTTCTTATTATTATTCTCCAAAATGACATAAGTTAGCTCTAAGCACTAGTAGAAAAAGGGGCTTTGGTTGAGGCCTGGCCAGACCATTAGTCCCGGTTCTGACATGAACTGGGACCAATGGGGGCATTTGTCCCGGTTCTTGAGCCCATGGGGCCGGCCGGGGCCTCGTGGGCATTAGTCCCGGTTCGTCTGGGCCCATTTGTCCCGATTCGTGGTACGAACCGGGACCAATGGGCCTCGCTCCTGGCCCACAACCATTGGTCCCGGTTCGTGGCACGAACCGGGACAGAAGGACGGCCTTTAGACCCGGTTCGTACCACCAACCAGGACAAATGAGTTGCCTATATATACCCCCTCGCCGGCGAGCAGAGCACTTCACACTGCTCTGTTTTGCTGGCCGGCGAGGGGAGAGCCTTGTGGTGCTCTAGCTCACCTCCTATGCACATGAGGTGTTCGATGAAATGTCCGAACCACACTAGTTAAGCTTTGTCCTCTCGAAGCTCGACCTCGAAGCTCCATTTTCCTCAAGATTTTTCTAGGTTTACCGGGCCATCACGTCCCGTCCCCGTCTTCACCGCCGTCGATCGAACGCACAGATCTCGTTGCCGGCACCACCGTGGTGAGCCTCTTGTTAATTCTTATCTTCTTTCTGACAGAAAAAATTCTTACTTGTATGATTAGATAGCTACTTGTCTAATTTTTCTTACTTTTATTATTGATTTTTCTTACTTGTATGTTTTGTAATGGTTTTTGACACACATAATTATATATAATGCATGCAGATGAACCAGCAATGGATGTACGGTGACAGACACACCTCCGAGTACATTAAGGGTGTGCATAATTTTCTAGAAGTGGCTGAGGCAAAAGCGCAGAATGGTTTTATGTGTTGTCCATGCCCTGATTGTGGGAATACGAGGTCTTACTCTGACCAGAAAGTCCTTCACACCCACCTGCTTTATAAGGGTTTCATGCCACACTATAATGTTTGGACGAAGCACGGAGAAATAGGGGTTGTGATGGAAGACAGTGAAGAAGAAGAGGACGATGAAAACTATGTGCCCCCTGAATACGGTGATGCTGCAACGGGGGAAGCTGAAGATCAAGCGGAACCAGAAGATGTGCCCGATGATGATCTCCGTCGGGTCATTGTTGATGCAAGGGAAAAGTGAGAAAGTTAAAAGGAGAAGCTGAAGTTCGATCGCATGTTAGAGGATCACAAAAAAGGGTTGTACCCCAATTGCGAAGATGGCAACACAAAGCTCGGTACCGTACTGGAATTGCTGCAGTGGAAGGCAGAGAATGCTGTGCCTGACAAAGGATTTGAGAAGCTACTAAAAATATTGAAGAAGAAGCTTCCAAAGGATAACGAATTGCCCGAAAGTACATACGCAGCAAAGAAGGTCGTATGCCCTCTAGGATTGGAGGTGGAGAAGATACATGCATGCCCTAATGACTGCATCCTCTACCGCGGTGCGTACAAGGATTTGAACGCATGCCCAGTATGTGGTGCATTGCGGTATAAGATCAGACGAGTTGCCCTGGTGATGTTGACGGCGAGCCCCGCAGGAAGAGGGTTCCTGCGAAGGTGATGTGGTATGCTCCTATAATACCACGGTTGAAACGACTGTTCAGAAACAAAGAGCATGCCAAGTTGATGCGATGGCACAGTGAGGACCATAAGAAAGACGGGAAGTTGAGAGCACCCGCTGACGGGTCGCAGTGGAGAAAAATCGAGAGAAAATACTGGGCTCAGTTTGCAAGTGACCCAAGGAACGTATGGTTTGCTTTAAGTGCGGATGGCATTTATCCTTTCGGGGAGCAGAGCAGCAATCACAGCACCTGGCCCGTGACTCTATGTATGTATAACCTTCCTCCTTGGATGTGCATGAAGCGGAAGTTCATTATGATGCCAATTCTCATCCAAGGCCCTAAGCAACCCGGCAACGACATTGATGTGTACCTAAGGCCATTAGTTGAAGAACTTTTACAGTTGTGGAATGGAAACGGTGTACATGCGTGGGATGAGCACAAACAGGAGGAATTTAACCTGCATGCGTTGCTGTTTGTAACAATCAACGATTGGCCCGCTCTCAGTAACCTTTCAGGACAGACAAACAAGGGATACCACGCATGCACACACTGTTTAGATGACCCCAAAAGTATATACCTGGACACATGCAGGAAGAATGTGTACCTGGGCCATCGTCGATTTCTCCCGACCAACCATCAATGTCGAAAGAAAGGCAAGCATTTCAAAGGCGAGGCAGATCACCGGAAGAAGCCCATCATGCATATCGGTGATCACATACTTGCTATGGTCAATGATTTACACGTAATCTTTGGAAAGGGTCCCGGCGGACTACCTGTTCCGAATGACACTGAGGGACGCGCACCCATGTGGAAGAAGAAATCTATATTCTGGGACCTACCCTACTAGAAAGAGCTAGAGGTCCGCTCTTCTATCGACGTGATGCACGTGACAAAGAACCTTTGCGTGAACCTGCTAGGCTTCTTGGGCGTGTATGGGAAGACAAAAGATACACTTGAGGCACGGGAGGACCTGCAACGTTTGCACGAAAAAGATGGCATGCCTCCAAAGCAGTATGAAGGTCCTGCCAGCTACGCTCTTACCAAAGAAGAGAAGGAAATCTTTTTTGAATGCCTGCGCAATATGAAGGTCCCGACTGGCTTCTCGTAGAATATAAAGGGAATAATAAATATTCTAGAGAAAAAGTTCCAGAACCTATAGTCTCATGACTACCATGTGATTATGACGCAACTGCTTCCGGTTGCATTGAGGGGGCTTCTATCGGAAAACGTCCGATTAGCCACTGTGAAGCTATGTGCATTCCTCAATGCAATCTCTCAGAAGGTGATCGATCCAGAAATCATACCAAGGCTAAGGAGTGATGTGGCGCAATGTCTTGGCAGTTTTGAGCTGGTGTTCCCACCATCCTTCTTCAATTTCATGACGCACGTCCTAGTTCATCTAGTCGACGAGATTGTCATTCTGGGCCCCGTATTTCTACACAATATGTTCCCCTTTGAGAGGTTCATGGGAGTCCTAAAGAAATATGTCCTTAACCGCGCTAGGCCAAAAGGAAGCATCTCCATGGGCCATCAAACAGAGGATCTCATTGGGTTTTGTGTTGACTTCATTCCTGGCCTTAAGAAGATAGGTCTCCCTAAATCGCGGTATGACGGGAGACTGACTGGAAAAGGCACGCTAGGAGCGGACTCAATAATATGAAGGGGCAGGCATTCTTGGTCTCAAGCACACTACACAGTTCTACAGAACTCTACCTTGGTGACCCCGTATGTCGATGAACACAAGAACAGTCTACGCTCCAAATACCCGGAGCAGTGTGACGACTGGATTACATGTGAACACATCAGGACTTTCGGCAGTTGGTTGGAAACACGTCTCAGAGGTGACAATCAACTGTATTGACTTACAAAGGATACGAGGTGACAATCAACCGGACACATCTATTTGTGATGAGCTGTACTCGTTGTCCAGGGGACCATCTTCGACTGTATTGACTTACAAAGGATACGAGATAAATGGGAATACATTTTACACGATCGCCCAAGATCATAAGAGCACCAACCAAAACAGCGGTGTCCGGTTTGATGCAGCAACCGAGAGGGGAAGGGACACATATTATGGTTACATAGTGGATGGGAACTTGACTACGGACATGATTTTAAGGTCCCTTTGTTTAAGTGCAAATGGGTCAATCTGTCAGGAGGCGGGGTACAGGTACACCCACAGTACGCAATGACAACAGTGGATCTGAACAATCTTGGGTACACTGACGAACCGTTCGTCCTAGCCAATGATGTGGCACAGGTTATCTATGTGAAGGACATGTCTACCAAACCGAGAAAAAGAAAAGATAAGGAAGCGAATACATCATACGATGAGCCAAAGCGCCACATAGTTCTTTCAGGAAAAAGGGACATCGTGGGAGTGGAGGGCAAGACAGACATGTCTGAAGATTATGAAAAGTTTCATGAAATTCCTCCCTTCAAAGTCAAGGCTGACCCAAGCATCCTGAAAAACGATGAAGATTATCAATGGTTACGGCGCAATAAGCAAAGCACACAAGCGAAAAAAAGTGAAGACTATCTCTCCAGAACTATGGAGTTCAAATAAATTTTAAAAAATGAAATCCCTTTGTAACATACGAGTTTTCGTATGAAACCCTAATACTTCGATAGAGATTGTCCGTTTTGTACACGAAGTGCATCCAGTTTTTTCTTTAACCCTCTCTACTTTCTTGAACATGCTATGTGGGTCAAATAATGATACCATGCCAACTTTCAACCTTTTCAGAGTTCATTTGCAGTGCTTTTCAATTTCAGGGTCTTATAGCTCAAAATAATTAGTAAATGCATGGAAAATAACAACTGAAGTCAGAAAGGGTTGAAAACTAATGATGTGGATTTGAATGGTGCATTTTGAACACATAAAAACTATGGAGTTCAAATAAGTTTTAAAAAACGAAATCCCTTTGTAACATACGAGTTTCCGTATGAAACCCTGATACTTCGATAGAGATTGTCCGTTTTGTACACGAAGTGCATCCAGTTTTTGCCGTAACCCTCTCCACTTTTTTGCAAGTGCTATGTGAGTGAAATGATGATACCATGCCAAGTTTCAACCTTTTCAGAGTTCATTTGCAGTGCATTTCAATTTCAGGGTCTTATAGCTCAAAATAATTAGTAAATCATGGAAAATAACAAATGAAGTTAGAAAGGGTTGAAAACTGATGATGTGGATTTGAATGATGCATTTTGAACACAGAAAAACTATGGAGTTCAAATAAGTTTTAAAAAATGAAATCCCTTTGTAACATACGAGTTTCCGTATGAAACCCTGATACTTCGAAAGATATTGTCCTTTTTTACACGAAGTGCATCCAGGTTTTGCCATAACCCTCTCTACTTTCTTGCACATGCTATGTGGGTGAAATGATGATACCATGCCAAGTTTCAACCTTTTCAGAGTTCATTTGCAGTGCTTTTCAATTTCAGGGTCTTATAGCTCAAAATAATTAGTAAATGCATGGAAAATAACAAATGAAGTCAGAAAGGGTTGAAAACTGATGATGTGGATTTGAATGGTGCATTTTGAACACAGAAAAACTATGGAGTGCAAATAAGATTTAAAAAGTGAAATCCCTTTGATACGAGTTTCCGTATGAAACCCTCATACTTTGAAAGAGATTGTCCGTTTTGTACACGAAGTGCATCCAGTTTTTGCCGTAACCCTCTCTACTTTCTTGCACATGCTATGTGGGTGAAATGATGATACCATGCCAACGTTCAACCTTTTCAGAGTTCATTTGCAGTGCTTTTCAATTTCAGGGTCTTATAGCTCAATATGATCAATAAATGCATCAAAAATAACACTGAAATAATCAGTAAACCCTGATGCAACTAACATTATCAAAGTATTTTCTGTTCAAAATCATTAAAAGCAAAAAGAATTTTCATCAAATAGCAAAAAGAATTATCATAAAATAAAATAAATAAGTAATTAGAAACAAAATAATATAAACTTTAATAAAATATATAAGTAGAAACAAAATAAAATAAACTTTAATAACATAAAGCAAAAAGAATTATCATCAAGTGAAATAAATAAGTAATTAGAAACAAAATAAATTAGTTTTTTGTTGTAAGTAGAAACAAAATAAATAAAGCAAAAAAACAGGGAAAAAATAAAAAATATGCCACCTACTGGGCCTCCACTGCCTGAATACGACTAGAAACCCACCCATGGGCCAGGATTCAGGCCAGAAGAAGGCCCAGTAGGCCCATCAGGCATAGCGGAGACAATTAGGCCCGTAAGCCTGCAATGGAGAGGAGCTCGAGAGGGGTGCGGCAGTGGGGCTTATAAACCACTGCGCGCCCCTCTCAACTAGCGAGGTGGGACTAAACTTTCGATGCGGGCGCAGCAGCTCAAGGCCTTTGGTCCCGGTTGGTGGCACCAACCGGGACTAAAGGGGTGCTTTGATCCCGGTTCGTGGCACCAACCGGGACCAATGCCACCCCTTTAGTCCCGGTTGGTGCCACCAACCAGGACCAAAGGCCGCCGCTTCCCGGCCTTTGGGCTGCTGAAAAGAGGCCTTTGGTCCCGATTGGTTTCACCAACCGGGACTAAAGGGAGGCATTGGTCCCGGTTGGTGCCACGAACCGGGACCAAAGCTTCGTCTATATAAGAAAACACTTGTGAAATTTTGGATTGCATCTTGCAGTTCGCCACGACGACGCGCGCGGAGAGGACGACGCCAGGCTGCCGGACGCCGTCGCCGTCGCCCGGCCCTGAGCTCGCCGTCGATGCGCCGCCGCGGCTCCCCTGCCAGTGCTCGGCGTCGACGCCCTCGCCCCTGCCCTGCCCCGAGCTCGCCGTGTCCGCGCCGCCGCCGCGCCCCCGCCCGCCCTGCCCCGAGCTCGCCTTCGCCACGCCGCCCCATGCCGCTGCCCTGCCCCGAGCTCGCCGTCAACGCGCCGCCCCGCTCCTGTGCCCTACCCCGACGGTGCGCGCCGCCCCTCCCCATTCGGTCCGGCGGCCGGCCCCCTTTTCCTCTCTGTTTTGTTCATACAAGTTTTTTTGTTCATATTATGATTTTTTTTGTTCATAGATGATGATATATATGATGAATTGTTTTGTTCATATATGTATTATTTAGGTTGTAATTAGTAGATATCGATTTTAGGTTAGTGCATTTTAGGTTAGTTGATTTAGTGCATTTTAGGTTTGTTGTACTGTTAGTGCATTTTAGGTTTGTGTAGAGGAAAAAGTAAAATAAGGAAAAGGAAGAAAAGAGGAAGAAGGAAGAAGGAAGAAGAAGAAAAAGAAGCAGAGGAAAAAAATAAGGGTCGGACATGTGATGAGGGGGGATGTCGTACATGACATGAGGGGGGATGTCGAAAAAAATAAGAAGAGGAAAACTACTTTATTTTACTATATATAGAAGTAGTTTATTTTTAGTAAGTACTACTTTATTTTATTTATAGTAAGTGTTTAGTAGTTGAACTAGTTGATTTAATAAAACTACTTTATTTTACTATATATAGAAGTAGTTTATTTTTAGTAAGTACTACTTTATTTTATTTATAGCAAGTGCTTAATAGTTGAACTAGTTGATTTAATAAAACTACTTTATTTTACTATATATAGAAGTACTTTATTTTTAGTAAGTAATACTTTATTTTATTTATATTAAGTGCTTAATTAGTAGTTGAACTAGTTGATTTAAGAAAACTACTTTATTTTACTATATATAGAAGTAGTTTATTTTTAGCAAGAAAATTTATAGAACTAGTTTATTTTTTTAGTTCAAGCAATTATTCCTGCATCGATGTCGACGATGCCTATCCCGGATCCTCGTCGTCGACTCGGCGGACGAGGCCGACTTGATCAGAGGGGCCATGTCCGGGACTGGGCTCCGCCGGGCTGGTTTTGGGAGGTGCTACCTTCCGGGGTGCGTAGGTTGGTGAGGAGCCAGCCCGTCGTTGACCCGATCCATGTTTGGTGGTGGTCGCGTGGGCCTGTGACAGTGCCGAGGCTTCCGGACACCGCGGAGGTGGTACTTCACCGTGTCAGCGAGGAGGACGAGCACGTCCGTCGCTACATGGTTGCATTGGAGGGCAGGTTCGACAATACCTGGCAGCTTCTTCAGGGATCTCACTGGAGCTATGATCATGTGATGGTTCCTTCTCTTTGGGTGTCCACCGCCCGCGCCGATACCCGTCGGGCGCTACGGTTCTAGCTGTACTAGCGATGCTATATGTATGATAGTATTCGAGGTGTATTAGTAATAATATTCGACGATGTACGTACGCAAGAGATGATGTAGTTTTGCTTATAATTGAATGCATCCTAATTTGAATACTACTTTATTTTGCGATTTGATTTTGCATATGATTAGTTGATAGCTTATAGGGTTTTTGTTTTCACAGAAATCTAGGAGCCCCCTCCATCATCCCCGTCGTCGTCCCCGTCACCGACCCCCTCCAACCTCGAGGTGAGACCGGCCAAATCCTTTTTTAGAAAGAAAATTAGACGATATTTCGGGTTGACTTTAAGTCTGTCGAGTCTCCACCATATAAGAGAGGACGAAGAAGCCCGACTGTTGTCGTGGGGGTCGCTTCTCCTTTGTTCCCGTGTGCTAGATATTTTGATGTAATGCACTCGGGGACAAATGGAGGAGCGACCATTACCAACGATCGAACGTATACACCACGTGAGCTGAGAGTTTTCAAGAAAAGACTCGACAGACCGATAGTCAACCCGTGATGAATAATAATGATCTAATTTAGTTTTTGTAGTACATATATTTAATTGTACAAGTTTAATCTTTGAATTATGAACGTAGGAAATGTCGTCATCGGACGACCAAAGTCTCCCGGGGGGTTGCGGCTGGTGCCACGACGATCGAGGTCTGTGCGACAGGCCTCACCTGGACGATGATCGGCGCTTCAGCATTAAGCTCGAGGAGACCTTCGAAGTTGAAACGGTACGCAACGACGACAAGTGTTTTTTTTCATAATTAAGCATGACTTCAACTATTTCAACGTGTAATTTTCATCTTTTACAATTCGAGTATAGTTTATCCCATGCCATGCAAGACGCTATGTCTTGGAGAGGATGGATTTTGAAGACCATGAAAATTATGAAACAAAGAAAATTCACCTAAGGACTCATCATGATGTGGATTTTGAAGTAAATTTGTATAATGCTGAGAGCGTAACCCATTTTGGTTGCAAAAATTGGGAAGCATTTTGCAAGATGTATGGTTTTGATGAGGGTATGATTGTCACCATGGATCTTGGTGATCCTAAAATCGAGCAAGACAATATGGACATTTGGGTCCTTGTTGATACGCCTCCAATTCTACCGCTATGTGAGTTTCTCAAACATAGTTATTAGCTAATTTATATTGTTTATTTCAAAATAGTTGACAACTTATTTCCATTGACAGCTTATTTTGATTGTTCAAAGAATGTGCGAAAGATGGTAGACAGAACCTACTACACCGATGGCTCTGAGTTAATTTATAAGGAGAAAAATCATCTGGTCGGATTTTGTACTGATATTGAGAATTACAATATCTACAATCAAACTCCTCAACATTATGGTCAATACATGCCACTAGTGCATGTGTTGAACTACGGTAACTACCATGGAGATACCCTGGTAAGATTTTTTACTATTACGACATCCGTGCATCTTTTGCATACTTCTAAAACTAGTACATAATTGCTAACTATGAAGTTATTACGCCGTTTTTCAACAAAGAATCCCAGAGGATTGTGTGCTTCATTTGATGTATGAGCATGGTAGCCTTCATGTTTTGAACATACATCCAGGTCATCCTACGAATCTCAACTGTCCATACCGAATTTCTAAAAGTAGTGGAGACATGCTAAACAAACAATGGAAAAAACGTATGGATAGTCGTAAGGAGGTTCTTGGAAGCAAAAGGAAGCGCCGCGCAAGAATTGGAGACAGGATGATCTCCATTCTCCATAATGGAGAGTCAGGGTCTATATTGTTTTATGCTATTTTACCTTAAATAGGGTATTTAGGTCCGGCCTAATACTGATTATCATGTGCTAAGAACAATTAAGTAGGGTTGGTTCGATGACTATCAGGATGATGATCATATGACTTGTTATTAATAACGAGTAGAAGTTGTATGATGATGATTAGTAGGACTTGTTATTATGATGATGCATGATGCGAGCATGAAGAGTTACTACATATCTGTGGGTGAAATGAGCATGGATTGGATTGAAGTGAAGGCAACATGCATGTGGTGCATGTCGAAAGTAGTACAATCCAAACTTGATCAAGTTAGGATTAGTATTACTTTCGACATGCACCACATGTTGCCTCAGTTCAATCTAAGTCCTCTCTAAATGTATGGATGATCATCTGTTTCCTTCATTTGCTTACTAGCTAGCATGTCGAGTCCTCTATATACGTATAATACATAGCATCGACCAAGCACGGAGATAAGAGAGGACACTTCTCTCTATTAATTAGCTAGCTAACACAATATATGAAACACCTAAATTAAGCCCCCAAAACCCCCTAACCCCCCCTGAAATGCTGACGCGTGGATGCCTTTTGGTCCCGGTTGGTGTCACCAACCGGGACCAAAGGCCCACCTGCCTGGGCTGGCCGCAGCGGCCACGTGGAGGCCCATCTGTCCCGGTTCGTGTAAGAACCGGGACTAAAGGCCTAGGGCTTTAGTACCGACCTTTTAGTCCCGATTCCTAAACCGGGACAAAAGGCCCTTATGAACCGGGACAAATGGCCCTTTTTCTACTAGTGTTAGGCCCCAGATTTATTTGAACTGGTTCATGTCAATCTTCAACACTTGAGAAAAATTCTTCCTTCAGCACCTTCGTATAAATCTTGTAAACCGCCATGACGTCATCTTCCAGTATCATGATAAACCGCCATGACGTCACCTGTTATTAAAAATTGTATATATCACCTTCATTAATGAGCTTCCGACAATCGAGGCAACAGCTCTGTCACATATCCAACTTTTGGGCTCCTCGATTCTCGCGCCTTTCATTTATCTCTTCACCCTTATAAGTAAGGCCGGGGGCCCTTTTCAATTTTTTTCCATGCCTCTTCGTCTTTCTCCTTCTCCCTCGCGCCGAACTGACCGTCACACGCAGCCGCCGTCGTCAAACCTCGCCCTCGTCTTCAACTATGGTTGCTGCATCAACCTGATCGTACCAGAGAAACGTGGCGCTCCACCGCTGTTCCATCAGCATTGGTAAGTTTCCCCTTCCTTACTTCAAATCCACCATTAGGGTTTCGGAGTTCATTGAAGCTTCGGCGCCGTTCTTCCCTGTTCTTCTTAATATCATTAATGGCTAGTTTGGATCTGATATTTCTTGTGAGGTCGTAGTCATAGTCTCCTTTTTCCTCATTAGAGCATCCCCTTCATAGAGAAAAAACTCATCTGAATCTGATGAACTGTTGAAGCACCCGTACTTCAGGTCTGAATATATTTCAGTTTTCTGACACGCCGCAGATCTAGATTTATCATACCAGTCTGTGAAACATGTTTTTCCCTCACTTAGCTATTTTAGATATGTAACTTTCATACCAATGTCGGAGGTTTAGCTTTTTAGAAAATGTTAATCCGATAGGTACCATTAGTCTCCTCTTAAACCGCCAATTCATTTATCTTTGTAACTCCTCCAATATCAGAATCCGGTTTAACAAATGTCAGACTCCGGTTTAACAATATGTATAGCCCTCTGTTTCTGCTTATGATTTTGCATCGCTTTGTGCTTATCCGTCATGTATCTTAAACCGGCATTAATCTTTTCCAGCTTTGCATTGAAATGGCGAAACAATTTTATGCTTGTAACTGGGTCCCTTCCCGGGTTACGTAAGAGCAACTAGAAGGCTGTGTTGCCATGAGCGCTTTAGCGAAGAAAGAAGTTATCTAGTGGAGGGTCCCCGGTCTAGAAAATCCTCCTGAGCCCAAGGATGGAGAAGTAATCGTGTTTGTTAACCACCTGAGCCGAGGGTTTAGCCCTCCGAGATCAAAATTGTTGCGAGATGTACTTGCTAGCTTCCAACTCCACCCTCAGGATATTGGGCCAAACTCTGTGTCCAATGTTTGTCATTTCCAAGTATTTTGCGAGGCTTATCTTCAAGAGGAGCCCACAATTGAACTGTTTAGGGATTTCTTCTATTTAAACTGTCGTACAGAGTTTACAGACGGACCCAACACTGAACTTGGCGGCATGGCTATTCAAAAGAGGAAAGATGTCAGCTTCCCTCATGCCAAGCTTCATAGTCACCCGAAGGACAGGAATCTGACTTGGTTTTATTGCAAAGACACATCTCCAACTGATGAAAATCCTCTGCCGGGTTACCGTCCTCAGCGTCTTAGCAACACACATCCCTTTCCTAAGAGATTAACTGCAAAGGAAAGATCCAACTACGCACCACAACTGTCAAAGCTGAGAGCCTTTATGGCGAACGGTTTAACAGGTGTTGATTTTGCTCGCTGCTGGATAACCTGGAGCGTTTTGCCGTTAAGCCGGTGCCTCGGTTTAATGTGTGAGTACACAGGGGATTTAAAAGACCCTCAATGACATATCGACATTCAGCTAACAGAAGCTGAAGTTACTGAGGCTGTTAAGAAAATATTGAATGAATCGGAAGCTGTCTATAGCCAAACCGGATTAAGTCCTTTCTGTGTCTCCAATAAACCGCCAACTGTAAGAAACACATAACTTTTTGCTTTACCTTTGTCCTTGTTAAATACTGTCTCAAAATTTTGCCCATCTTTGACAGGGCAATGATCCATTCTGGAAGAGAAAACCACACGATAAACCAGCAAAGACACCTCGCCCGAAGACCAAGGTTACCAAAAAATCTGCCAAGAAGAGGACCACTGAGTCTTCTGAACCGAATGTTGATGCTGACCTGGCTAATCCGGATTTAGAGGTAGAACTCGACTCTCTTGATTCTTTTTTCATACACCTCATTGACAATGACTGTTATCAGGACGACGCTTAAGGCAGCCAAGCTGATGATGCAGAGGTAATTATCCTTTCTTCCGGTTCAGACCCTCTGCCAACACAGAAAATCTGTCAAGCAAATCGGAAAATAAATTTTTCTCACCCCTTAGCTCACTTGGACCCAAACTTTCTTTTGAAGAAGCAGCAACACGAAGCCCGCCGCACAACCTAGCACAGCGCTAGGTAGTTACCTCTGCCGGTTTACCGAACACTCCAGTCCGGAAACATCAATCAGAGGTCTCTTATATTCCTGGTATTTCTTGCCCCAAGTCGGGTTGTTTCCGACAGCCTCTTAATCCGTCTGATTCTAGTTATCAGGGAACACATCATTCGTCCTCTAGCGAGTCAACGGCTACACAACTTCCAAACCTTAAGACGGTCCCTGGGTGAGTTATGCCTTTAATTTTATCCTTGATGTGTTAAGTGTGCATACAGTACTGATATTTATGTTTGCTTTTTTGTTTTCAGTGCTAAGCCTAGACCCAGCAAGAAAGCCCGGTTAAATAAACCGGCTGATGATAATGTGGTTATTGAACCGAAAAGAACTCCAGAATCGGAAGGGACCAATACTGACGCTATGCTTACTAATCCGCCTCTCCGCAAGATACTGACTTCTTTGTTGAACAAATGGAAATTGATACAATGGGCCATGCTGACAAACCGATGAGCCCAGCCCAAGCCGTTGATGAACCGTCAAGCCCGGTCCGAACTGTTCATAAACTGTCAAGCCCAGTCAAAGATGCTAATGATAAGACGGATGATACTATGATTACTGGCTTTGGCCACACCCCTCCTGGTAATCCGGTCGCTTTATCCAAGCATAGTGCCAAGGGAGAATTTTGTGCTATGGACAAAGGCAAGTGGGATGTAGACTTGTCTAGCTATGCCCACCTCAATGCCCAAGACCTTCATTTTGGCTTTTTGAACCATCTGTACACAAGCCGCGACTATGAAGCCGGTTTTGTGAAACTGATGAAGGAGCGATATGAGGTAACTGCATAACTGTTTGTCTCTTATGTCTAATTTCAAATATCAACTCCAGTAGCCCCCAAGGGCCGGTTTATGATGTCAATCTGAACTCGGACTTAATAACACTTCAACTTTGCCTGCATAGCCCCCAAGGGCCGGTTTAACTTAGGAAGATGAACCGGAACTTTTAAAATAATAACTTGGACACTTTCGCCTGTGTAGTCCCCAAGGGCCGGTTTAGTCAAGGTGGACAAACCGGGACTTTTATCCTTGTATTTATATTGAAAATCAGCTGGGTAGCCCTCATGATTCGGCTATAGTCAGAGTAGTATAGCCGAATCAGCATAGAATCTCAGTGTTTGAACTTTTTCCACTTAAGTTGTAACCTCCCTTAGAGCAAACATGCATTGGCCCCCAAGTGCCAAGGATAAAACTTGTATTCACCTTGGGACTTATCAAATTTTCTGATAATGGCAAATAGGCATTAGCCCCCATGTGCCAAGTGTATAACTGGTTATGTGCTTGGTACTTCCAATATGTGCGGCCAACTCATAATATATATGCCTTTTTATAGGCTGAGCTGAGCGAAAAGGAAGCTCAAACCGCTGATCTGCAAGAGAATATCAAGTCCCAGCAAGCAGAAAACTCCAAAGCCAAAGATGAACTGACCAGCACTTTAGCAGCCATGGAGAAGCTGAAAGAAAATTTCCAGAAGGAGCGGGCGGATTAGGACATAGAGAAAACCACTTTGCAAAAGAGAGCTGATGACGCAGAAGCAGCCCTTAAACCGGTAGTAGAAGAACTCACTAGTTTAAAGCTGCAGATAAATGCCATGACCACCGCTGCGTTTGGTAAACATCCTTGCTCATTTCACATAAAATGCCGGTTTACTGATGTTCGCAATAATGAAGGAACTCGTATTACTCATCTCGGCTCTGACATGCAGAAGAAATTGAAGGCTGCCTATACCCTTATAGAGCATGTACATACCGGTGCACAACGGATCATATGTGCTGCCTCCCATAACAAGCCACCTCCAACCTTAATCAAGGAAACCTTAGAAAGGTTGTCAATGATGCCTGCCCGGTTTGAGGAATTAAAAAGATCAACTGCAAGGGCAGGTGCTCTAACCGCGCTAACCCGGGCTAAAGCATGGGTACCTGATCTTGATCCGGCGGATGTGGTTAGTGGCTATCCAAGCTTAAAGGAAGATGGATCAGAGTTTGACAATGATGACCTCCGAGCTATAACCAGGGAAATGCGTCCACTGGCTTGTTAATTGGCTGAAGAAACTGATCTCTCATATAACAGGCGAGTTATGACGCCAACAACAAACTGGTTGCTGCCCCGATTCCTGATGCTCAAAATCTCCTCCCGCCAATCCGTAAGCACACCTATGCCCCTGACGTTGAACTGTCAACACTTATAAGTGATGAAGCTATATTCCAAGCCTTAACTGGGATCGATTGGACAACCGTTGACTTCCAGCCATTGGGTGGAGAGGAGGAGGATGAACCGGTGCAGGATGATCCACAGCCATCAAGTCAGCCTGGTGATGAGTCATGATCCGGAGGCCGGTTCAGCCTTCTGCATACTGCAACACTTTTCTGAAAATAGTTGTTCTTTTTGGGCATTAAAGCGCGTTGTAATAGGCTAGTTCAAACACTTGGTCTGCTATGCCATCGTGCATATTTATTTTGCCTGACACTGTTAATCCGCCATGACAAGGGTACATTATTTCTGCTCATAATTTAAGTTGTTCCTACATATAAGAAACTGAAAGTGTCCTGGCGGTTTACCGCCGGACGGGTCATGATGCCCAATCATATAGACAGGATTTATAACCAAGGCAATATTTGAAAATAATCAACTAAAAATAATAGATTATACCTGTGACAGCGAATCAGATTGTCGGTTTACAAACATTTGGCAGTAAGGGTGATACCCCATTTTTTAGCACTGATAACTCCTTCCATATTTTGCCGGTTTATGATAAAACCGTGCCGGGTTGTAATAAACACCGGATTGTAATACTGGCGACTTGTTAGTTCAAACCAGACCGGGTCAATAAGCGTCGGATTATAACTGATCATGCACTGACAACTCAGTTGAAAGCCAAGTCGGGTTAATAAACGCCGGTTTATGATAAAACCTTATCCAACAAGAAAACTTTGACAAATAAAAGCAAATAAAAACTTGTATTCGAGGCTTTTCACGGGCTCCCAGGCCCCAAATCGAGGCTTTTCATGGACTGCCAGGCCACTGAGTTAAACCATTTTATAAAGCCTTTTAAGATGGACCTCAATCTTTAACCAATCATCGTTTTAACTTTGACAAGTTCAGGGTCTATGAGATTGACTTGTCTATAGTTCGACGGGTCATACTAGGTTTACCTGGACGGAGTGGCTTACTTAAAAGGCAGGATAACCCGGGGTTTTAGGTAAATACCCCTGGCTTCCAAGCCGTGGCTTGATAGCCTATTACAAGTGCAGATTCTTTGTTTATTGCGAAGCAAAGAATCCCCAAGCAATATTTTGAGCTGTGCTGAGTGGGTGCCTATGTTTGAGTTGTGCTTTTGCCACACTCTCTTTGGCCCCTAAGTAATTTTCTTTTGGCTTTGAGCGGATCAAGAGGTGTTGCTATGGTTCGAATACGACCAGGCCCCCAAGTGATTTTCCTGGTGGCCTTGCGCCGATCAAGAGGTGTAGCCATGGTTCGAATACGACCAAGCCCCCAAGTGATTTTTATATACGGCTTTATAAACTGAATCAAGGGGTAAACCGGACTCCGCTTTTTAAACAGAAGCCCCCAAGTAACCACACATGATGTAGTAAAAAACAACACATACCCCACTTTAGTTGAGGCTCCGGTTTATTATATTGATCCTGATATATACATTGTCATAACTATGTACATAAGAAGAGCCTGTGGCTCAAGTATAGTAAGGCCGAAGGTGGGCGATATTCCATGGCCGGCGGGTCTCCTCCTCCGATTTACGCGAGTCTTTGTGCTCTCGAATGTCGATAAGGTAGTATGACCCGTTATGCAGATTCTTGCTGACCACGAAGGGCCTTCCCAAGGAGGGGATAATTTGTGCATATCAGTCTGATCTTGGATGAGCCGGAGCACCAGATCGCCTTCTTGAAAAGTCCTGGTTCTAACCCGGCGGCTGTGATAACAACGCAGATCTTGCTGATAAATTGCCGAACGGGCTGCTGCAATGTCACGCTCCTCATCTAACAGGTCAACGGCTTCCTGTCGTGCCTTCTCATTGTCAGCTTCAACATAAGCCGCCACACGAGATGAGTCATGACGGATGTCACTAGGGAGAACCGCCTCTGCTCCGTAAACCATGAAAAAAGGCGTGTAACCCATAGATCTATTGGGCGTGGTATTGATTCTCCATAACACAGAGGGTAGCTCCTCTACCCAACAACCCGGCGTCCGTTGCAAAGGAACCATAAGCCGGGCCTTGATGCCTCTCAAAATCTCTTGATTGGCTCTCTCCGCTTGACCATTATACTGGGGGTGAGCTACTGATGATACGTCAAGCCGGATGTGCTCACGTTGACAGAACTCTTTCATAGCACCTTTGGACAGATTAGTACCATTATCAGTTATAATGTTGTGTGGAAAGCCAAACCGGAAAATCACCTTTTTTATGAACTTAACCGCTGTAGCTGCAGCACACTTACTGACTGGCTCTGCCTCCACCCACTTAGTGAACTTATCAACGGCCACCAAAAGGTGGGTCTTCTTGTCCTTGGATCTCTTAAAGGGCCCGACCATATCCAGCCCCCAAGTTGCAAACGGCCAAGTGATTGGAATCATCCTCAGTTCTTGAGCCGGAACATGAGCTCGGCGTGAAAATTTCTGACAGCCATCACGTTTTTTGACCAAGTCTTCAGCATTAGCATGAGCCGTCAACCAATAAAAACCATGACGAAAAGCCTGGGCTACCAGGGAATTTGAACTGGCATGGTGACCACAATCTCCTTCGTGGATCTCACGCAAAATCTCATGGCCTTCTTCTGGAGATACGCAACGCTGAAACGCTCCTTTCACACTGCAATGATGTAATTCTCCAGTGATTACAGTCATTGACTTGGACCGCCGGATTATCTGCCTGGCCAAAGTTTCATCCTCTGGTACTCGCCCCTGTTCATATACGCCAAATAGGGGACCGTCCAATCCGGAATAACATGAAGCACTGCCACCAATTGAGCCTCCGGATCAGGAACAGCCAGATCCTCCTCTGTGGGGAGTTTGACCGACAGATTATGCAGCACATCCAGAAAGACGTTGGGTGGAACCGGTTTACGCTGGGAACCCAAACGGCTTAAAGCGTCCGCCACTTCATTCTTCCGCCGGTCCACATGATCAACCTGATAGCCTTTGAAGTGACCTGCAACAATATCAACCTCTCGACAATATGCTGCCATGAGTGGATCCTCGGAATCCCATGTACCAGACACTTGTTGAGCCACCAGGTCCGAGTCACCGAAGCACTTAACCCGGCTCAAATTCATCTCCTTAGCCATCCAAAGACCGTGGAGTAAAGCCTCATATTCAGCTGCATTGTTAGTGCAAGGGAACATTAAACGGAGAACATAACAAAACTTATCACCTCGTGGGGAAGTTAATACGACTCCAGCCCCCGAGCCCTCCAATTGTCTGGATCCATCAAAATGAATAGTCCAATAAGTATGATCCGGCTTCTCCTCTGGGGCGCGTAACTCCGTCTAGTCATTAATGAAATCCACCAACGCTTGTGACTTTATTGCCGTCCGAGGCATATATTTTAACCCATGAGGTCCAAGCTCAATTGCCCACTTGGCAATCCGGCCAGTCGCTTCCCTGTTCTGGATTATTTCCCCCAAAGGAGCAGAGCTGACCACAGTGACGGGATGACCCTGGAAATATTGCTTAAGCTTCCGGTTCGCCATAAAAACTCCATACACCAGCTTCTGCCAATGTGGGTACCTTTGCTTGGACTCAATAGGTACCTCACTGATGTAATAAACCAGCCGTTGAATCGGATACTCCTTTCTGGCCTCCTTGCGCTCCACCAGAATAGCCACGCTAACTGCTCGGGCATTAGCAGCAACATATAACAGCAAGAGCTCTTTATCAACAGGAGCAGCAAGGACAGGCGGCTCGACTAGCTGCCGCTTTAAGTCCTCGAACGCTTCATTGGCGGCATCACTCCAAACGAAGTTATCCGTCTTCTTCAGCATCTGATATAAAGGGATAGCCTTCTCCCCAAGGCGACTGATAAACCGTCTGAAGGCTGCCATCCGGCCTGCCAGGCGTTGAACATCATTAATGCACTTCGGTTTAGCCAAAGAGGTTATAGCCTTGATTTTCTCCGGATTAGCTTCAATGCCCCTGTTAGACACCAGAAAGCCCAAGAGCTTGCCTGCCGGTACACCAAAGACACATTTGGCCGGATTAAGCATCATCTTATAAACCCGGACGTTATCAAAGGCTTCCTTTAAGTCATCTATCAATGTCTCGTCCTTTCTGGACTTCACCACAATATCATCCACATAAGCATGCACATTGCGCCCGATCTGGTCATGAAGACAGTTCTGCACACAACACTGATAAGTCGCCTGGGCACTCTTGAGCTTAAAAGGAATAAATACATAGCAGAAGGCTCCAAAGGGAGTTATGAAAGCTATCTCCTCTTGGTCCTTAACTGCCATTTTGATCGGATGATAACCAGAATAAGCATCCAGAAAGCTCAAGCGCTCACAACCCGCCGTAGCATCAATGATTTGATCAATATGAGGGGGAGCAAAAGGATCTGCTGGACAAGCCTTCTTCGAATCTGTGTAATCCACACACATAGACCAAGTGTCGTTCTTCTTAAGTACTAGCACCGGATTAGCCAACCACTCAGGATGAAATACTTCAACAATAAACCTGGCTGCCAAGAGCCTGGCCACCTCCTCACCAATAGCCTTGCGTCTCTCTTCATTGAAGCGGCGGAGAAACTGTTTGACCGGTTTAAACTTGGGATCAACATTAAGAGTGTGCTCAGCGAGTTCCCTCGGTACACCTGGCATGTCAGAATGTTTCCATGCAAAGATGTCCCGGTTCTAACGGATGAACTCGATGAGCGCGCTTTCCTATTTCGGATCCAAGTTGGCGCTGATGCTAAACTGCTTGGATGAATCGCCAGGAACAAAAACAACCAGCTTAGTCTCATTAGTCGGTTTAAACTGCAAGGCCGGGTCATGCTCTGTGGTTGGCTTCTTCAAAGAAGTCATATCTGCCGGATCAACATTGTCCTTGTAAAACTTCAACTCCTCAGTTGCACAAACCGACTGAGCATAGGCCGCATCACCTTGTTCACACTCCAAAGCGATCTTACGACTCCCATGTACTGTGATAGTCCCTTTATGACCCGACATATTGAGCTGCAAATAAACATAACAAGGCCTTGCCATGAATTTAGCATAAGCCGGCCGTCCAAACAGGGCATGATACGGGATCTTGATTTTCACCACTTCAAAAGTCAATATCTCTGACCTTGAATCATGCTCATCTCCAAAAGCAACCTCCAGAGCTATCTTACCAACTGGATACGCCGATTTACAAGGCGCCACTCCATGGAACACGGTGTTGGACGGTTTAAGATTCTTATCTGTCAACCCCATACGATGGAAGGTCTCATAATAAAGGATGTTGATACTGCTCCCACCGTCCCATGAGCACCTTGGTAAATTATATCCTCCAACCTGAGGTGCCACCACCAATGCCAGATGACCCGGATTATCAACCCGGAGCGGATGATCCTCTCGACTCCACACGATGGGCTGTTCAGACCAACGCAAATAACGGGGTACCGCCAGTTCAACGGAGTTTACTGCCCTTTTATGAAGCTTCTGATCGTGCTTCCAAAGGCTAGTGGTGAAGACATGGTACTGCCCAGTATTCAACTGCTTCGGGTTGCTCTAGTAACCCGACTGTTGCTGCTGCTACTGATTCCCCTGATGATTATAACCACCCTGGTTGCCCTGGCTGCCTTGGTCGCCATGTCCGCTTTGATTACCATGAAATCCTGAACTAGAACCTCCTCCACCATACCCCGGCCCATGAGATCCAGGGCCTGAACTGCCGGCCGGTCCAAGATCATACCGAAAAAAATCTGTTTTTTTGAACTCCCGCATAATATAACAATCCTTCCAGAGGTGCGTGGTCGGTTTATCCCGCGACCCGTGCTTTGGACAAGGCTGGTTTAACAAGTGAGACGGGCGCTCAGGATTGGGACCCGATCCTCCACCATGCAGGGGCGGTTTACCCTTACGACGCTGGCCATTATCCTACGTGTTGGTGTTAGCCACAAAATCTAAACTATTATCTGCTTTACGCTTACCGCTGTTTCCATGACCCGCTGGGTTATGCTGCTACCCTTTGGTGCTGCCGCTCTTCTTTCCCTTCCCTGTCTTGTCATCGTCAGACTCGGGGTCCTTGGTATTATTAGAGTCGGCATACTTTACGAGAGCTGCCATAAGCGTTCCCATGTCATTGCAATGATGTTTGAGCCGTCCCAATTTCAACTTCAGAGGTGCAAACCGGCAATTGCCTTCCAACGTTAAAACTGCTATATCAGCATTGATGCGGTCCGATGAGTGCAAAATCTCCGAAACCCGGCGTACCCAATGTGGTGGGGATATAACTACTGGTGTAACCCGCCCAGGAGGGGCCGGGTTATGCCAGGCGATTCATTACATGAAGCCTAATATCCATTCTGAAGACGGCGGTTCATATAAGGGCCAAAAGCCCAAGGGCGACTTAAGGCCCGTAGTGATAAACCACCATCATGGCATGACTTGTATTGTAAGGCAATATTAACTAGTCACCGGGCCGGACACTGTTTATGAGCCGGCCGGGATTCTGTGAGCCGCCAGGCGTCAACCCATGTATATAAGGGGACGACCCAACGACGGCTTAGGGCAAGTAACATCGGATCGAGAGCTAGGTCAAGCGGATTCGCTCCCTGGTCATCGAAACCTTAGTAGAACCACCCTCAACTGGATTAGGCTTTTACCTTCACCGCAAGGGGCTGAACCAGTATAAACCTCGTGTCCTTTGTCCCGATTAACCCCTTCTTGCTTCCTAGTTGCGATGGCTCTATGACTAAGTGCTTTTGCTAGGACATCTACCGTGACAATCCCACGACAGTTGGCTCCCACCATGGGGCCTGCGCACGGTGGATTTGAGTTCTTGAAGGGCAGCTTCGAAGGGTTCAAGGGATACGTTGTGGGTCGGATGACCAAGAGTCGTCGTAGCAAGCTCTACATCGACGACGAAGGCTGGGGCCCCGACGCCGACTCAATTGTGTACAGGTACCGGGTCCCCTTCGGCGGCATACACGTCTTCATCGGCCGGATCAGCGAGCCGGGCCCTGAGCCGGACATCTGCACCGACATCATCGAGACGGCTCAGTGTGCGAGACCCGCCCGAGCTCAGCCTGCCATGAAGCGTGCCTTCGTGGGTTGCATCCATGGAGGGGAATTTTCTGAAGAGTCTGTGGATGGTGGTGAAACGGCCGTCCACTCTGATGGTGAGTCTCCCACAGGTGAAACAGATTCATTGTATCAATTGCAAGACGGCGGGCTTGGGGGCTGTTCCGATGGCACCAGTATTCCGGACCCCATTGAGCCGCCGAGCAGGGTAGGGATCTTCATGGCTGGTACACAACCCGATCAAAACTCTATAGCTGCGGCAGCAATAACTTTCGGGTCAGCGGCAGTCGAAGCAGCAATCTCTGTGCGCCTGCCGGCTCAGGTGCTGACAGAGCTCACGGATAAGCTGGCGACCCTGTTAACCGCCATGGTTAATCCGGTGGATCAGGCGGAACATGATGCGCAGGTGGCTCGCGTACGTGAGGAGATAATACAAGCCAAGGGAGCCTTGGCAGCCAAGGACACCTGATTAGCCGCAGAGCGGGCGGCTTTGGATGCGCGAGCTCAGCAGCTGCAATCAGAAGTGTTCCGGCTTACGATGGATTTAAACGCATCTAATGAGGTTATGAGGAGAAGGTACCAGAAGTCTCAGTCCCGTCTGCCTCCAGTCTATGACCCTAGAAACCTCTTCCGTACACCCGGTGCGGGCCCCAGTAACCCGCCGGAGACGAACCCAGCTGCACCCGTAGCAGGGACGCCGGTTCAGCCACGTGTGACGGAGCCTCCTTGTGTGAACACTGCTCCACCTCAGTATGTGCCAACACCGCCGGGTCATTATTCTAACCCGTTGGAGAACATGATTGCTGCGGCGGCGCGTTTGGCGGCTCTCCCGGTGGAGGGTGACTCTCCGACGGTGATTGAAACACGAAGGGTCAGAGAACTTCTTCAGACGGCTTTGGCACAACAGGAGGCTTACTCTTACAGCCGAGACAGGATTCATTCGACACCTCGCCCAAGCCTGAGCCCGAGTTATAGCAGGCATATGGAGTCAGCGGCCATGTCAAGTAATGCTCAGCGCTGTAACCAACCAAGTGGGCATAACCCGGCACGCGGTTTGGTCGAGCAGGCGGTTGAACAAGCGGCTTACCAGCCTGTTCCAGTTTACCCGATGGTTTCTGTTGAGGCAGGTGTGGCCACAAGAACCGGCGGTGTTCCATGTTTGGTGTCGGCTCTGCGTAATGAGCATCTGCCCAAGGATTTCAAAGGGCCCTGAAAGGTGCCAAATTACATGGCCGATTTACAGCCTGGGGCATGGATTGAAAGCTACGAGATGGCCATGGAATTGTTGGAGGCCAGTGACGCGGCAATGGCCAAGCACTTCACTATGATGCTGGATGGAACGGCCCGTACTTGGTTAAAGGGGCTGCCACCCAACTCCATTGAGTCCTGGGCCGAGTTAAAGGCCCGGTTTATTCAGAACTTCAAAGACAGATGTAAGCAGCCTATGTCGATTGTGTACTTAACTAATTGCAAGCAAGAGGAAGGTGAGTCCACGATTCATTCGGTGGGCCGGGTGAAGGAGATAATACATTCATCTAATAAGATGGATGCCGGCTCTGCAGTCTTGATGTTGGAGAAGAATTGCCGCTTGGAACCTTTGAAGCAGAAGCTGGGGCGGCTCAAGCGTGATTGTAACGATATGGGTCAGCTGATGGCGGCTCTAGTCAAGTATGCCGACTCTGATAGTACCAAAGATCCCGTGTCTGATGAGGAAAAGATAGGGAAGGGAAAGAAGAATGGCAATGACAAGGGTCATCAGCCTAACCCGGCGAATCAAGGAGGCAACAAACGTAAGGCGGATGGTAACCCGGAGCTTGTGGCCAACACCAATACGCAGGGCAACAATCAACGATGTAAGGGGAGACCCCCTCCTCGGTCCGGCGGGTCAGGTCCCACTCTTGAGCAGTTGTTAAACGAGCCATGTCCGAGCCACGGCACCCGGGAGAAGACGGCCACGCATCTGTGGAAGGATTGCACGATTATGAAGGCATTCAAGAATTCTAACATATACGATGGTGGTCCTGGACCAGGTGGCGGTTCAGGTGGTGGCGGCTTTCATCGCCCGAGTGGCGGTTCAAATCCTAGTTATCAAGGCCCTCAAGGTAGCCAGGGTGGTTATAATCAGCACTCTAGCCAAGGAGGTCAGCAGCAGCAATCCGGGTATCAGAGTAACCCGAAGCAATTGAATAGTGGGCAGTATCACGTGTTTACCACAAGCTTATGCAAAAGGGATCAGAAACTTCATAAAAGGGCAGTTAACGCTGTTGAGCCGGCGGTTCCATGTTATCTGAGATGGTATGAGCAACCAATTGTATGGAGTAGAGAGGATCACCCTCCACGGGTTGACAATCTGGGCCACCTGGCCTTGGTGGTGGCACCTCAAGTTGGGGGGTACAAGTTCACAGAGGTTTTAATGGATGGAGGCAGCAGCATTAACATCCTTTACTATGACACCTTTCCTCACATGGGGTTGACTGATAAAAATCTCAAGACATCCAATACTGTTTCTCATGGAGTAGTGCCTAGTAAGTCGGCATATCCAGTAGGTATGATTGAGCTGGAGGTTGCCTTTGGAGATGAGCATGATTCTCGGGCTGAGAAGCTGACTTTTGAAGTGGTCAAGATCCGGAGCCCGTATCACGCACTATTTGGGCGGCCGGCTTATGCAAAGTTCATGGCCTGGCCGTGTTATGTTTACCTGCAGCTCAAGATGCCAGGTCACAAGGGCACCATCACAGTGCATGGAAGCCGGAAGATAGCTTTGGAATGTGAGGAAGGTGATGCTGCGTATGCTGAATCTGTTTGTGCGGCAGAGGAGTTGAAGTTCTATAAGGACAATGTCGACCCGGCGGACATGACGTCTCTGAAAAAGCCAACTACAGAGCATGAGCCGGTGATGAAATTTAAGTCGTCCAATGACACCAAGCTTGTTGACTTTGTTCCAGGCGACTCATCCAAGCAGTTCAGTATCAGTGCCAATCTGGATCCCAAATAGGAAAGCGCGCTCATCGGGTTCATCCGTGAGAACCGGGACATGTTTGCATGGAAGCCTTCTGACATGCCGGGTGTACCGAGAGAACTCGCTGAGCACACTCTTAACATTGATCCAAAGTTTAAGCTGGTCAGGCATTTTCTTCGGTGGTTTAATGAGGAAAGGCATGAGGTTATTGGTCAGGAGGTGGCCCGGCTCTTGGCGGCCGGGTTTATTGTTGAAGTTTTTCACCCGGAGTGGTTGGCTAACCCGGTGCTCATACTCAAAAAGAATGACACCTGGCGTATGTGTGTGGATTACACGGACTTAAACAAGGCCTGTTCGACTGATCCTTTTGCTCTCCCTCGTATTGATCAAATTATTGATGCTACGGCGGGTGCTACCTCTTGAGCACTGCGTTGGATTTCCCCAAAGAGGAGAGGATGGTGCAGCAGAGTAGCGTAAGTATTTCCCTCAGTTTTGAGAACCAAGGTATCAATCCAGTAGGAGGCTCCACGCTTAGTCCCTAGTACCTACACAAAACAAATAGCTCCTCGCAACCAACGCGAATAGGGGTTGTCAATCCCTACACAGTCACTTACGAGAGTGAGATCTGATAGATATGATAGATAATATTTTTGGTATTTTTGGTATAAAGATGCAAAGTAAAATAAAAAGCAAAGTAAAAAGCAAAGCAATAATAAAGTGATAAAGATTAATATGATGGAAGTAGACCCGGGGGCCATAGGTTTCACTAGTGGCTTCTCTCAAGAGCATAAGTATTTTTACGGTGGGTGAACGAATTACTGTTGAGCAATTGACAGAATTGAGCATAGTTATGAGAGTGTCTAGGTATGATCATGTATATGGGCATCACGTCCGAGACAAGTAGACCGACTCCTGCCTGCATCTACTACTATTACTCCACTCATCGACTGCTATCCAGCATGCATCTAGAGTATTAAGTTAAAAACAGAGTAACGCCTTAAGCAAGATGACATGATGTAGAGGGATAAATTCATGCAATATGATAAAAACCCCATCTTGTTATCCTCGATGGCAACAATACAATACGTGCCTTGCTGCCCTTTCTGTCACTGGGTAAGGACACCGCAAGATTGAACCCAAAGCTAAGCACTTCTCCCATTGCAAGAAAAACCAATCTAGTAGGCCAAACCAAACTGATAATTCGAAGAGACTTGCAAAGATAACCAATCATACATAAAAGAATTCAGAGAAGATTCAAATATTGCTCATAGATAATCTTGATCATAAACCCACAATTCATCGGTCTCAACAAACACACCGCAAAAAGAAGATTACATCGAATAGTTCTCCACGAGAGAGGGGGAGAACATTGTATTGAGATCCAAAAAGAGAAGAAGCCATCTAGCTAATAACTATGGACCCGAAGGTCTGAGGTAAACTAGTCACACTTCATCGGAGAGGCTATGGTGATGATGTAGAAGCCCTCCGTGGTGGATTCCCCTTCCGGCGGAGCTCCGGAACAGGCCCCAAGATGGGATCTCGTGGGTATAGAAGGTTGCGGCGGTGGAATTAGGTTTTTGGCTCCGTATCTGATCGTTCGGGGGTACGTAGGTATATATAGGAGGAAGGTGTACGTCGGTGGACCAAAGGGGGGCCCATGAGGCAGGGGGCGCCCCTAGGGGGGGCGCGCCCTCCACCCTCGTGGCCACCTCTCTTCTTTCTTGACGGGGGGTCCAAGTCTCCTGGATCACATTCTGCGAGAAAATCACGCTCCCGAAGGTTTCATTCCGTTTGGACTCCGTTTGATATTCCGTTTCTGCGAAACACTGAAATAGGCAAAAAAACAGCAATTCTGGGCTGGGCCTCTGGTTAATAGGTTAGTCCCAAAAGTAATATAAAAGTGGAAAATAAAGCCCAATATAGTCCAAAACAGTAGATAATATAGCATGGAGCAATCAAAAATTATAGATACGTTGGAGACGTATCAAGCATCCCCAAGCTTAATTCCCGCTCGTCCTCGAGTAGGTAAATGATAAAAAAGAATTTCTGATGCGGAGTGCTACTTGGCATAATTTCAATGTAATTCTTCTTAATGGTGGTATGAATATTTAGATCCGAAAGATTCAAGACAAAAGTTCATATTGACATAAAAATAATAATACTTCAAGCATACTAACTAAGCAATTATGTCCTCTCAAAATAACATGGCCAAAGAAAGTTCATCCCTACAAAATCATATAGTTTAGGCATGCTCCATTTTCGTCACACAAGAATGCTCTCATCATGCACAACCCCGATGACAAGCCAAGCAATTGTTTCTTACTTTAATAATCTCAAACTTAAAAACTTTCACGCAATATATGAGCGCGAGCCATGGACATACCACTATGAGTGAATAGAATATGATGATGGGGGTTATGTGGAGAAGACAAAAAAGGAAAAAGTCTCACATCAACGAGGATAATCAATAGGCTATGGAGATCCCCATCGATTGATTTTAATGCAAGGGGTAGGGATTGCCATGCAACGAATGCACTAGAGCTATAAATATATGAAAGCTCAACAAAAGAAACTAAGTGGGTGTGCATCCAACTTGCTTGCTCACGAAGACCTAGGGCATTTGAGGAAGCCCATTGTTGGCATATACAAGCCAAGTTCTATAATGAAAAATTCCCACTAGTATATGAAAGTGACAAAACAAGAGACTCTCTATCATGAAGATTATGGTGCTACTTTGAAGCACAATTATGGCAAAAGGATAGTAACATTGTCCCTTCTCTCTTTTTCTCTCATTTTTTGGGCCTTCTCTTTTTTTTATGGCCTTTATTTTTTTTATTCCTCACTTGGGACAATGCTCTAGAAAATGATGATCATCACACTTCTATTTATTTACAACTCAATGATTACAACTCGATACTAGAACAAAGCATAACTCTATATGAATGCCTCCAGCGGTGTACCGGGATATGCAATGAAACAAGAGTGACATGTATGAAAGAATTATGAACGGTGGCTTTGCCACAAAGACTATGTCAACTACAAGATCATGCTAAGCAATATGACAATGAATGATGTGTCATGATAAACTGGATGGTGGAAAGTTGCATGGAAATATATCTCGGAATGGCTATGGAAATGCCATAATAGGTAGGTATGGTGGCTGTTTTGAGGAAGATATAAGGAGGTTTATGTGTGAAAGAGCGTATCATATCACGGGGTTTGGATGCACCGGCGAAGTTTGCACCAACTCTCGATGTGAGAAAGGGCAATGCACGGTACCGAAGAGGCTAGCAATGTTGGAAAGGTGAGAGTGCCTATAATCCATGGACTCAACATTAGTCATAAAGAACTCACATACTTATTGCAAAAATCTACAAGCCATCAAAAACCAAAGCACTGCGCGCATGCTCCTAGGGCGATAGATTGGTAGGAAAAGACAATCAAAGAACACCTCATGTTTCAAATTTGTTACATAACGTTTACCATACGTGCATGCTACGGGACTTGCAAACTTCAACACAAGCATTTCTCAAATTCGCAACTACTCAACTAGCACGACTTTGATATTATCACCTCCATATCTCAAAACAATTATCAAGCATCAAACTTCTCTTAGTATCCAACACACTCATAAGAAAGTTTTTACTATTTTTGTATACCTAGCATATTAAAATTATCAAGCAAATTACCATGCTATTTAGGTCTCTCAAAATAATATAAGTGAAGCATGAGAGGTCAATAGTTTCTATAAAACAAATCCACCACCGTGCTCTAAAAGATATAAGTGAAGCACTAGAGCAAAACTATAAAGCTCAAAAGATATAAGTGAAGCACATAGAGCAAAACTATAAAGCTCAAAAGATATAAGTGAAGCACATAGAGCATTCTAACAATTTCCAATTCATGTATGGCTCTCTCAAAAGGTGTGTACAGCAAAGATGATTGTGGTAAACTAAAAAGCAAAGACTCAAATCATACAAGACGCTCCAAGCAAAACACATATCATGTGGTGAATAAAAATATAGCTCCAAGTAAAGTTACCGATGGAAGTAGACGAAAGAGGGGATGCCTTCTGGGGCATCCCCAAGCTTTGACTTTTTAGTGTCCTTAGATTATCTTTGGGGTGCCATGGGCATCCCCAATCTTAGGCTCTTGCCACTCCTTGTTCCATAATCCATCAAAAAAATTCACCCAAAACTTGAAAACTTCACAACACAAAACTCAACAGAAATCTCGTGAGTTCCGTTAGCGAAAGAAAACAAAGGACCACTTCAAGGTACTGTAATGAACTCATTCTTTATTTATATTGGTGTTAAACCTACTGTATTCAAACTTCTCTATGGTTTATAAAGAGGCATATACACCGGTAGTACATCAAGTTGCACAACATGATCACTTTGATGCCTAAAGTTGAAAAATACGTGAAATTGGTGCTCAAACTTGTTTGGCCATACAAATAAGGTGCAACTTCTGTTTGTAGCCGTAGACGGTGCCTAGGTGGCGTACGTGCACCTGGTCCGCTGCTAATGTCTTGAGCATCGCATTTTTTTGTGAAAAAAACCCCTGAATTAATACTAAATTGGTAAAAAAAAAGGCCTAGAACACCACTGTGCATCGGGTCCACATGTGAGTAAACAGTACAAAAAGATAATTTGTTTGAAAAAGGAAAGTAGTGGGAATCAAAGCGTCTACCTACCATGCTTCTGCCTACGGCGCTAGCCACTAGGCTAGAAAACATTTCTTGTTCAAAACAGGATACAGAGCACTTAAATTATTACTACCAACACCCTCATGGGGCATTACTCGGCCGGAGTAAGTGGGGCCCATTTTAAATATCTTAGATATTTTATCTTTTCTAGAAAATTGTAAATAAATAAATTCTAATCATACTTAAAAATATTCATGCATTATTTTTAAAAATATTCATGTAACTACAATAATACATATGATTTTGGAACTACTTTCCTGGCACACAAGGCTCGTATTTTTTTCATGCATCTATCTATATTTATTTTAGTTTAAAAAATATATAAATTTGGCAAACACAAAAACTTTATTAAAACATGTGAACACTTTTTGAAACAAAAAAATATTGTCTTGAAGCTTGAACACATATTGTACATGAATATATTTGATTGAAAACATGAGCATTTTTAAAGTATATGAAAATATATTTAAATGTATACAAAACTTTTTATATTTTCGTTATTTTTTTACTAAATATGTGAACACTTTATACATATATTTTTGTACTTAATTAATATTCGCTTCATTCCATATTCATTGCGGTTGATTTAGTACAAAGTTATACTAAATCAGCGACAACTAATATGAAACGGAGGGAGTATTATTTTAGTTATACGAATATTTTTAAAATGTTAAATCTATAGTTTTAAAATTAGTGTGATCATATTTAAAGTATTTTACGTATAACACACAAATATTCTAACTTATTTTTATTATTGTTATGACAATTTATATATTTTCACAAATTCCTATAAACAAAGAATAAAAAATAAAACATATAAAAAATGGGCCGCACTAACTGCGGTCCTTTAAGGGCCACGACGGTGTTCTGTTATAATACATAGATTAAGTATTTCTTCAAAAGAAGATGAAGTACTTGGTATCTTGTTTAGATAAAATACATTTTCTATCATATTGGCTAGCGCCATAGGCACAAACCCCTCACGAGGTCGCCGATTCGATTTCTAGTGTGTACCATTTTTTAAAGGAATTATCTTTGCACTATGCACTAACATGTGGGATCCCAGCGTTCCAAGCCCTTTTTTTTTACCAAATTTAGTACTAATTCAGTGGGGTTTTCACAAAAATGCGATGCTCAGTCACTAACCGTGGGCCAGGTGCCATGCTGGCACACCAAGTAGGCACCATCTATGGCTACAAACAAAAGTTGCACCGTATTTGCACGACGAAACAAGTTTGAGCACCAGTTTTATGTATTTTTCAACTTTAAGAACCAAAGTGGTCATCCTATGCAACTTGATGTACCACCAGGGTATTTGCCTCGTTTATAAAATATTTTACTAGCCATAGATTCATCAAAATAAGCAAACAACACGCGAAAAACAGAATCTGTCAAAAACAGAACAGTCTGTAGTAATCTGTAACTAACACAAACTTCTGGAACTCCAAAACATCAGCCAAAATAGGAAGACCTAGGAAATTTGTTTATTGATCAGAAGCAATTGGAGTCACTATTTTATCACGTTCGGGTGATTTTTAACAATTGTTTTCGTGAACAGAAAGTTTCTGGAAATTACAGCAAGATCAAATAACTATCATCCAAGAAGATCCTATAGGTTTAACTTGGCACAAACACTAATTAAAACATAAAACCGCATCTAAACAGAAGGTAGATAGATAATTTATTACTAAACATAAGAAAAAGCAAAAAACTAAAAATAAAATTGGGTTGCCTCCCAACAAGCGCTATCGTTTAACGCCCCTAGCTAGGCATAAAAGCAAGGATAGATCTAGGTATTGCCATCTTTGGTAGGCAATCCATAAGTGGCTCTCATGATAGATTCATATGGTAATTTTATTTTCTTCCTAGGGAAGTGTTCCATGCCCTTCTTTAATGGAAATTGAAATCTAATATTCCCTTCCTTCATATCAATAATTGCACCAACCGTTCTAAGGAAAGGTCTACCAAGAATAATAGGACAAGAAGGATTGCAATCTATATCAAGAACGATAAAATCTACGGGCACATAATTCCTATTTGCAACAATAAGAACATCATTAATTCTTCCCATAGGTTTTTTAATAGTGGAATCCGCAAGATGCAAGTTTAGAGAGCAATCATCAAAATCGCGGAAATCTAGCAAATCACACAAGGTTTTGGGAATAGTGGAGACACTAGCACCCAAATCACATAAAGTATAAAATTCATGATCCTTAATCTTAATTTTAATAGTTGGTTCCCACTCATCATAAAATTTTCTAGGGATAGAAACTTCCAACTCAAGTTTTTCTTCATAAGATTGAATGAAGGCATCAACGATATGTTTGGTAATTGCTTTATTTTGACTATAAGCATGAGGAGAATTTAGCACGGATTGCAACAAGGAAATACAATCAATTAAAGAGCAACTTTCATAATTAAATTCCTTGAAATCCAATATAGTGGGTTAAGCAACATCTAGGGTTTTAATCTTTTCAATCCCACTTTTATCAAGATCTAAAAATTCCGAATTTTTGGAACGCCTTCTAGGTAAAGGTAAATCATATTCAGTCTCATCAAGATTCATATTGCAAAACAAAGATTTAATAGGGGACACATCAATAACTTTTAGATCTTCATCTTGATTTTCATAGGAATTGGAAGAACACGCTTTAATAAAGGCATCTTTCATAGCACGCATCCTAGCGGTTCTTTCCTTGCACTCATCAATGGAAATTATCATGGATTTGAGAGACTCATTGATATCATGCTTAGGAGGAATAGATCTAAGCTTTAAAGAATCAACATCAAGAGAAATTCTATCAACGTTCCTAGCCAATTCATCAACTTTAAGTAATTTCTCTTCAAGCAAGGCATTGAAATTCTTTTGTGAATTCATAAACTCTTTAACACTAGTGTCAAATTGAGAGGGCATCTTATTAAAATTTCCATAAGAGTTGTTGTAGGAATTTCCATAATTATTAGAGGAATTACTGTGATAAGGCCTAGGATTAAAGTTTCCTCTATATGCGTTGTTACCAAAATTATTCCTACCAACAAAATTCACATCCATGATTAATTATTATTCTCAATCAAAGTAGACAAAGGCATATCATTGGGATCAGAAGAAGCACTCTTAGTAGCAAATAATTTCATAAGTTCATCCATCTTTCCACTCAAAACATTAATTTCTTCTACCGCATGCACTTTTTTATTAGTAGATCTTTCAATGTGCCATTGAGAATAATTAACCATAATATTATCTAGGAGTTTAGTAGCATCTCCTAAAGTGATTTCCATAAAAGTGCCTCCCGCGGCCGAATCTAAAAGATTTCTAGAAGAAAAATTTAATCCGGCATAAAAGTTTTGTATAATCATCCACAAATTCAAACCATGAGTGGGGCAATTACGTATCATTAATTTCATTCTCTCCCAAGCTTGTGCAACATTTTCATGGTCAAGTTGCTTAAAATTCATGATATCGTTTCTAAGAGAGATGATCTTAGCGGGAGGAAAATACTTAGAGATAAAAGCATCTTTGCACTTGTTCCAAGAATCAATACTATTTTTAGACAAAGACGAAAACCAAGCTTTAGCACGATCTCTATGCGAAAAAGGAAATAGCTTCAATTTAACGATATCATTGTCAACATCTTTCTTCTTTTGCATATCACATAAATCAACGAAGCTATTTAGATGAGTAGCGGCATCTTCACTAGGAAGGCCGGCGAATCGATCTTTCATAATAAGATTCAACAAAGCAGCATTGATTTCACAAGATTCAGTATTGGTAAGAGGAGCAATCGGAGTGCTAAGGAAATCATTATTGTTGGTATTGGTAAAGTCACACAATTTGGTATTATCTTGAGCCATCGTGACAAACAAGCATTCCAACACACGAGCAACTAGAAAGCAAGCGAGAAAAAGGCAAAAGGAAAAGATAGGGCGAATAAAACGGCAAGGGTGAAGTGGGGGAGAGGAAAACGAGAGGCAAATGGCAAATAATATAATGCGAGAGATAATGGATTGTGATGGGTACTTGGTGCCAGAAATTGCTCGCTGTTGGGAGTCAAATCTTGACTTGACTTCGCGCAAACCTCCCCGGCAACGGCGCCAAAAATTCTTCTTGCTACCTCTTGAGCACTGTGTTGGATTTCCCCGAAGAGGAGAGGATGATGCAGCAGAGTGGCGTAAGTATTTCCCTCAGTTTTTGAGAACCAAGGTATCAATCCAGTAGGAGGCTCCACGCTTAGTCCCTAGTACCTACACAAAACAAATAGCTCCTCGCAACCAATGCGAATAGGGGTTGTCAATCCCTTCACGGTCACTTACGAGAGTGAGATCTAATAGATATGATAGATAATATTTTTGGTATTTTTGGTATAAAGATGCAAAGTAAAATAAAAAGCCAAGTAAAAAAGCAAAGCAATAATAAAGTGATAAAGATTAATATGATGGAAGTAGACCCGGGGGCCATAGGTTTCACTAGTGGGTTCTCTCAAGAGCATAAGTATTTTTACGGTGGGTGAACGAATTACTGTTGAGCAATTGACAGAATTGAGCATACTTATGAGAGTATCTAGGTATGATCATGTATATAGGCATCACGTCCGAGACAAGTAGACCGACTCCTGCCTGCATCTACTACTAAACTTCACTCATCGACCGCTATCCAGCATGCATCTAGAGTATTAAGTTAAAAACAGAGTAACGCCTTAAGCAAGATGACATGATGTAGAGGGATAAATTCATGCAATATGATAAAAAAACATCTTGTTATCCTCGATGGCAACAATACAATACGTGCCTTGCTGCCCTTTCTGTCACTGGGTAAGGACACCGCAAGATTGAACCCAAAGCTAAGCACTTCTCCCATTGCAAGAAAAACCAATCTAGTAGGCCAAACCAAACTGATAATTTGAAGAGACTTGCAAAGATAACCAATCATACATAAAAGAATTCAGAGAAGATTCAAATATTGCTCATAGATAATCTTGATCATAAACCCACAATTCATCGGTCTCAACAAACACACCGCAAAAACAAGATTACATCGAATAGATCTCCACGAGAGAGGGGGAGAACATTGTATTGAGATCCAAAAAGAGAGAAGAAGCCATCTAGCTAATAACTATGGACCCGAAGGTTAGAGGTAAAGTACTCACACTTCATCGGAGAGGCTATGGTGATGATGTAGAAGCCCTCCATGGTGGATTCCCCTTCCGGCAGAGCTCCGGAATAGGCCCCAAGATGGGATCTCGTGGGTATAGAAGGTTGCGGCGGTGGAATTAGGTTTTTGGGTCCGTATCTGATCGTTCGGGGGTACGTAGGTATATATAGGAGGAAGGAGTATGTCGGTGGAGCAAAGGGGGACCCACGAGGCAGGGGGCGCCCTCCTCCCACGTGGCCGCCTCTCTTCTTTCTTGACAGGGGGTCCAAGTCTCATGGATCATATTCTGCGATTAAATCACGCTCCCGAAGGTTTCATTCCGTTTGGACTCCGTTTGATATTCCGTTTCTGCGAAACACTGAAATAGGCAAAAAACAACAATTCTGGGCTGGGCCTCCGGTTAATAGGTTAGTCCCAAAAGTAATATAAAAGTGGAAAATAAAGCCCTATATAGTCCAAAACAGTAGATAATATAGCATGGAGCAATCAAAATTTATAAATACGTTGGAGACGTATCAGTGGGTTGTGAGCGTTTAAGCTTTTTTGATGCTTACTCTCGTTATCATCAGATCAAGATGGCGGTGAAGGACCAGGAGAAGACGGCTTTCATCACTCCGTTTGGAGCCTTCTGCTATGTGTCTATGCCTTTTGGGCTTAAAAGTGCCCAGGCGACTTATCAGCGATATGTGCAGAACTGTCTTCACAAACAGATTGGGCGCAATGTTCATGCTTATGTGGACGATATTGTGGTGAAGTCCATAAAGAAGGAGACCTTGATAGATGATTTAAAGGAAACCTTTGACAATCTGCGGGTCTACAAGATGATGCTTAACCCGGCCAAGTGTGTCTTTGGAGTGCCAGCAAGCAAGCTCTTGGGTTTTCTGGTTTCTAACAGAGGCATTGAGGCTAACCCGGAGAAGATCCAGGCTGTCACCTCTTTGGCTAAGCCGAAATGTATCAATGATGTTCAGTGCTTGGCAGGTCGCATTGCTGCTTTAAGCCGGTTCATAAGCCGGTTAGGTGAAAAGGCCATACCACTGTATCAGATGATGAAGAAGACAGATGACTTTGTTTGGAGTGACGCTGCCAATGCTTCCTTTGAGGATTTGAAGAGACAGCTTGCTGAGCCGCCAGTCCTTGCTACTCCGGTTGATAAGGAGCCTTTGTTGTTATACGTGGAGGCTAATGCACGAGCCGTCAGTGTGGCCATTGTGGTGGAGCGCAAGGAAGCTGGTAAGGAGCATCCGGTTCAACGGCCAATTTATTACATTAGTGAGGTGTTAATTGAGTCCAAGCAACGATGTCCACATTGGCAGAAGCTCGTTTATGGGGTGTTCATGGCAAGCCGGAGGCTTAAGTAGTACTTTCAAGGTCATCCCATCATTGTGGTGAGCTCTGCTCCTCTGGGAAATATCATTCAAAATAGAGAAGCTACAGGACGAGTCGCCAAGTGGGCCATTGAGCTTGGGCCTCATGGTTTAAAGTATGTGCCACGCACGGCTATCAAGTCTCAAGCGCTGGTGGACTTTATCAATGATTGGATAGAGCTTCAAGTGCCTGAAGAGAAGCCAGATAACACATGCTGGACTGTTCATTTTGATGGGTCCAAGCAACTAGAGGGCTCGGGGGTTGGAGTCGTCTTAACTTCCCCTCGAGGTGACAAATTTTCTTATGTGCTACGATTGATGTTTCCCTGTACTAACAATGCAGCTGAGTACGAGGCTTTGCTCCATGGTCTCCGGATGGCTAAGGAGATGATCTTAAGCCGGGTAAGATGCTTCAGAGACTCAGATTTGGTGGCTCAACAAGTATCAGGCAAGTGGGATTCCAAAGATCCTCTCATGGCGGCTTATCGCCGCGAGGTTGATGCCATTGCTGGACACTTCAAGGGTTACATAGTGGAGCACATTGATCGCAGAAACAACGAGGCGGCTGACGCCTTAAGCCGGCTGGGATCTCAACGTAAGCCGGTGCCACCTAATACTTTCTTAGATATTTTGCACAGCCCTTCTGTTAAGTTGCCTACAGAGGAAGACTTGGCAGTCCCAGACCCGGAGGAGAAGTTGGTGGCGGCTCTCCATGTTGTCCCGGATTGGACGGTGCCATACTTGGCTTATATGACCCGGGGAGAAATGCCTGAGGACAAAACCTTGGCTAGGCAGATAACCCGGCCGTCTAAGTCAATGACGATTGCCAATGGAGGGCTTCATCATCGCAGTGTTACAGGGGTGTTTCAACGTTGTGTCTCTCCTGAGGAGGGTCAGCAAATACTCCGTGAGATTCATGAAGGAGATTGTGGCCACCATGCCGGTTCAAAATCCCTTGTGGCCAAGGCTTTCGTCATGGTTTTTATTGGTTGACGGCTCATGCTGACACAGAAGATCAGGTTAGCAAATGTGATGGTTGTCAAAGATTCTCACAGAGGGCTCATGTGCCGGCTCAAGAGTTGGGGATGATTCCAATTACTTGGTCGTTCGTAGTTTGGGGACTTGACATGGTCGGGCCTTTCAAAAGGTCGAAGGATAAAAAGGCCCACCTCTTGGTGGCGGTTGACAAATTCACGAAGTGGGTTGAGGTAGAGCCGGTCAGTAAGTGTGATGCAGGGCGGTTCAATTTATGAAAAAGGTGATCTTTAGCTTTGGTTTTCCACACAGTATTATAACTGACAATGGTACAAATTTATCCAAGGGTGCCATGGAGGAGTTTTGTCAACATGAGCACATCCGGCTTGACGTTTCATCTGTAGCTCATCCTCAATCCAATGGGCAAGCTGAAAGAGCCAATCAGGAAATCTTGAAAGGCATCAAACCCCGGCTCATGCACTAGTAGAAAAAGGGGCTTTCGTTCGGGCCTGGCCAGCCCATTAGTCCCGGTTCTTACACGAACCGGGACCAATGGGTGCATTCGTCCCGGTTCGTGAGCCCAGGTGGCCGACCGGGGCCTCATGAGCTTTGGTCCCGGTTCATCTAGACTCATTTGTCCCGGTTCTAGGCACGAACCGGGACAAATGGGCCTCGCTCCTGGCCCACAACCATTGGTCCTGGTTCGTGGCACGAACCGGGACAAATGAATTGCCCATATATAGCTCCATCGCCAGCGAGCAGAGCACTCTCCACAATGCTCTATTTTTTGTTGGCCGGCGAGGGGAGGGCATTTGGGTGCTCTAGCTCACCTCCTATGCACATGAGGTGTTCGATGAAATGTCGGAGCCACACTAGTTAATATTTGTTCTCTCGAAAATCGACCTCCGAGCTCCATTTTCGCCGAGATTTTTCTAGGTTTAGTGGTCCGTCACGTCCCGTCCCCGTCTTCACCGCCGTCGATCGCCCGCGCCGATCTCGTCGCCGGCACCACCGTGGTGAGCCCCTTGTTCTTATCTTCTTTCTGAAAGAAAAAAATTCTTACTTCAAATAGATACTTGTCTAATTTTCTTACTTTTATTATTCCTTGTTATTATATAGTGCGATGGTTCTGGTATCCGCCCCCCGTCGGTCCTCGTCCTGTCTATGATTCAGATGTGGTATATATTATCTTTTTATAACTATTTGGTTCGTTTATTTTTTATGACAATTATGCCGACCAACGTGACATAGATTTTATTTATGTAGGAGGTGGTTGAACCGGAAATTCCAGCCGACCCTACTATCGAGAGTTAAATTTAGTTGAAGAAGAAAACAATTACTTGAAGGAAAAAATAAAAAAATTGAGGAGAAGAAGATGATATTGGAGTTGCATGTTGCGGATGTCGTCGATGATCACAAGATCAAGATGGATGCAATGCGGTTGAAGATTAGAAAGATTAGAAAATATGCCATTCATACCGAGGCTTGGTATCATTATGCCGTTGGATCAATTGTTAACTTAGTTGTGATTATGATCGCATTTGTTGTTGCATTGAGAGGTTTTACATAGTTTCAATCTATGGTTTTACTAGATGCTCTGGAGAGCTATATGTTGTTCAATTTGAACTATGTATGTACTTTGGTTTTAATCTGATGATGAACTACTACTAATTTGGTCACTTATCTATCCATGTTGATTTGTAGTGCTTTTCAATTTCAGGGTCTTATAGCTATAAAAAAAAGTAAATGCATGAAAAATAACAAATGAAGTCACAAAGGGTTGAAAATTGATGATGTGGCTTTGAATGGCGCATTTTGAACACAGAAAAACTATGGAGTTCAAATAAGTTCAAGAAAATGAAATCCCTTTGTAACAGACGAGTTTCCGTGTGAAACCCTGATACTTCGAATGAGATTGTCCGTTTTGTACACGAAGTGCATCCAGTTTTTGCCGTAAGCCTCTCTACTTTCTTGCACATGCTATGTGGGTGAAATGATGACACCGTGCCAACTTTCAACCTTTTCAGAGTTCATTTGTAGTGCTTCTCAATTTCAGGGTCTTATAGCTCAAAAAAATCAGTAAATGCATGAAAAATAACAAATGAACACAGAAAGGGTTGAAA